>NW_020837962.1:28186546-28324952 GCF_003676395.1 Aethalodelphis obliquidens
AAAAAAAAAAAAAAAAAAAAAAGACAACCCAAAACCTAGGGGATGCAACAAAACCAGTTCTAAGAGGAAAGTTTATAGCAATACAATCCTACCTCAAGAAAAGAGAAACATCTCAAATAAACAACCTAATCTTACACCTAAAGCAATTAGAGAAAGAAGAACAAAAAAAACCCCAAAGTTAGGAGAAGGACAGAAATCATAAATATCAGATCAGAAATAAATGAAAAAGAAATGAAGGAAACAGTAGCTAAGATCGATAAAGCTAAAAGCTGGTTCTTTGAGAAGATAAACAATATTGATAAACCACTAGCTGGACTCATCAAGAAAAAAAGGGAGAAGACTCAGATCAATAGAATTAGAAATGAAAAAGGAGAAGTAACATCTGACACAGCAGGAATACAAAAGATCCTGAGAGATTACTACAAGCAACTCTATGCAAATAAAATGGACAACCTGGAAGAAATGGACAAATTCTTAGACAAGCAGAGCCTCATGAGACTGAACTAGGAAGAAATAGAAAATAAAACAGACCAAACTCAAGCACTGAAATTGAAAGTGTGATTAAAAATTTTCCAACAAAAAAAAAGCCCAGGATCAGATGGTTTCACAGGCAAATTCTATCAAACATATAGAGAAGAGCTAACACCTATCCTTCTCAAACTCTTCCAAAATGTAGCAGAAGGAGAAACACTCCCAAACTCATTCTACTAGGTCACCATCACCCTGATACCAAAACCAGACAAAGATGTCACAAAGAAAGAAAACTATAGGCCAATATCACTGATGAACATAGATGCAAAAATGCTCAACAAAATACTAGCAAACAGAATCCAACAGCACATTAAAAGGATCATACACCATGATCAAGTGAGGTTTATCTCAGGAATGCAAGGATTCTTCAATATGCAAATCAATCAATGTGATACACCAAGTTAACAAATTGAAGAAGAAAAACCATATGATCACCTCAATAGATGCAGGAAAAGCTTTTGACAAAACTCAACACCCATTTATGATAAAAACCCTCCAGAAAGTAGGCATAGAGGGAACTTACCTCAACATAATAAAGGCCATATATGGCAAACCAACAGCCAACATTGTTCTCAATGGTGAAAAACTGAAAGCATTTCCACTAAGATCAGGAACAAGAAAAGGTTGCCCACTCTCACCACTAATATTCAACATAGCTTTGGACATTTTAGCCACAGCAATCAGAGAAGAAAAAGAAATAAAAAGAAGCCAAATAGTAAAACAAGAAGTAAAACTGTCACTGTTTGCAGATGACATGGTACTATATACAGAGAATCCCAAAGATGCTACCAGAAAACTACTAGAGCTAATCAATGAATTTGGTAAAGTAGCTGGATAAAAATTTAATGCACATAAATCTCTTGCATTCCTATGCACTAATGATGAAAAATCTGAAAGAGAATTTAAGGAAACACTCCCATTTACTATTGCAACAAGAAGAATAAAATACCTAGGAATAAACCTAACTAAGGAGATAAAAGACCTGTATACAGAAATCTATAAGACACTGAGGAAAGCATTAAAGACGAAACAAAGAGATGGAGAGATATACCATGTTCTTGGATTAGAAGAATCAACATCGTGAAAATGACTATACTATCCAAAGCAATCTACAGATTCAATGCAATCCCTATCAAAATACCAATGGCATTTTTCACAGAACTAGAACAAAAAAAAATCACAATTTGTATGGAAACACAAAAGACCCTGAATAGCCAAAGCAGTCCTGAGAAAGAAAAACGGAGCTGGAGGAAGCAGGCTCCCTGACTTCAGACTACACTACAAAGCGACAGTAATCAAGACAGTATTGTACTGGCACAAAAACAAAATATAGATCAATGGAACAGGAGAGAAAGCCCAGAGATAAACCCACAAACATAGGGTCACCTTATCTTTGATAAAGGAGACAAGAATATACAATGGAGAAAAGACAGCCTCTTCAAATAAGTTGTGCTGGGGAAACTGGACAGCTACATGAAAAAGAATGAAATTAGAAGACGCCTAACACCATACACAAAAATAAACTCAAAATGGATTAAAGATGTAAATGTAAGGCCAGACACTATAAAACTCTTAGAGGAAAACATAGGCAGAGCACTCTATGACATACATCACAGCAAGATCCTTTTTGACCCACCTCCTAGAGAATGGCAATAAAACCAAACATAAACAAATGGGACCTAATGAAACTTAAAAGCTTTTGCATGGTAAAGGAAACCATAAACAAGAAGAAAAGACAACTCTTACAGTGGGAGAAAATATTAGCAAATGAAGCAACTGACAAAGCATTAATCTCCAAAATATACAGGCAACTCATGCAGCTCAGTATCACAAAACAAACAACCCAGTCCAAAAATGGGCAGAAGATCTAAATAGACATTTCTCCAAAGAAGATATACAGATTGCCAACAAACACATGAAAGGATACTCAACATCACTAATCATTGAGAAATGCAAATCAAAACTACAATGAGGTGTCACCTCACACCAGTCAGAACGGCCATCATCAAAAAATCTACAAGCAATAACTGCTGGAGAGGGTGTGGAGAAAAGGGAATCCTCTTGCACTGTTAGTTGGAATGTAAATTGATACAGCCACTATGGAGAACAGTATGAAGGTTCCTTAAAAAATGAAAAATAGAACTACCATACGAGCAAGAATCCCACTACTGGGTATATACCCTGAGAAAACCATAATTCAAAAAGTATCATGTAGTACAATGTGCATTGCAGCTCTATTTTCAGTAGCCAGGAAATGGAAGCAACCTAAGTGTCCATCGACAAATGAATGGGTAAAGAAGTTTTGGCACATATATACAATGGAATATTACTCAGCCATAAAAAGATATGAGATTGAGTTATTTGTAGTGGGTTGGTTGGACCTAGAGACTGTTATACAAAGTGAAGTAAGTCACAAAGAGATAAACAAATACTGTACGTTAACACATATATATAGAAGCTAAAAAAAATGGTTCTCAAGAACCAGGGGCAGGGCAGGAATAAAGACACAGACATAGAGAATGGACTTGAGAACACAGGGAGGGGGATGGGTAAGCTGGGACGAAGTGAGAGAGTGGCATGGACATATATACACTACCAAATGTAAAATAGATCACTAGTGGGAAGCAGCCACATAGCACAGGTAGATCATCTCAGTGCTTTGTGTCCACCTAGAGGGGTGGGTTAGGGAGGGTGGGAGGGAGACACAAGAGGGAGGAGGTATGGGGATATATGTATATGTATAGTTGATTCACTTTTATACAGCAGAAACTAACACACCATTTTAAAGCAATTATACTCCAATACAGATGTTAAAAAATAAATAAATAAATAAAATAAATTTTAAAAAATAAAAAAAAGAATAAGCATCTTACCATCCAATATACCACCTGCTGCTTTAAACCTCACCCATTGTATTTGATAAATTGGCAGCCATCCTGGGGATGCTGAAGAAAGGTCAGTTTCTTTAAAATACAATCAGTCTTTTGATTTCTGTCAAAGAGAGCTGCCAGTCTGTCAGCATGGAATCATTACAAGTCTATAGCAGAGAAGTGAAATAGAGAGTAGAGATAAGTGTTTCGGGAGAATTTTATACATTAAAATAATTTTGCTTCTTAGAGGGGTCCCTGTTGTTAATTGTGGTCCATCCACATAGGCCTTGACCAAGCCAGGCTGGACCACACTTACCTGAGGTCCATGAGGACCATGATCTAGAACTTAGAGCTGGAAGGTGGTATAGAGTAGTGATTAAAAGCTTCAAGGCTGAAACCAGGCTGCTGGGGTTTCAATATCAACTCCGCCACTCACATGCTGTGCTGGACAAGTTTCCTGGCTAAGCTTCTGTTTCCCTCATCTGTAACAGAGTGAATGATGCTGACGTTATTGCAGTAACTCCCTCACAGAGCCATGGTGAGAATCACAGGAGTAAATTCACGGCACTAAACAGAGCTGGTACATAGTGGGAAGCTCAAAAGGTCTGTTCCCACTATCATGGATGATTTGCCTCCAGATTGCTGTAACTCACTCTCTATTACATCATTCATGTCCTGCTCAAATGTCTTCCTTACAGAGTTACCCTAATCCCCTTTCCCAAATAACCTCACAAATCCCTAGTTCCTGGCCTAGCTTTTATAGCTTCATGACAATTATCATTATCAGAAATTATATGGAGTGTTTATTTATTATCTGTCTCCAACTTCTCTCCCAATAAGCTCTTGAAGATAGATCATTTGTTTTGTATTCTCATCAGCTAGAACCGTGCCTGGCACCAGTAGACATTTAATAAATTGTCCCTTAATCAATGAACAAACAAGTGAAAAGAATGGTATATTCTTATTAAAAAACACTGTCACTGGCCAGTAGTTAAAAGGAATGAAGAGATTTATATGTTCTGATATAAAAATGTCTCCAACCCATATTTTACGTATAAAGGAGCAAGTTTCATAAGAGTATATATATTAAAAATATATATCTCAAATATTAAGATTGTACCAGTGTGGTTGGTATCCCTGGGTAAAAAATACCAGGGGAAAAATACAATTTAGTGTGTAGACCAGAGACCTTAACAGTACTGCTAAAACTATAACTATTTGATTTTATAAAAGGCTTATTTTATTTAAATCTGTTGTTTAAATTACATCAATGTTCAGTTATTGTAAATTGCATTCCATCCAACTCTTACTTTTGTAGGTGTTTCCGTCAATATTAAGTCTCTCAAGAAGGCTATATTTACTGTGTGCTGTTCCTTCCACATTCTTCCACATTTCTCTACAACAAAATGATCTCCCAGGTGACCTGTAATCTGGGTAATTTATTACCAGTAATAATAAATTACAATAATAGATTACTGGGTAATTTATTACCAGTAATCTATTTTCTACTTCTATTTTTATATGATAAAACTCTAGCTATTTCAGTGCTAACAACGACCTCTCTTAAACCTAGAGGTTTAACACTTAGTGCAATTGAAAAGTTGACTAGTAGTTGTTCATTTATTTATTCATTGCTGAGCACATGCTCTGTACCAAGCAATACATTTCTTGCCCTCAAAAATTCCCAGTCTAAAGTTTTCCCAACTGACTTTTTCCCAAGTTTTCTAGCTGGTAAATATTTACCATAGTAATAAATATTTTAGATGATGCTTTTAAATGTTAATCATAGTTAAATGAGGAAGGTACCCCAGTTTTGCAGAAGATGACCAAAAAACACAAAGAGGATGTGACTTGTCAGCAGCTGCACAGCTATTTAGACAAGAGCTGGAACATGACTTCAGCTTTCCTAAGGAGAATGTGCTTAAGTGACTAAGTCTGTGTAAAATAATGGGACTGGTCAAAGTTATTCTAAATATACTGTATCAGTTATCTATTACCTCAGTAGTGATGGATGACTGACAACACAAAACCTCAGAGGCATGTCTTGTTCACAGTATAAAGAAAGGTAGGTCGTTCTGGTAAGCAGTTCCACTCATCTTGGCTGGGTTCACAAATGTCTAGGCTGATTTTGGCTGAGGGGAGGGTGATGACACAACTCTGCCCCTCATGTGCCTCATCCTTGAGCAAACCAGCCTGAGCATGTTCTCAGGGTAATGATAGAAGCAAAAGAGAGAAAGAAAGAACCATCACAGTTTTACAAGTGCTTTTCCAGACTCTGTTTGTGTCATGCTGTTTAACATCTCATTGGTCAAATCAAGTCACCTGGCTGTCACCATATTTCGGGTCAGAGTTACATGATAAAAGTATGATTAGAGGGAGGGTTGAAGACTTGGCTATTTTTGGAATTCATCACCAATCCCTTCAAGTACTGAGATATTATGATTGGACTAATATTTAATTGAATAATTTTGTTTATACTTTTAATTTGCACTGTGAGATATGTACACATCTCACAAGAGGTTGGGCAAAGACATAGTTGTGTAAAATGGAAAAAACAAAAACAAAAATAAAACGGCTCTCCATTTTTTTCCCCAGCACTATTCTCAAATGTTGTGCTTTTGTAGTTTACTTGAGAAACATTCTTATCAAATTATGAGCATAAATCTGTTTTTCCACCCCCCAGGATGTCCATTGTTTTGTTTTGTTTTGTTTTTTTTTGATTGTTGTTGTTGTTCAATGATTTATATATAATGACTTGTATCATTTTGTAGCTGGATATCCAACTGTTTCTAAATGTTGTACTATCTTAATTACCTCATTGCTCATTCTTATTAATACACTGGAAAGAGAAGAAATGAAAGGGGAATGAGGTTCATGAAACATACAAATGGACCTAACATGGGATAAAAATCAGTGAAGAATGGGATGATGTAAAATGGACTTTTATCTCCTTGTTTTATAAATCCTACAGATTTTGACTACTGAGGCATATACATGAACACACCCAAAAATGCAGTTGAAAATTACCACAGCAAGCTTCCCACTGTGTCAGCCTCACTGACCAGGTAACTGCTAAATGATTAGTGGCCTCAATCTCATTAGATCTGTGAGGTTAATGATACCATTTCTCTACTTGAAAAACCTTTCCTCTTTCTCTGTTTAGTTAACTCCATTGTGTTCCACGTCAGTTGTCTCACCTGGCATTTTATGAAGCCTATTCTATTCAACAATAACTGTCTATTGTTAAATAAATTTGGAATAAGGTGCAAACTATACCTACCACCTGGAATTTCACAGTGCCCATTACCAAAATAAAAATTCTGAGAAGTCCTGCAAGAAATAATCCAATTTAGCTTTAATTTAGCTTAAAATTTTGAAAATCTGTTTGATATGCATATGTTTTTCAGAGAGCAATTATTACCATGTCATTAGAAAATGTTTTTTCCATGGAATACAGTGTGGAAAATGCTGTCTTTTAAAAATGTAAGTGTTTATTCATTTTCACAAAAATGTTCAGTGAAACAGAATTATTAACGCACATCTTTCACTTAGAACTTCTGTGTATCGACCTTTTCCTGCTGGAAATTAGTGGGACAAGCAAAAATTCTACATGTTAGGCAAGATTGTATCAGTGGAAAAAAAAATGCCCTTGGGCCAAATTTATATCTGATCCCAGAGAATTAAGTAAGCAGAGTTGCCTGCCAGGATACTGATGCCACTGAATTCCCTTGATTGTCTTGTTGGAAAATGTTTAGGTACAGCCTAAAATTATACAGTAAGCATTCATCATATATGCACAACTATAGAGAATTATGAAAATTGTTTAGTTTGTTATGGCTCCAGTGGTTAAAAAATAATGGCTTCACATAATTTGTCATGTCTTCTTTTGAGAGGTGGAGTTTATGTCTCCTTCCATTTAATCTGGATGAGCTTGTGACTCTCTAGTAACAGAGTGAGCTGAGACTCTGAATTGTTAGATGTGGTCACATAGGTGATATGCCTCAAGTCTTCTTAGCTTAGAAACTCTCCTTTTGAACCCTGAGCTGTTAAGTAGGAAGTCTGACTTTCTGGAACTCACCAGACTCTGAAGAAGCTCAGACTGTTACTGAACTCAAATTGGTCTGCTCACTGCTCAAAAGCCAATAATCGAGGGGAAAGTGTCAGTGAAAAAGGAAAGTTGTTTTTTTCAGAAAAGCTGGCAGTCTGGGGAGAAGATGGACTTGTGTCCAGAGACCAACTCCCAAGATTCTGCTCAGTCATGACAATTTTTTAAAGGGGAAACAATCTCAGTTAATCATTAAGGTATGAGGTCAGATTCTTCGTCATCTTTCCATTGCATGCAGACCTTCCGACTTCTCCTGACCTTCCTTCGGACACTGTCTTGCTTGTGTGTTTTGCCTGCAATTGGATGCTCTCTTGCCCTGTGTTTCACTGTGCTTTCAGGGTCTGCCTGCAAATTTGCAAACAGGGGAGCTGAGGGTAGAGAGTCAGTCATTCTTTAACTACTTAATTATTCATTCTTAGTCCTTTTAATCCAGGAAAGGAATCAGCATTAGGCAAGGCATTGTGTGCATTCAGTAGAGAAGAAGTCAGGAATTAGGTTAAATGTTACCTAGTGATCTCATTTTTATAATTAAGGTTTAAGGGGAACAGAAATAGACAAATGGGAAAAGGGCAAAAGAGATGCTTACAAGACCACATGGAGACGTTATGTGAGTCGTTCCTGCTGACAGACCCAAGTCACATCCCAGAGGACAGGCAGCATTTCCTTCCAGATATGTGAGTGAAGTTGCCTCCAGAAGATCCCAGCCACAACTCTTGAGTCATCCCAAGCAGTCTTATGTTACTAGCTGAAGTCTCTGATATGATGGAGCAGAGAGAAGCCATCTTCACTGTGCTATCTGATTCTTGACCCACCGAATCCATGAGCATAAAAAATGATTATTTTATACCACTAAGTGTCATTGTGCTTTATTATCTACAATGGTAACTAGAAGAGTGGCCATGTAAATATAGGTTTTTGACACTTTACTTTTACTAATATTAGTAATCAATATTTTATTGATTACTGAGATAGGCCAAATACAATTCTATGTATTTCACTTACTCATCTAATTATAACACAATTCCTGGGAATTAAGTCCCATTATCTCCTTTCTAATGAAGAAGACATTAAGGTTTAGAGAAGTCAAATAGCTTGTCCGTTATTCCCATTTGAAACTTAAACAGTGTATCTCAAGGTGACACCAACTGACATATTCTAAAAAGGAACTGGGGTGTAGATAGAGGAATTACATCAGAGTGCATTCAGTCCTATAAACTTCAAATACCTTTTAAATCTTCAAATAATTGAAGATCAAACTGAAGGACTGGAGTAGGAAATATCATCACTAAAGTTCTGATCACCCCCTCAACCGAAGTCTTTCTTCTTCTTTCTGAGAGATTTGTTCTTTTCCTGGTGTTCAGATCATTTGATTGAAATCTGATTTCAAGAAACACTGTGGCATGCCATTCTGTAGTACATTGCAGATTCCCTATAACATCAGTTTAGCTTCTGGACTATTTGATGTCATCATGACTGACCCATTCATATATTATGTTGACTCTAAAGTGGATTTATGCTCTCTGGTATCCTGGTGAAATTATAGAAATATCATCGTTTTGTTGTTACTACTGAAATAATAACCATGATTAAATCATGCAGCAGATAATTTGGTGTCACCTGTGAGATAACTTCCAGGGCCACTTGGTCCTGAATCTGGGCTGTGTCCCTCCCCTATAACTTTCAGAACTGCCACCTATAGTGTTGGCAGTTGTCAGACACTACACTCTCCCCTCCTCTACCCTTTAGAGTCTGTGATGCTTACAAAACAAAGAGGCTAACTTTTATAGGGTAACTGCCTGCCTCACTGACAATAGTGGTGAGTTAAAGGAGAATTTGATCCCCATAATATCCTGCCTTGTTCTTTCAAGTAGACTCTCAAAGGGGATCCATGTCAGCCATTTAACGCCATGATTTTTTGAGAGGAGAGGAGGTAGGGGAGTAGGAAATGGTACCCAGGGCCTCTGGTATTTTCACTTAATCAGCAAAGGAAAGTGTTGATAAGAAGAGACTCTTTCTTTGTTCTTCTGAGTTCCAAGCATTGCATCACCATCTTCAGGAGCTGCTGCCCTGTCTGTGCCAGATGATGATTTGGACACAGTCACAAATCAATACCAGGAATGGTGCGCTGGGAGCTTGCACTGTAAGTACTGCTGTAAGAGCTGGAAGAATAACATTTTTGTGACCTACCATGCGGTAATCTTCGG
Source organism: Aethalodelphis obliquidens (assembly GCF_003676395.1). NCBI lineage: Eukaryota > Metazoa > Chordata > Mammalia > Artiodactyla > Delphinidae > Aethalodelphis > Aethalodelphis obliquidens. The sequence goes on from NW_020837962.1 coordinate 28,196,257, forward strand.
AAAGCCAGAAAGTTAGTATGGCTTCAAAGGGCCTTTTATAATGTTAAATGCTACCCCCAACTGCCCTCCTCCAAGCACAGAGACTGCTTGCTTAAGTTACCATTTTTAATGCAAATCATCATAATGGCTTGATAATTATTTCAATTGGCATTTATGAAACCATTCAGTCAAAGAACAGCCAGGACAAAACCCTCACTAATCTCCCCATTTTTCATATCCTCTGGGTTTGAGGTGGAATAACACAAGAAAACCCCAAAGCCAGAGGGTTTTTGAAGTTGATTCTTAATGGACCCAACTCTCCATCCCTGTTACTCTGTGAAGTGAATTTGGCCCAAGTTAAACAAAACAACAAGAGCATAATATTTGTGGTAGCTTGAAAGGAGAGGAGGCAATGACAAGCATCCCCTTCCTCCTCGGCTTAGCTTGCATATTAGATGGACAGCATTTTATTATTGAGAAAAAAATAATAAACATGTATTAAATGTCCTGATATGAKWAACTGTTCTAAAAATATTTTGTCTGAGAGGATCTTATTCATAAGCATCTATTTAGGTTTCTTTCTTTTCCATAAGGGTGTTTCTCTTTCATGGGGTCTTAAATAGTGTATAATATATTTGTATGGAGCATTGAGAAAATGTAAAGTACTGCTCACCTACCAGGGTTCTCCCTGCCTCTTCTCCTTACCCTCAGTGTGTCATGATTAGAGCCAGGCAGTAGCTCAGAAATGAAAAGGCTAACACATGCTGCTTTGTGGAGGTGACGCAAGTCTGGAGGGAATAAGGGCTAGTCCTATTTGGAGTTGCTTACTTCCCCAATCAGGCAAAGAGCACTAATACACATCAAGATCACTATAGTGTGGGTATCTCTACAGAGAAAAAAGCTGTCTGAATGTCATCCATTCTTGAACACATGAAGCCTGCTTGCTAGAGAGATGGAGCTTTTTTCTACCTGTTGCTAGGTCTACACTTATGTCTTAAGGCAATCAGTGAGTCCTATTAAGAAAGGCTGGCTTCTTGCTATTTCCCTGAGACCAAGACACTAGCCATTTCAGTGAGAGGAAGATCAATCAAGTTGTAACCAAGCAGGACCTATGGGGTCTTCTTGGGACAAACCCATCCCCCATATCTTCTGCTACAGCTACACTCTGAAGTACTTAGATAATAGTATCTGATGCACATTTCCTGAGTTATTTTGCAGATGCTAAAACCACCATCAAATGGAAGAAATTAACTACCTGATAACCAGGAGCACAGAGCCCCCAGACCTACTGAAGTCTGAGGATTGATAATGTTAACCCTTGTGATACCACCCTGTTACCTCACCATCAATGAATCAGAGAATTTTGCACGAGCTGATCACATATCCTGTGACTTCCCTCCCTCACCAGGTCTTTAAAAATGCTTTCCTGAAACCTATCAGAGTTTGGGTGTTTTGAGCACTAGCTGGACCCCTTGCTTGGTGCCCTGCAATAAAGGCTGCACTTTCCTTCACCACAACACGGTGTCAATAGTTTGGCTTAACTTGGTGTGAGAGAAAGGACCCAAATTTGGTTCAGTAACAAAGTTATTGGGAAATAGTAAGTTCAAGTAGTTCTTATCCTCACCTTAATATAGATAAGAGGATGCTCGATACTATAGTTTAAAAACTCTATTAATACAGGTTTCAAAATCCCCTAGATGGCTCAGTGGATTGAACTGTTTTCCAAAATTACCCCACTTATCACCAAACTGAAGTGGTACAGCAGAGGTGTTTACTTTATACAGCTTTAATCTAGACTGAAATATTCTGAACATGCGGTTCATGGACCTCCAAAAAAGCTGTAAAAGGAATTCAAGGGTTCTAGGAACCCAAACAGCAGAAAAAATTACATCTTTATTTTTACCAGACTCTAACTGAAATTTAGCATTTCCTTCAGTTATTAACATAGGCAGCAAACCACATATCAAGAGGACCTCTGCTTTTGTCACACCATAGGAAGATTGTAGCAAATATCCCCAAATATAATTTAAGCATATCTGTTAGGGGAACCACTGACTGAAACCACCCACCCTGGCCAGACAAGAGAGTAATCTCTTGCATGAGTTATCTTACAACAAGTGGTCCTGGTAAGGAATTCAGAACTAACAAGCTACCAACAACTGGAAGAATTCGGGAAAGGTCAAAAGGAGGGAGGAGATACTAGTCCATATGTCCTACCAACCTCCCAGAATCCTCCTTGCTGGAATCCATCTTGGCTGAGTGATGTGTGTGCCAACCAGGAAGGACCCTGAGTCAGAGTGATTGACCAGAGACAACCTGGAGACTAACTTCATCACCATAAAACCAGAGACTGCAAACCGCATGGCAGAGCAATTCTCCTGGGTTCCCTTCCCCTGCTGCTCTTCAACCAGGTGCCTCTTCTTAATAAAGTCTCTTGCTTTGTCAGCACATGTGTCTCCTCAGACAATTCATTTCCGGGTGTTAGACAAGAGCCCACTCTTGGGCCCTTAAAGGGGTCCCCTTTCCTGCAACACATCCAGACTTTGAAATTATAATAATTATCATAATGTATATTAAAAATGTTTATGTTTCTATTCAAAGTATTAATAAATAAGCATATGTATCACATTTTAGTATCTTGATGAATACTTTTCACTATAATCTCTTCCTTTGTCATTCTATCAACTTTATTTTGTGCATTTAAAAATATTATTCTGAGTTAGTTTCATAGGCTTTATTGGATGGCATGGGTCCATGGGTCTATGGCACCAAAAAAGGTTCCGAACTCTTGGTAGTCTATAAATGGCTCCTGATAGAGAAACTTAAGTTTATTTCACAGGATGCCCAAACCTCCTGGCCTGTGGTAAAGTCAAAGCGAGAAGATCCTAGGCTGTGGAAAATCCTAACAAATTACCAAAATGAGTCAAGAGAAATCTGAAAGGAACAATTTAAGTAGTGGTTCTTTTGCTTCTTCAACTTTCATTATGCAACTTCAGGGTTCGGCTGGATGTCAGGGAGACAGGAACACCCAGACACAATGAACAAACTCAGACTCAGATGATGCTGGAAAACAAATGGCAGCCAAATGGTTATTGTCAGTTTGATGCTTAATTGGGTAGCAATTACTCAGGAACAGAAAATAACATTTGGAAATATTGCTTACATAGGAAAAACTGGCCCACATCTCACATAAATTCATGTGTCTTTGGATCATCTATTGATTTCAAAGGGAACTCTATGCTCAGATGACTTCAGTACTATATTGATCCAAACTCAAGTGTTGGCAAAAAATAAAAATGAAAAACAACAACAATAATTTAAGCCACTGTGTCTGCCTTTTCCTAAGTAGACCATTTAGATTGTTAGGTAACATTGCAACTTGTTTACTTTGGTCTTAATGAAACCTTAAAGAACTCTCATGTAGATTCTCTGTGCAGAATCCTTTGTGGATTCTCTAGAAGTATAAGTGTGCCCATATTGTAAATTTGTCAGTAGGATACATCACACATCACGTTACCGAACCAAACTTCAGTGCACAGTTAAGCCAGTCTACTGACATCAGGTTGTGGTAAAGGAAAGTGTAGGCCTTATTTCAGGGTGCTAGGCAAGAGTCCAGGGCAACTAGTCTCAAAACATTCGAACTCCAGTGGGTTTCAGGAAAACATTTTTAAAGGCCAGGTGAGAGAGGGGAGTCCTAGGGTATGTGATCAGTTCGTGCAAAATTCTCCTATTGGTTGATGATGAGGTAACAGAGCAGTATCACAAGGGTTAACATTATCAATTCTTAGGTGCCAGTAGGGCTGGGGGCTATATGCTCATGGTCATCAAGTAGTTAATTTCTTCCATTTGGTGGGGGTTTTGGCATCTGTAAAACAACTCAGGAAATGTGCATCAGATACTATTATCTAGGTACTTCAGAGAGAAGCTAAAACAGAGGATAAGGGGTAGAAGTCTGTCCAAGGAGGGCTCCATAGGGTCCTGCTTGGTTACAATCATAATGGACTGAATCATTGTCAACAAAATCAAATGCCAATGGCAACAAGCAGGAAATAGAACTGAATCCAGTTGAGTAAGACCATTAATACGGAAGGGTTGGGACTACAGTAAAGGAGAGAACATGAGCCTCATCTAAAAAGCACAGAATTATCCAAATCCTTCCCACGGTTTCATTATCAGGAATGCTGGTCTACTGCAGCCAAATCAACCAACGTATCAAGAAAAGCTGGAAATGAGGTTTTAGAATGAAGCTGCCCAGTGTTAGGGGTAACTGTCTAAGTTGCAGTTCTCTTAAAACACTCTCTGAATTAAGCAACTATATCTAAAATTTGACCCTTACTCCTGGGTCATAACTCTGCCTTGCAAAGGCTTCTAAATCATACAACACGCTGTCAACCAATTTGGGTAGTAGGATTTGTTTCCAGCATTTTTTCCCCAACTCTTTACCCATGGTTCCGCTGAGTACAACATGATTCAAAATGATACTTTCCTCCTTTGGAGTGGCTAAAGACATTGCTACTAGAAGGAAAACTATTTGGTTAAACTAAATTCTTAAAAGTTGAACCTGCTCAGAATTTTACTTAAAAAAAAAAGAGGGAGGAGGAGGAGAGTAAGAAGGAGGAGGAAAAGAGGAGGAGGAGAACAAGTAAGGCCACCAGGATCATTTACTGGGAGAATACCTAGCAGTGTTCCTGAGAGGGTATGAAGTATTAGTTAATTTGGGGGATTTTGGATGGCTGATGAAATTCAGATCATTGGAATATGATTAGATAAGCAAGTAAAATTTTGGAGGATCATTTGTACTAACGCAAAAGTTGGAAATATGTAGGGTGAGAATTTTTTTTTGCATGCAAGAAGGAAGTAAGAAGGCAAAGGCCTAGCCACTGAAATAGGCCTAATCTGATTAAAATATTGGTTTAGCTCCGATTGATTCTGTTCTGAAAGTGCTTGATCAAGTAGTTGTGGTCAACTTTTTAGCTTGTAGTTTGGTTTCATGCAACTGAATCAGAGCTTGAATTCATCTTCATAATCCCAGGTTTTTGCCAACAGATCTCCCTCTGTCTCTGTTTCTATCTCTGTCTGTCTGTCTGTCTGTCTCTCCCTCTCTTTTTTAACAAGGTCTCTTGATCTCATTGTATCCTCATGGAATTGCAATGGGCTGTATTAAACATTGATAGAGAAAAGAGAGAATGCACATATTATAGAATTTTTGCTCACCTTCGTCTTAACTTTGTTCAGTTCTTTTGCTCAGAATTCATTATTATTTAAAATCCAGCATGCCTCACTATGGTTAATAGATACAGACTTGAAGAAAAACTTGTATGTGCATTTCCTATTGACTAGGTCTTATCTCTGGCTGTCATTCTATCATGCTCATGGCAACTGTCTGTCTGTCTTTTCAAAGTCATGCAACCAAACTCTTACCTCTCCCCGCTTCTTCATTTTTCTTTCTTTCAGATGTTTTTCTTGAGTTATAGCCCTAATCTCACCAGAATCATATTCCTGCTCATATTTAAAAGCATTCTCTTTCACACCCAGCTATGTCTCTGACTAATACATGAAAACCCCTTCCTTGCCTAGGAAGTTGTTTATCCCTGACTCAATTTCATTTTTTTTCTTCTTTTTTTTTTTTTTTTTTGCGGTACGTGGGCCTTTCACTGTTGTGGCCTCTCTCGTTGCAGAGTACAGGCTCCGGAAGCACAGGCTCAGCGGCCATGGCTCACGGGCTCAGTTGCTCTGTGGCATGTGGGATCTTCCCAGACCGGGGCATGAACTTGTGTCCCCTGCATCAGCAGGCGGACTCTCAACCACTGTGCCACCAGGGAAGCCCTCAATTTCATTTTTAATTACACTTCAAGGCTGCCTTTCAATATGATAAATTTCTTCCCAAGTGGCTTCTCTGTCTATGAAAATAATGGCACATGAGCTGGATAATCTCTTTTTGTCTTTCCATATCTACTGACCCTCCCCTTCTCCACCCTACTTTGTACCCCAAGAGGCTGATTTGAATGGACAGCTTAAACTAGGCTCCTTTTCCCTTTGACATCAGTTGGGTTTGGTCAATGGAAGACCCAAGAAAGAAATCCTCAAGAGGGAGGAGAGAACACAGGTTGGTGGTGGTCATTCCCTTATCAAGGGCCTCAAGTGATGTATGATGGTCCTCTTTATAGCTACAGGCTTTTGCTGGGTCTCTATGACTGCTTTTTTCTCAGTCCATTCAGGTCTCATGGTTCTCAGGATTGCTCTTCTATTTCAAGCTCCTGGATACTTCCTCATCTCTGTAGTTTCCCTTAATCACATTTATGTATCTTCAAATAGTTAACTTATTAAGCTTCATTCACTTACCTCTATTTGAGAATGCCATAGCTTTCTTTCTTTCTTTTTTTTTTTTTAACATCTTTATTGGAGTATAATTGCTTTATAATGGTGTGTTAGTTTCTGCTTTATAACAGAGTGAATCAGCTATATATATACATATATCCCTCTATCTCCTCCCTCTTGCATCTCCCTCCCACTCTCCCTGTCCCACCCCTCTAGGTGGTCACAAAGCACCATGGCTTTCTGTCAGGATCCTGTGACACAGTAGGGAAACACTTTAGTGCATGATAGTATAGTATAAACAAAGAATCTCGATCCAGGTTTGAGTTCTAATTTCATCTTTTTCTTGCTGTGCAAGTTTTATTTTATCCGTTATAAAGTGAGGATAAAGATTCCCACCTCAAGGAATTATGAGTTAAAGAGATAAAATGATGGTAGTGAGGAGTACTTTGTTTATTCTATGAAATTCTATGTGTGTTAATTTTATTCAACCAAAATCTTAGTGTTTCACAATTGCCTATTATTTATTCCAGAAAAGTGAGACTCAAAGACTTTAAATAATTTTTCCATTATTGCTACCAAAAAAATCCATTTCTTTAATTCCATAGTAAACTCTGTACAAATGTTTGTTATAATAATGAAATCCTGAACTAATGTCTATTGGTGCACACAGACACACTGATTCTGTGCCTAAATGGGTTTATACAACATGTACATAGAAAAAAGGCTGGAAATGTACAAATAGCATCACCATTTCCTTAATACTACATAAGTTTAGGAATCTACTTGTGTGTGTGTATGTTTTCATATGGACCCCCTTTTTATAATGTTTAAGTAGATTATATGATGTTCATAATTAAAAAGTATCTCTGTGGTAAGTGTAATCAGTATATAGGACTGTGAATGACAGATGATTTCAAATTGCTATGAATCAATAGATAAAACGGCAAGCAGCTCCTTGCCCTGAGCCAAAACACAGTGATGTTGTTACTTCTCAAGGTGGCTATTGTGAGAATACAGTAGAAATTGAGAGTACAGTATTGTACTGTAGTACTGAGAGTACAGTAGAAATGTTTTCACCTCAACTAGCGTCTCAAGAATTATCATAACTATTAGTCAAGACACAATTGGCAATCTCTCTCACAGTGCTGTCTTCTCAGCACATGCGCCCTTTGTGAAGCACAGTCCAGTGGAAGAGACACATGAAGAAATTACTCCTCATCTTCTATATTTTGATCTGATACTGAGACATGTTTCTTTCTCTTATAGTCTATTAGTCAGAATCAGCCACATGGTCCCATGGAAAACTAAGTGGACTACAAAGTATGAGAAAGCTCTTGGATGTCTGGGGAGTGATTCAACATTAAATATCTCTGCTGTATCTAACTTTAAATTTTCTCAATATATTATATTAAACATCATAAAGGAGGGTATATCACTCATATTTTATATTAAAACCAAAAGTTGTGCAAAATTTCAGGGAGTTGGAAGGTGGGACTGAGGAATGATTTGGGGGCCATTACACCACTGTTTTGGTGTAGAATTTTCTCCAGCCATTACTAAAGGGATACTGTTAAATGTCTTGATTTCTCTGTATAGTACCTCTTTGAACATGGCAGTTTCTATAAGTAAACCTTCTTGGTGATTGCATTTGTTCTTATAACAGGACAATGCACAGAATATTGGGATCCATTAACTGAAATCGTCCTTGAAAAATCTTCTTGTCTGTTCTCTTAATTCAAGATAGAGCACAATTAAATGATCTTAGGTAGAAAATATTCCAATCAAGATTTTTCAGAGTGGTGATTACACACTTTCCCATAGTAATTCACCTTGAAATTGAACAAGTTGAAGATCAGCCTATTTCTCAGAGCAGCTTATGATATTTTCCTTTGGTTTTGATCTCAGAGTAAATGAACCACAGTTGATCTGTATCCTTATCTAGGATATTTTTTCATCTTTGTTTTATTGCATTTATTTCTTATATATCATGTTACTCTGCTGCTCTCAACTTTTTCTTCCATGATAAATACTCCTTGTTCTTAGAGTCTTTCCTTCTAGATTTAAATCTCAGGCCTTAATCATCTCTGTAGCTCTTTGTTCTAACATTCCAACTCTCCCAGTTTGCTATTTCATGGTAGAACCTAGATTTGGGGCAATGCAGCAAGAATGAGTAAGGCCTTAATATTTCCCTGTACTAGTACATCAAAGTAACCACATCTATTGCATCCTTTTCAGATGCTAACAGAGTGCAGTGTGTAAAAATCTGCATTGTTCACTTAGGAAGTTAATTCTCCATACCTAGCTTTCACACTGAATTAATTGTTGTTTACTTTTTTGTTTGTTTTTACTTTTTAGGCCATTTGGGACGTGGCAGCTGCATAACCTTGAGAAAGTGTGTGGAGTATTTCTGGCAGAAAGTAGAAAGAGAAATCTCATGGGAAAATAAATCCTCACATGAGTGTCAGCTGGATTTTGGATGTTGAAGATATCTTGTTGCACCACATTCAGTTGCAGTTTTGAATGTGTACTTCAAAGTCCTACCCTTACATGTATTAATTTCTTACTGCTGCTATAAGAAATTACCACAAATTTAGTGGCTTACAGCAACATAAATGCATTATCTTATCATTATGGAGGTGAGAAGTCCAAAATAGGTCAACAGAGCTATATTGTTTCTCCCTGGCTCCTGGGAAGAATCTATTTCCTTGCTTTTTCCACCTTCTAGAGGGCATTCTGACCTTTGCTGCTCTTGTCATATTTCCTTGAACTTGACCTTTCTGCCTCCCTCTTGTTTGGACCCTTGTGATTACATCAGGACAACCCAGATATACCAGGATATATTCCCAGCTCAAGAACCTTAACTTAATCCCATCTGCAAAATCCCTTTGGCCATGTGTGGTAACATCCACGGGTTCATGGAACTAGGATGTAGGCATCTATGGGGGAAATCTAGCAAGCTCCCATGTGATGCTGGTCTGGGAACCACACACTGAGAACTACTGGTTGAGAGGAGCTAATATTACAATAGGTGCAGAGAGTTGTGTGTTTTATCACTGCTAACTGATGGAGTGACCTCAAAATTGTCAAGTAATCTCTCTGAATTTTATTTCCACATCCATAAAGAGTGGGGTCAGTTAATTGTCTTAACTGCCTCACTGGTTTGTAGTAAAATTTAAAGGATGTTTACTATGCCACCCAAAAGCAGAAAAGTATTGCTACTAATAATAAGGAAGAATAGCTCTTCACACTCCTTGGAGGATGATGGAGACATTTGGCAGAGGACAGAATTGATCTAGCCCAGAAAGAAAGGCAGACACTTGCTTCCTCTTCTGTTATCACCAAGTATGAGTGAAGAATAGAGGACACACTCAAGGCCCACAGCCTAACTGATGACCTCAGGCATAGTAAAAATCAACCACTGACAGAACAATAATTTTACAAAATATTGTGCATGCCTGTCTTCCTTCTGGATCTAAGGACACTTTAATCAGAAACACTTGGTCGAGGAACCAGACATCATTAGGCCTTTCCTAGTTACCTTAGGTCTAGAACCACATGGACTGTATGTCAGGGCAACAAAGATACCTTCATCTGTATATGGAGGCTAGAGAATTTTATTAACAGACATTAGTACAGTCAAGTCACATCTAAATGTTTATGATTGTCCACACATGTAGTTTGTACTGCCTTTTTCCTCTTTCCCCTACCATATTTTCTTTTGTTTATTTAAACAAAAATCCCAAATCTTTATATTTTTAGAAAGTAAACTGCAAGAATTAATTATAATATGTCATTATTAAGTGTAAAAATACTGAACATTTGCACACATTTTTAAATTTTATCTTCCAGAAAAATCTTTCAATAACATTCAAATAATCACTTCTTTACTCTTTGGAGAGAAAGGGACATTGTAAACTATATCCTATATGCTAAATCATTTTAGATTGAAAATAATGCAATCCTGCACTCACTAAACATGGTGAAATAACAGTTAATATTTCTTCTTTAAAATACAAGTCAACTTTGATCCAAGAAGTCAAAAACTTTGCTAAAGCATAGGTCATGATAACTATCCTTCAAGGATATTGTAAAGAATATAGAGAGATCAAGCTTTATTATACTAGTTTTCTAGAAGAGAAAGTGAAGCTATAATAGCTAAGCAAAATGGCTAGTAGTAGGGCTGGGAATAGATTCTGGTTTCATGTTTTACCATGCAAAATATCTGATCTCTGACTGGCTGGTTTTGATTTCTGCTATGCTTTCCTACTTGGGACAACTATTTTCTAATGATACCTAATAGAAGCACTTAATGATAGAGAATATTTTAAAAGATAGTCTTTAATCTCTCTGAATTCCAATTTTCTGTCTAAATAATGAAAATCTTGAAAAAGATAATATTTAAGTTGATGTGCATTTTAAAATTCATGAAGGACATGTCTAATTGATCACTTGTAGATCCCAAGAATCTAGGTGATTTTTCTGGCATACAGGGAGTATAAAATAATATTTATTTAATTAAATTGAATCTAAGTGAATTGTTCTTTCCAAATCTAAGTTCCTTTGTCCCCAACAATTTTAGAGCACTGAAGTTCTTTGATGGGTGTTACAAGCAGATTAAATCCCTGAGGCAACAGAGAGAAGAACAATCCCAAAAATGAAGCAATGTCTCTTTGACATAGAGTTGTGTAACCAAAGTGTTAAGCAAATTTGTGAACCTGAGTTCCATGATGTTTTCTGAGATTTACCAACTTGTTCAAAGAACAAAACCAGAGTATTTCTAGTAAATAACCTAGAATAATAAAGTTGGGCAAAATCTCCAGAAGAAATTAAGTATGTTCCTTAAAGTCTGACAATGTCTCAGGTTTACAGCAATCATATTCATGGTGAAACCAGTGGGCTTTAACCCTACGGTCTCTGAGAGAACTCTCTTGTGTTTTCCTTTATATAGTTTGATGAAGTGAAGAGAAAGTGATGGTGGCTCCCTAGAGCATCTGACTTATAGAAGGAGGTAAATCTTAATGATGTTCCAATGGACTAACTTGTTGTTCACTGTTCATTTTCCCCAAAATTCATTTCAAGTGCATAGGGAGCAAGTTACATTGGAAATGCCCTTTGAGGAGTTGGCTGGTTCTGTAGCTACCCATGACTTCCTCTCCTAATACCCCTCCCCATGGGAATAACTAGAACATGAATATGGATTAAAACTGGTATAAATGTTAGTAGTGTTGATAGAATTATTTTCTCTGAGTTAGTTCTTCAGAAAGTATCAAACAGAAATCTAAGGAAATTATCTATAACTCAAGTGATGAAATCTCATAATCTAAGCATTATTTCTGTTCAGAAATACCAGTATCCATTAGAGATAATTGATTTTTTAATTTGGAGACCCATTAGTTTTCACTATTACTGCTGTAGTTTGCCTATGGCTGTTGATCATCTATAAACATTACCACTGACACAACAACAGCATAACATGCAATTTCAAGGTTTTATTTTGATTTTTTTCTCCCTTAGATAAGGAGCATTGTGCTACAAATCCACTGACGTTTTCTTGTCTATTTTTCTTGTAACTGCATTCTCTAGCCTGATTTCTAGCTGGTATTGGTGAGCCTTTTAGGTGATATATGAGCAAAGCTTCATCTATGAAGGTGTGTGTTGTGTGCCTGTTTTGTCAAATACACAACTCAAATCTGTTATTCAGTTCCCTTTATATTGTTCCCTAACTAGTTCTGACATGTTATTTCCAAAATAATTGACAATTTGTATAAGACACCTGACCCCAAATATAGCATTCTCTTGGTAAAATGGGTGTGTAACAGATGGATTAAAAAAAAATTAAACAGCTCTATTGACATACGATTACATATAAAATTCACCTACTTCGAGTACAATTCAATGGTTTTCAGTATATAGAGTTATGCAGGCAAACCACTGTTGAAAAGACTATGCTTTCTGATTTGTTTTGACATCCTTGTCAAAAATCAGTTGACCATAAATATTAGGGCTTATTTCTGAGCTTTCAATTCTATTCCGTTGATCTGTATATCTATCTTCATGCCACTACCACACAATTTTCATTACTGTAGCTTTTAGTAAGTTTGGAAATCAGGAAGTGTGAGTTTTGAAAGATTTTTTTTCCCCCTACAAGTCAGATTAATAACAATGAGATAAAATAAGGGGAAAGCTGATAGTCAAGTAATTTGAAAGTAAAAGGTAAATGAAAAAGCAAATATATGTTAGCTCTTAGATAGCTCACTTACATGAAACGAAGGCTACTTGTGGAGTCCTAGAAAAATAAAAGTTGTTCTCTGGCCTTGGTTTTGTTCTTTCCAATCCCTTGTCCTGAACAGTTATGGGAGCAGATTTCTAAACTCCATTGTTTCTTAGGTTTGCATGGGACCACATTTTGGCCAGTCTTCATTACCACAAAATGTTGTCCCAAAGTGCACATTTTACAAATATACTCATTAATTTTGTGACTTTCCAACTTAGACCAGCTGTCCTATAAACTTTTTCTTAATTACCCACAAATGAAAAAGTCATTTTAGCATTTTGATATGTGGTCATCAAACCAAAGAGAAAATAATTTTCCTGTTGTACCTACTTCCCCACATGGATGATCTGCTACTTTGGATATATTATGATGCAAATATTGGAGAAAAGTGGTTCATATATCTTTGTGCTTACAGCACTATCATAAGAAGTTTTAGTGAAAGGTACAATACATATGGATGGTATGTAAAATATAACCTAACTCTAGATATCCTAAAAATAATTTTGCTCAATGATTTGTCCTTAAGGTGTCTCATCCACATATTATTATTACACAATACCTCATGTCTTTGTTCTCAGGTTCCCATTAGGAATTCATATATCTTTTGTGACAAGAGTTGTGTATTATCTGATGGCACAAAATGTGACTGTCATTGTCATTGGAACATGAAGAGAACGGTTGTGTGACAGTTGACATTAAACCCAAGGTGCTTTTTTTTATTTTATCATCCAGATGCCATAAAATAATTAGCAGAAGCTGGTAATCTGCTTTGAAAGATATATTCCTGGCATTTCTATGGAAACAAAAATGATTGTCAGTGGAAAGCCTTTAGTCATGAATAAACTTAATAAGTCATGGATTCTGCATTAGTGTTTGAAAGGTTTAAAAACTGTTCTGCTTTTTGGACTTGTAGATGCAATATGTGGACAGGTTTCTAAGTAGAGGAATGAGAGCCCTTTCACAAATATGTATCTTTAGAACCACAGTTGACATGTTTCTCCATACTACTGAGCTCTAGGTCTGTGTTCTTGAAATATCCATTGATTGAGAATAATTAGCATCAAGGAAGCTAAATCTTAATATAAGGTGGTATGTCAGTTATATCTCAATAAAAACAGAAAGCAAGAAAGCTACATCTTTGGTAAATATTGTTGAATTTTGCAGGACACAATTCTGTCAAATAATCATTATATTCTAATTAAAAAATATGATATAAATTATTACTTATATATTCCCTGATGGCAATTTCACCCAAGGGTTTTCTATTTCTTTGTTTTGCTTTAATAGTGTATATTAAGTTAGAACATTTTTCAACCCAAATAAGTAATTTAAGCCATTGAGTGTGAGGTATAAAAGGCCTTAACAACAAAAGTAACATTTTTCCTTGTCCCATGCATCAGTGTAGTTTTGCTCTCCATTTATTCAAATTTTCTTTTATAATGTTTAAATAAGAGTTTTAAATGTTTATTTATTTTGATTTTATAAAATCTTTCTTAGGCTTATTCTAGATACCCTGGGATTTTGTTGTTGTGAATGGGATTTTTTTCCATTAAATTTTCCAGCTTGTTACTGCTGACATAGACCTTTGTACTCAAAGAGCAGTCCAGGGCCCAGAAACATTGGCATTACCTAGGAGATTGTTAGAAATTCTGCATCTCTGGCATTATTCCATACTTAGTCAATCAGAATTTGTCTTTCAACAAGATTCTCAGATGAGTCACACGGACATAAAAGTTGAGAAACCTCAGTACAGAGAAAGTTGAGTTAGAGGACCCATTATCTTTATTCTCTTAGAGGAAAAACACTTTCAGTGGCAAAATGGGGACAGTGGACCAATTGTCCCATAGCACTTTCTCTTCTGCTCCTAGTCCCTGGTATCTTAGATCTATTCTTGAACCCCCTTTATAACCCTTTTCTGGGAAACTCAATTTTTAAATTATTGAATTGTAGATTTTTTAGTCCTATGAGATCTTGCTTTTAATCTAGTTTTAACTGCATTATATATTACAATTATTTTCAACATCTTAAATATTTCAGGGTCTCTATTTCTCAGGCCTTTAATTTATGCTTTTTTCCTATAATATTGTGGCATTTGGGAAAGAAGGAATATTATACAGGAGGACTCAGAAGTCATCTGGGATCAGAAGACTTCTAAATAATTTTTTTTAATATGGTAAACAATGCAAGGGAATAATCCTCCCTTTTAACTCCTAAAGTAAAAATTTTATAATTATACATTTTACCCTGTCAACTCACATATAAATACATAAATTGGTCAAAGTGTCAGCTACATTGAATTTACACTGAAGTTCTCTTTAAAAAACAGCAACATATTTAGGCAAAGAAGTTTTGAATTAAAACGTTCTTAGATTTTAACTGTAGATTCCAAATTATGTCAGTAAATTAAATCTTGATTTTGTTTCTGGCAGACCCAGCTAAGTTAGCCATGAGACTCTGTTGGACATTTCACCTAATAGCATAGTGGTGATAATGATGCTAATTTTCTATATGATTTGAATGATATGGTCTAGCTATAATTCATACTCTTTTGTCCAGACATTCCTGGGGTTTACTTATTGATCACTTATTGTTTGTAAATTCTTATTCTGAGTAAAATTTATGAATCAGTGCTACCTCTTATAGAAATGATTGTTGGACATATTGTGTTATTTGTTATAATTATTTGTTATAATATTTGTTATATTTGTTAT
The DNA here is from genome assembly GCF_003676395.1 of Aethalodelphis obliquidens. Lineage (NCBI taxonomy): Eukaryota > Metazoa > Chordata > Mammalia > Artiodactyla > Delphinidae > Aethalodelphis > Aethalodelphis obliquidens. The sequence continues at coordinate 28,211,539 of NW_020837962.1, forward strand.
TTGTTATTTGTTATAATATTAAAACAATTAATTTTATAAATTAGAGTAGTTATCTTTCTAATAAAGTTACCAAATCCCTAGCTGTGGGATATACTTTATTTGCCTTTTTAAGAGGGGTGCAGTTTGAAATTGCCTGGAAATTACTTGTAACATTAAGTATGATGAAAGGCATGTATTATACTTGTAAATAGCAACCTCAGGAAATGGCTACAAGCTATTCTAGAAAAGTTCTGCTTCTCAGTCTTAAATGTGCATACCGATCACCTAGGGATCTTGTTAAAGTGCAGATCCTTATTCCCTATTTCTAAGTTGCAGCCTGAGATTTTGTGTTTCAAAAAATTCCCAGGTGATTACCAGTACAACTGGAAAACAGACCACACTTTGAGTAGGAAAGCTAAAGAGTAGTAGTTCTCAAAGTGGGGTCATCAGAAAAAAATATGTGCTTTATTTAGCTCTGGAGTGATTCTGATGCAACTAAGTTTGATGGCCTCTGCTCTAGACAGTAGAAGCCTTTATGTCCTCAGTACCCCAATCCAAATGTTCACAGTTCATTAAAGGTGAAAAAAACAAAAACAACAAAGACATTAGGTCTAATGTCAATATTCACCTGAAATAGTTGTTTTGCAGGGCAAGGAAGAAGTTGGTTTTCCTCGTTGAAGAGCCTCTTCTTGAAATGACTTTAATCCCATCATAGAGCAGGGTATTATTCACCTCACCTCATGGCATATAGGTATAGATATATAGACATATAAAAATTGGGACTGCCTTATGATAGCATGATATTTCCCACTGTGAAGATAGTACCCTTACTTCTTAAGGTTAAACTGCTTTGGAGCACAAAATTAAGATTCCACAAGATACACATTTGATGTTAGAGGGTGTATCTCAATGGAAGAAAATAAAAAGTAAATTTATTAATATGATATATATATATATATATTTATAAATACCATATATATATATATATAACATGTTATAAATATATCATAAAATATAATATATAAAAGATCTGGTGCATTAGTTTTGCTTTTTTATGAGCAATCCGCTGAGGGTTTCTTTTTCCTCAAAAGCCTTGGTGGAAAATTGCAATATTGGCAAAATTTTCTGAAAAAATATTTGGAGGCAGTTTACTTAAGACTACAGTCCAAAAACAACAGAGAGAGAGGTTTGAGCAAGGCCCAAATGCAGGTAACTACCTCAATTAACCCATTGTCTCATCTCCAAGGCTGCTGAAAGAGGAGAGGGCTACTCAGGAAAGGGGCCCAGCTCACTCCTGCACTTTCATTTTAATAAAGTTCACAGAAAGGTGAGGAGCCTTAGAATCATCAGTAGAGTTGGGGGAGAGACAAAGAGATGCAAATGAGTCTAAAGCTTGTACCCAGGAACCCCAGGTTCAAAGTCTTTAGAACTTTGGAGTTTTGAGGACTGCTTTTCAAACAGGGAAAAGCCGTGGATTCACCCAGAGGCAGTAGGCAACCTCTTATGGACAATTTGTCCAGTTTCTATGAGAAATACAGATGTACCAGATAATGACTTGGACACGAGTAGACCCATTTCTAGTTTTGTAGCTTGTTTGATCATAAAATATTCTTCCCTCAACCATTAGCTGCAGTCAGTCAAAGCAGTTTCCAACATGACCTCTTCATCTTAACTATGCTTTTCCAGTTAGCCTAATATAAAGTGGATGGGTCACAGGTCCAGAAAAACCCTGGAGGTTTTCCATTTTTGAGCCATAAAAGTGAGTTAACTTATCCTTTGCTTCTACTCAAAGTAGGCTTTTCTCTTCCTCTATTAAGATCCATCCTCCAACAAACAATGTGTATTTCGTGGAATCTTAAATGTGTCCTTCAAAGCAATTTAACCTTAAGAAGTCAGGGTCCTATCTGCAGAGTGGAAGGTGGTCTGCTACAATAAGACATAAGTCCCAATCTTCAGAGACAAGAGAAGTAAATCAAACAAATGGCAAAAATTCTGATTCAAAGAAGTGAAATTACCCTCATAATAGATTATATTTTCCAAAGATCAGAAAAAAACAAAAAACATTTCCATTTCACACACTCTTACAGTGTGGCTTTGACACTCCTCCCACTGAGAGGTGGGATTCTGTGTTCTCTCTCCTTGAATGTGAGTGGCTTGTGACACAGGCCAAAGGGAAGCCACATGACTTCCAATGCTAGTTCATGAGGAGCAACATGACTTCTGCCTGGTGCTTTTTGGACAAATGTTCTTGGAACACAACCACCATGCTCTGAGAAAGCCCAAGCAGCCACATGAAGAGTGTAAGTGCACAGGCTGATAACCCCAGCTGAGAGCTCACCACAGTTTTCAGCCGCCAGACAAGAGAATAAGTAAGCTTTCTGATTATTAAGCCTCCAGCCAGCAAGTCACTCCCAGCATTTGAAGATTCCCGGTTGAGGTCCCAGACATCACAGAGTAGAAACATAATACCACAGTGCAAATTCCTGACTCACAGAATCCATGGGCATAATGATATGGTTATTGTTTTATACTGAGTGGTCTGTTATGTGGCAATACTAGCTGGAAGAGTCCTTTTCTATAAAACACACCCTTATACAGACAAAAAGTATTTACAGGGAGATCATTGACCTTTACCATGTAGAAAGTTTTCTTTTTGCTCACAACATTTCTTACACTTTCATAAAAGAAATCTACTTCAAAAATTATATGTCGCCTCATTTATTTGACTCATTGTTAGTTGTATGGTCTGATCAGATAATACAGTGATAGCAGTCAGTCAGTGGCCCCAAAAGGCTGTTTGAGGACCATAAATCTAAGGATTTATCTCATCTCCAACATGGTTTAACCCTCAGTCATACTGATGATAACCTACCCAGTGCAGAGGTGTGAATGCATTTACAAATCAAGATATTCCAGATTCCCTGCAGGACCAGGTTCTGTCTCTGAATGCAGGTTGCATGGCAAGTCATGGGCCTTGGTTAAGGGGTAGGCTTAGCTCTTATAGAATACAGTGACTTCATGGCCTGTTTTCCCTCCCAGTCTTTATCCAGGATGACGACTGCCAAATAGGCCATCAGGATTTGTTCAATGCCTTATGTCCACATGTTATAGTCAGACCTAAGTTGTCATGTGATTGGAAGGAGATGTTATAAAACATAGATTTTGTGTTTACATTTAGCTCCAGATGGACCAGCATGGAGATTTCCCTGGCACGACTTTTTCTTTCACATCTGTGGAGCAGCAGTGTGCTGATTGTCTCTTCCCTGGAGATTGAGACTGGTGAAGATATTTGGATAAAAATCAAAAGACTATTTTGGATACCTTAGACTTGAATAATGTATAGGGGTATCCTCTCTGTGTTAACACAATCATTGAAGGAGAAGATGCAGTAGGATACAGAGAAATTTAGAAATGTGTTTGTGGGAAACAATGGTAATGGTTTTTAGAAGTAATCACTGCTAAATATCCTTTACTCACAGGACATTTGGGTGGTTCTGGCTAATGTTAGAGGGGAGTGGTTCTCATAAAAGCACCAGGAGAAATTGTAAGGAAGAACATGTATAAGGAAAAGAGGGAAATCGGAGAATTTATAAGTAAGACATAGAGTCATAGTAACTAACGCATTGAAGGAATCTGGGAGTATAATGGGAGAGGATTTGCCACATCTGGACCTATCCAAGGGTGGTGCTAAAACTTTCTTTTCCACATAAGTACAGATTCAGCTCTTCTTTTCACTAAGAGCCCCTCTGCTTTCAGGTACTTACAAATACCTGGGTTCTTAAAAACAGTGGGCTTCAGGAGGCTGTTTGCATGTGATTCAGCAAAATTTCAGAATAGGGTGAAGTACTTTTGATAAAAGAATCATAGGGTAGCAACTGGCAACTCTTGATTGACCCTAACCCCAGGGACCTGTCTTCACTGGCTGGCTGAAGTCAATTCTCATTTGATTGGCTGTGGGATTATCTGTAAGCATTGGCTGCATTTCTGGCTTTCCAGAGCTAGCCAGAAGAAAGACTTCATCTAGAAGTTGATTTACCAAACCCTCTTGTTGTCTTTGGGTCATTCCCCCATCTCCTTGGTCGCTGGTTCCACAGATCAGCAGCACTAGCTTCTGGCTGGGAATTAGAAATGCAAATTCTTTTTTTTTAATTGAAGTACAGTTGATTTACAATGCTATGTTAATTACTGCTGTGCAGAAAAGTGATTCAGTTAAATATATATGTATATTTTTTAATATTCTTTTCCATTATGGTTTATCATAGGATATTGAATATATTATAGTTCTCTATTTTATATGGTAGGACCTTGTTGTTTATCCATTCTATATATAAAACGTTACATCTGCTAACCCAAACCTCCCACTCCATCAGTCCCCCAACTCCCTTCCCCTTGGCAACCACCAGTCTGTTCTCTATGTCTGTGATTCTGTTTTTGGTTTCATAGAAATTTTCATTTGTGTCATATTTTAGATTCCACATATAAGCAATATCATATGGTATTTGTCTGTCTCTGACTTATTTCACTTAGTATGATAATCTCTAGTTGCATGCTTGTTGCTGCAAATGGCATTATTTTGTTCTTTTTATGGCTGAGTAGTATTCATTTGTGTATATGTGCCCCATCTTCTTTATCCATTCATCTGCCTATGAACATTTAGGCTGTTTCCATGACTTGGCTATTGTGAATAGTGCTGCTATGAATATAGGGGTGCATGCATCTTTTTAAATTATAGTTTTGTCCTGATATATGCTTAGGAGTGGAATTGCTGGATCATATGTTAGTTTCATTTTTAGTTTTTTGAGGAACCTCCATATTGCTTTCCACAATGGCTGCACCAATTTACATTCCCACCAACACTGTAGGAGCATTCCCTTTTCTCCACACCTTCTCCAGCACTTGTTATTTGTAGACTTTTAAATGATGGTTATTCTGACTGGTGTGAGATGGTACCTCATTGTAGTTTTGATTTGCATAGACATGCAAATTCTTGAGCCTTACCTGAGATTTACCTCAGAAACCCTAGGGATAGGGCCCAAGCTACTTATGTTTTAGCAAGTTGTCCAAGCAATTCTAGCTCATGCTAAAGTACCAGTATCATGCATGACCTTTCACCAGCACAGGTAACTCATTGACTGGGTTTGGGGGAAAGGGTAAGAGCAGGTTCATCAGCTTCTCCTTCTCTGTATCTTTCATACTCAGTCCTGCCAGGGCCTATTTGGAAGCTTAGGAGCCCAGATTGGACGTCAAAAACAATTGAGTCTTTCTCTTTGTTCTATTTTTTAGTAACCCTAATTTCCTTTGAGACAGTGTGGTTTCATCTGACTAAGGATGGGAGAGGGTCAATAAAGAGGGAGTGTACAAAATTTAAAAAAAAAATACTTTCAGATATGACCTCACCATGTGATGAGATGATACTAGATTATGTAGTCCATCATAATTTAACATTTTTATTTTTAGCAGCTATATCATGTAGGGGGAAAATATACCTTTATATAGCCAAAAATCAATAAAGTAAATTTTGCTATGGCTTGTGCTTAGTCTGTATAAGAGATATTAACAATTAAGATGATATTAGAGATTCCCTTTTATTTTTATTAGAAGTTATATTCTTGGTCTAGAAATGTTAACTCATTTGTCTGAGCACTTCTATACATCTAGAATATATAAGAAGTGACTCTAAGAATGATCAACCTGTGGTACTTCAATATCTCAGAGCATCAACTATTTCAGCACCCAAATAGCAAGCAATAGCTGTTAAAAGTACAATAATCAGAATTTGCACTTGTAGTTTAAGTTGCCACCTCCTTTTAGAGATAGGTCAATGCTTCCTCAAAAGTTGGCACAATGACTTTTGGTTCAAAATTTTTATTTTATATTTTTATCATACAGGAAAAAAAACCAACAACAATCTCCATGCTGTGTGTGTGTTCAATATCCTTTTCTCAGTCATCTTTGTCTTTCCCTTTTCCTTCAAACATGTTTATGTTGCCTCCACTCTTTTAAATTAAATTGAATGAGATAAAATATTTCTCTCCTGAACCCTGTTCTGAGACTTCTACTCTCTCTGAATCTTCATTGAAAAATGATAATGTGAGTTATTTTAAGTTTGAGGGAAGCCTATTATGTAGAAATAGTGTCTTATAATTATTTTGGTTCTAAATAATATTCCATTAATTAACATTGCAGATTTAAAAGCCACATTATTTTTAAAATGTCAAGTTCAACTTAGAAAGCTTATTTTTTAATTCAATAAAGCTTTTTTGTGTGAAAAATTCAATCCCTGCACTTGTTAATTTACAAATATTCAATTCACTGAAGTTTATCTTAGTAAATATTCATAATTATTAGCCTCATTTAATTAAATGCCCTTAAACATTTTAAACTACAATCAGTCCTCAATTAAATGTATTTAATTTAATCAAGTACTTCTTAATGCATGTCAGGACAAACTTGCCTACTTAAAGCAAAATCCCTCTAAGTTCTGAAGCAGCTCTTTGAAATCTATGCGCTCACTCGGTAAATTAATCTCTTTTGAGCATTCTATTATTGTTTATAAACAATTACATTGTATTACATCTTTAAATGAAAATCATAATCCTAACAGCAATTATTCATTTCAAGTTGAAATCATAAATTTAATCTGCCAGGTGCTCTAATATGCTGGATTATCTTAAAATTGCAAACCCCTTATGACAAACACCTAGGTCACCCCTAAATGTACCAAGAAAAATTTTAATATAAGGATCTGATTAATTTCATCATCTCATTATTTAATTTTAAACAATCCAGGTGATTGTAAAGTGATTTACTCAAATAATTAAGGGGCATAATTTTACCATCTCTGAGTTGGCTGAGTAAAATATTGGGATGATGAGACAATGGCTAATTGATAAGGAAACAGGACCCAGGAATTACACAACTTTCAAGATGAATCAGTGGGAGCCACAGTTAAGCACACTGTTCCCTTTCTTTTGGTTAATTTCCTTTTGCTAAAAGGAACATGGTCCCAAGTTCAATGTGCTTCTGGAATTGTAGTTGCCTCTCTCATGACTTGGGCATCTTATTCAATTTATTCAATTTTTTTATTGCCCAGATTGCTGCTAATTACATTTACAACTGCTCTCTTCATTGCCTAATTTGATTCGGCCTTACGTCTCGCTTTTCTGGACCTTGATGTAATTCCTTTGTCATTTTTTTTACTCTGCGATTCACTTGTTTAAAATCTTTAAGAATTTCTCTGCCTACAAAAGAAAGCATTAATTTCTTAGAGGTGCAAATAATGCCTTTTTATAACCACATTCCCCAAAATTCTGCTAGAGTTTTCTAGCTCCCTAAGAACACCCCACGCTGGGCTCAATACAATTGCCATGTAATCACGTGTTAACTTGACATTGGTCTTGCTGCTTTTCCTGCCTTGGAGAAACTACCTCCATTTTCCTTAGCTCATTTGGCAAATGATATAATAATCAATTCTTCTGTGAAGTCTCACTTTCTTAACTTCATTGCTCAGAAAAAAATTCATTGCATTCTCTTCTGACTCTATACAACTTGAATTTTTCTTTGTACTTATGGCATTGCTGCATTGTATCCAAATTGGCTCTGACTTTAATTTTAAAAGGCTCACTGTATCTTAATAATTTCTGCATATTCCACTGTAAGTGTTAATAAATATTAGTTGAGTGAAAAAGAAAAGTATACTAGTTTTAATTATTCTGTGATACATGATGAATAACTTTAAGAAGAAATGTAGTTTGTCTTTCACAAATAGATGAGAAGCACTTTGAGAAGAAAGGTAGAAAATGAAAATTAAAGCAATTCAGATCGCTTTTTACATAATGGAAAATATTTACTTCAAATATATCAATTATGGAAAGGAATATTGTCAACAGATTGAAATTACATTAAGACATGGAAATATTAATTGGCCATAAAGGTAAACCTTCTCATCTGTTTTTTATTCAGGTATAGTAATGCCTAGATAGAGGTTCCAGGATAACCAACCAACAATTTTAAAAGAGCAAGCAAAAATAAGTATCAAAAGTTGGAACAGAGAGGCTATGACTTACAGTGTAAATGAGACCATGATCCTTTATTGGGGAGAGACTACAGCTAAAGTGTATAGTAGATAAACCAAGAAAAGGTAGCATAGTTAAAGTTTTCTTAAGTGAGTTTCTTGTTGGGTTGACTCATCAACTTGCTGGATAAATGTTCTATCATTTCCCACTATTAACTGGGTCCCACCAGTTGGACTCTGTCTTACAAAAAGCCTGTAAGTTTTGTTCCCAAACCCAATTAATACAAGTTGCACTTGTTACTGCAATGCTGTGATTGAATTAAATATTACCTAATCTGAGAAATAAATGGAGAGATGCTGCTCCTTTGTAGAATTAATTTAGATACTTTGGGAAAATTCCATGAATATAAGATTGTTAAAATGATATTAATGAAGTGAGGATAGGTAAAACAACTATGCAAAAACTGGGGAAATTGTTTAGGTATAGAAGGATTCAGTACTTCCATCAGTTTGCAGGTATCTAAATTCTTAATCCACTTTTCAGAAAACAAATCTGGATGTTATAGAAACTGCATTATGGTATGATTTATGAAGGAAAAGTAAAACAGAATTCCAACTGTGGACACATATTCCAAAAGCAATGATATCATCCTGATAACTTACATGAAAAATTCTCACCTTAAGGGCATTAAGAGGTTTACTTTTTAATGGAACCTGTGACAGATCTATTTTAAAAGGATTGTTTTCTTTTTTGTAATGTAAATAACAGTCTTATAATACAGCTGTGGGCTTTGAATAATAGATTTTCTTATTGCAAAGGCCGCTGTATAAACTTCCTGTGTGGTCCTGTGTATCTACTATAGAACTTCAAAATCCTCCTGACAGGCATGGTGGGTTTTCATGTGTTTGACGCTGCCTATTTCCATAGCTTCATTTCCCACCATTCCCACATAGACCCCCTATGAAGTCAAACTGATTACTCCTTCCCAGGAGAAATTTCTGTTTCCTTACCTTCCCTTGTTGTATGTGCTGTTTGGTCTTCTTGAAAAAAGTTTCTCTCCAACTTTCTGCCTAGTAAATTCTACTCTTGTTTCAGTTTCAGCATGACTTTTTATCACTTCTTTGGTGCCATTCCAGCTCCTCTACCCACGCACATGCATACTCTATATTTGTGTCACGTAGAATTAAAGGCTTCCTTCTGTGTGCTCTTAGAGAATTCTGTAAATACTTCTATTTTAGCATTTACCTTGCTTGGTGTTATGGACTGAATGTTTGTGCCCCCTTCCAAATTCATAGGCTGAAATCTAATCTCTAATATGATGATATTTGGAGATGGGGTCTCTGGGAGGTAATTATGTCATGAGCATGAAGCCTTCACGATGGGATTTGTGCCCTTATAAGAAGAGACATCAGAGGTTGTGCTTCCTCTCTCTCCATTCTCTGCTGTGAAACGGTACAAAGAGAAGACAGCCATCTGCAAACTCAGAAGGAGGCTCTCACCAGACTGGATTTGCCAACACCTTGATCTTGAACTTCCCAGCCTCCAGAACTATAGGAAATAAATGTTTGTTTTTTAACCACCCATTCTATTTTAATTTGTTATAGCAGCCCCAACTGACTAAGACACTTGGTAACTGAATTTTACTTGTGTTAAAAACCAAGACAACAGGCTCAAAATGGAGTCACTTATGCTAAGCCCCATGTCACTAAACCAAGATTTAATTTGTTTCCATTCTCCCAGAAATACAGTCTTAAACCAGTCAATCAGGAATCATCTGATCAGCACTAGTGAGGTGGTCTGCCTGATAGACCCCTGCCATCCCCTAAAGGAAATTGACCTTGCCAGGACCAATCCACTATTTGGATCCACTATTTTAATACTTCCTTGTTCCCACTCCTTTCTGCCTATAACGTCTTTCATTTTCTACAGCTCCTGGAACTCCTTTGTTTCTGCTAGGTTGGATGAGACCTGATTCATGAATCACTGAATAAAGCCAATGAGATCTTTAAAATTTACCCTGTTGAACTTTGTTTTTCAACACTTGATTACCTCTCAACTATACTCTGAGTTGCCAGATGCCAAAAGTTATGTCTTACTCAATTATTTTACCTGTAACTCCCCAAGTAGTGCCTGGTATTTAACAGTTCTGCTGTGGTTGTTTTTATGTTTGATTGTCTTTGGAAAACAATACCAAGATTATGTGACCATGTCAAACATTTCAAATTGTCTTTAATCCTTGCATTTCACCTGGCAAAAATGTATAATAGTCTCAAGAGTTTATTTTTTTGATAGTTTTCCATATTTGCTAACTTTTTATTGCTCAGAAGTACCTGATGAATCTAAAATACATCCCAATTGAGAAAAACTAAATACTTAAACTTCATTAGTCATCAGAAAATAAAATTAAAAACACAATGAGATGCCACTACAAATCCACCACAATAGCTAAAATAAAAATAGAAAATAAAGTACTCCAAGTTTTGGCTAGAATGTAGAGGAATCAGAACTTTCATATACAGCTGCTAGAAGTACAATTTGGCACAGTTACATTTGAAAACTGTCTGGCTGTTACTAATACTGAACATCTACATGCCCAATGGTGGAAGTAGCAATAGTACTCCTAAGAGTACACACCACAGAAACATGTAAACATGCTTAGTAAAAGACATGTATGAGAATAACTGCTCTTCATAATAGCCCAAACCTGAACAATACCCAAATTCAACAACAATGGAATGGATAACTAAATTGTGAGCATTCAAGCAATGAAATATTGCACTACATTGAGAATAAATGATCTACTACTATGCACAGCAATATGACTGAATCTCACAAACATGACATTGTCTGAAAGAGTGTGTGTTGTATTTTTCCAATCATATAAAGTACGAAAACTGACAGAACTCATTTAAGCTGCTAAGAGTCAGGATAATGATTGAACTTCGGTCAAGCATAGTGTCAGATGGAGGCACAAAGAGGAATTCTAGGGGCTGGTAATGTTTTGTTTTATGCTGCAGATGCTGGTTCTGTTTGTTAAAAAAAAGAAATCATCAAACTCAACTATATCCTTTACTGTATGTACAATTAAAAATGAAAAGTGTACCTATGGAGTGATATACACTCATAGGTCCAGAGCCTGGTTTAACATCATATATATCTGTAGTTCTTAGTATTATACAAATTGAACAACATACTTTTTTTTTCTTTTTTCAAAGTCCATTTTCTTTTTTTCTTTTTTTTTAACATCTTTATTGGAGTATAATTGCTTATAATGGTTAGTTCCTGCTGTATAAGAAAGTGAATCAGCTATACATCTTATTTTTATTTTTTAAAGCTCACTAATTTAGCACCCACACCAAGGACTTGACAGCTTGAAATCTTTTATTTAATAATAGCTACAAAACACTAAGAGCTTCCTCTATGTAAGGGCCACTTCAGGGTCAGTAAGTTTAAACCAAAGGATGCAGAGCCTTGAATGGCAGTCCCAGTATCCACACCCAGATCTGATTCCAAAGGCCATACCATATAAAACACCTTCTACAGATCACCTACATTTATTGACTAGAAGGAACTATTTCCCCATGTTTATGAATCAAGAATATTTAATTTTGCAACACCTGGAGATGACCAATATTACTATATAAATTGATATCTCCAATTTGCCTCTGATAAAATTTACAGCACATCCTTTTCCTCCTTATTACTATCTGCATAGAACCCCAAGTATCCAGCCATCTAGGTGGGAAACCAAAATTTCTGGGATTATGCTACAAACAACCTGAGGATCTCAGTGCTCCCAAATTAACAAGTTTAAGTCTCACTCACAGGCCATATGAGCTCTGGGTCTTTCATCTCTCATTATTTTGGACCTAGATAGAATGATCTGCTTCTATCTGGGGCATTGTTGTGCTCATGGCCCAGGGAACAGGTAACAGACACACAATGGCTCTTCACCCCTGCTTCGAAGTGGCGTCATCATTCCTGCCTACATTTCATTGTTCTCAGCAAGTCATATTGCCTCACCTGACCTTGGTGGGATGGGAGTTTTAATCTCCCCATAGGAAAGGGCACCTCAAAATAATAGGCCTAAAGCAGATATTAGCATCTGCTGCCAGATAAGGGAGTAAAATCCTGTTACAGGGAAGGACAGCATTTGAGAACAACACCACAGGCTACAGCAAGCATTTTAAGTGCTATTTAAATTCCTCTATATAAATAAAAAAATTTATTATCTATTAACCAATGAAGAGACAACTGTATTATTTTGTACTTTATTGTTGTTACAAACAGTGCTTACAAATGTTTCCTTAAAGCCATTTGCAAGAGTTTCTCTAAGATAGACACCTGGAAAAGAATTTTCTGGGTAGTAGTTTCATAGGCATCTTCCACTTCACTAGATCTTTTGCCAAAGTTTTCTCTGAAAAGTACAAATTTACTCTCTTACCAGCAACACACAGGAGTTTCAGATTCTCTGCATACTGTTACTCTACACAGTAATGTAACACTCCACAGGTCATGATCAGGTGTCTTTGCAGACATGACAGAATGGTAAATCTGAGTGACAGTAAAATGGATATTCATTATACTTGTTTTTGTATTTTCTGTATAATTAAAACATTTTTTAATTCTTAGTTAATTAAATTAATATTTCATGACATTTTTTAAATGAAAGGAAAATGAAGAGGTCTATAGAAGCAGACTGTTGTGAAGAATCCCCAAGTCTATTGTCATTACCTTCTAAAAGAGTATAGATATAGAATTTATATAGAGAGTGACATAGAAGTTTTCTTCTGAATTTTTACACATAGCCTTTGATTATTTCCTCTTCTAACCACTAAGTATTTCTACAAGTACAAATATATGATGAAAATAATTTTCTCTGCTGACTTTCAAATACTACTGGATAGAAAAGATATTGTTAATTGCCTTATACCCCATGCTCCTTGCCCTCTGGAGCTCCTTGAGATCGTAAACAATTCCCACATGTGCCAGTGCTTTTGTTTTCCTTTAAATACTTGCATCTTTGTCTACCTGAATTCTGCCTCTGGTTCTAGGAGGACGCCTGACTCACAAGTGGAAACAGGAAGTGCCAGGATGCTAAAGTCCCTGAGAGCCACCCCTCAACTAACAAGGGGTGAGATTCCCTGAACTTTGCAAGGACTGAGTTCTCCTGAGTGTCTCTTGGAGGACCCTCAGGGGGACTAAGCCCCAGTTGTCCCCATGGTAACCTGCCCATGAACACACCCTTTATTGGTCTCCCTCTCTTCCTGCCTCACTCTTCCCCTCACCTTGCCATGGTTTCCACGGATCACTCTCAAATAAACCACTTGTCTATGAATGCTTGTCTCAGTCCCGCTTTGGGGGTGTTTGGGAGGAAAAAGTCTTTTTATATGATTTGTGACATAAATTGGATGAACAAAAGATAGATTAGCAAGAGAAAAATAAAGAGAAATTTATTAACACATGCATGGCACATACACATGGGAGAATTCAGTGGTGTGGAACTCAAAGAAGTGGTTAGAACTTGAGCTTATATGTCATCTTAGCAAAGAACAATAAATATGTGGAGAACTGATAAGACAATTGAAAAGGACTTTGAGATTTTAGGTGTGGAAAACTGCAGGAAGGTAAAGATGATGCAAGAGAAGGAAACATCACCTCCTGGGACATGCCCAAGTCCCTGGGACAGGCTGCAAATGGAGGGTCCTTGGCTTCATGCAGGAAAGAATTCAAGAATGAGCTGAAGTAGAGTGAAAGCAGGTTTACTCAGGGAGATACACACCCCATAGACAGAATGTGGTCCATCTCAGGAGGCAAGAGCAGCCCTGGAGTGAGGGGTTGTTAATGTTTATGGGCTGGGTAATTTCATATGCTAAAGAGTGGGAGGAATATTCTTGTTGAGGGGTAGGAATTTCTAGGAGTTGGGCCACTGCCCACTTTTGGCCTTTTATGGTCAGCTGTGGAACTGTCATGGTGCGAGGGGGAGTGTTTTTTTAGTATTCTAATGAAGATATAATGAGTTAAATGTCAATGACCATACCATGCTCGGACCATGCTGGATGCCAACTTGGTTTTAGCTGGTTCCAGCCAGCTTTTGTTGTATCCTGTTTCTCTCAACTGCTGTGCCCCCCTCCACATTCGTTTAACAGTTGTGCCTGGCTCACTTCCTTCCTATCTCAAATATATGAGGAAACTAATGGAAGAAGTTATTTTAATAAAGTTTGTTATGTAGATTCCACTAGTGCCATCTCTAGAGAGATCTCTCTAGAGAGATCTCTAGAACTCTTAGAGTTCACAGTTGTCCAGTAACTAACTTTGTCCTTCCTGATAGGGAAGAGAGGACATCTTTACAAATTTATGTCCTGTTTTTAGGTAAATAAGGGAAGGGCAGAGAGCTTTTATTATACCTGCTTCTTCTCAAATGTCTTCAGCTCCAAATATAGGTATTCCTCATTGCATTGTGCTTTCTTTATTGCACATGTAGAAGCCTATCAGCCCCATTTTCCCGAGAGAATTATTTTTTAATTAAGGTATGTACATTGTTATTTTAGACATAATACTATTTCAACTTAATAGACTACAGTATAGTGTAAACAAAACTTTTATATGCACTGGGAAACCAAAAAAAATTGTGTGACTTGTTTTATTGTGATATTTTCTCTATTGCTGTGGTCAGCAACTGAACCTGCAGTATCTCTGAGGTACGCCTGTAATCAATATGTAAGCGTATTTTGGGATGGCATATCCTGCCACCTTTCAGGGATTACCTTGATTAAGAAAGCAGAGAAATTTAAGTCTTAGTGAAACTGATGCCTCTCCCCCAATCCCCACCAAGTCCTCCAGCTTTTCAGAATTATTCTGGAAAATGCCTCTGAGGATTTCTGAAGGAGCAGGAAGCTTTCAGCCTTGTGAGTCAGTGTGCCCTATAGCCTGCTTCCATGTCACTGGCTCAGTACAAGGTTTTAAGTCCTCTGGCTGCTATCTCTCTCTTTTTACCAGCTGGCTCTGACCACTATGGTCAACACCCCAACAGTTCATCTCTCCCAAAGAACTTGTCACACAATCTTCTTACACTTAATAACCTTTTACAGCAATTTCAGATTAATGCAGTGGATTATATAAAAGAACAAGAAATTCCTTAAAATTGAACATTGGATCTTCCTGTCCTAAAAATCCATTAATTCTTTCCAGTCATGGGAAACATCCTGTAGGTTACATTTGTCTTACTCTTCTAAGTCCTCACTCCAGACCCTTTCCCCCTGCTTCCTATTTGCTTGATTCCTAAACCAAAGTCCTGCTATTTACTTTGATTAAAGTAAATCAAATTAGCTCTGCCCCTAATTTAAGTCTTCTGTTACCCTTGTATAGCACCAACTCCTTAAAGTATTTTCCCATACAAAAGGCTGTCTAATCATGTTCTTTGCCTCTGAGCCTCACAAAGCACAGGCAGGACTTTTTAAATGACATGTTTTTCTTAATATAATTCAAATTATTCTTCCAATGTCACCCTTTGTTTGGAGAAGAGGTACAGCCTAAATATCCATTTTTCTGTATTTCAACCCAGAGCTTGAGGGTTGATGTTCATTTTAATTTTAGTTATATTTAACTGCAACAATACCATGGTGAACTCTTTTAAATAAAATATTTCAGTACTTCATATCTCTATAATCTCCACGATTCAGGACAATTTTAGTTTCAAGTGTTAGAAACCAAATCCAACATACCTTAAAGGAGAAAAGGCTCAGTATTAGCTCACATAATGGCAAAGCCTTTAGATGGTTTTCAGGCACAGCTAGATCCAGGGGATTATGTATTTGTAGGACACAGTGTCTCTCCATCTTGGTGTCTCAGTTTTCTTTCTTCCATGTTGACTTCATTTCCATGCAGTTACTTCTAATGTTTTGGCAAGATTATGATGAGCTTGTATCTTGTACATTTGGTAACCTCAGAGAAAAGAGAGTGCCTCCTTCCTGATATTACCAAAAAAAGTCCTGGTATTTTCTCTAATTATTCAAAATGAATTATGTGTCAATTTAGAAATCAATCACTGTGGCCAGGGGGATCAAAAATAATTCTCACTTCTGGAAGTGGTATCAGGGTGGGAGAGGTGTTGTTTCCCATAAGATATCATTGTTCTCACAAATGAGAGGTGGACACTGAGCAAGGAAATGCAACACACACAAGGGTCTAATGAAGAGTTTTAAAGGCTGCTCAGAAAACCTAACTGCATTTTCCATTTTTCTTCAGAAGAGAAAGAAAAAAAAGTGAGGGTTATTATCAAACAATAAATATGTATGTGGACATTTAGAATAGAGGCTGCTTTTAGTTGGAGACTCATTACTAGAAGCCAAATAATAACTTGATCACAGGGCAAGATGTGAAATTTATCTTTTTTTTTTTTAATATAGGGACTGGCATAGTATTACTGAGATGTCTTTGCCATCATTTGATACCTATTTGCTAAAGGAAAGGAGTATTTTCTATTTTGAATTCTAATTCTAAAGTCACATTTTGAAGAGTCAGCCAGAAACTGATGAAGAAATGTATGTTTTTCACAGGTTTTGTCCAGGATGGTTCTTAGGTGAAAAAGGAGAATTATTCCTGAAGTACTTCTCTGGAGAGGTGTTTATTTAAAAATAATGAGGAAGACTATGCTTGAATACATTCTTCACAGTGTGGAATATGCAGCATTCTAAGAGTTTGAAAAAGAGAGAAATTAATATAGGTTTGAGAAGTTAGAGGATTCAATAGAAAAGACAGTTCCTACCTTTAAAAGTAGGTAGGATTTTATAAAACAAAGAAGAAAAATATTAACCTGAAGTTTAAATTAAACAATTTTCAAGGAACTAGCTTGAGAACTAAATGTGTCTAGTAATAATAAGAATTTTTTAAGCAATGATTTCAAACTTTATAATGAGTGTTGATGATATGATAGTTCTGTATTATTTTGCCTACATATCAGAAATGATTTGATCGAAAAGAAATATTAATTTACTACACATAATTTCAGGCTGCATTATTTTGTTGATGATTGAAGAGTAGAAGATTTCAAATCACATACTACTTGAATAGTTTGTCATATGACTCCCTCGATTGGAATCTCTAGAATTTTGTCCTCAAAATGTCTCAACCAATGATGTTTCTTTTAACTTTCTGTTTTTGATCATGGATGTTATTACTTGCCTGGTTATCTTGGTTCTTTGAAAAGTATAGAACACAAAGTGAAAAGTAACCAAAAAACTAAATCAAAACCCAGTCACTGGGTTAGCTGTACAGTTTAATAATTTAGTATATGCCTAAACTATTTTAAGACAAACTCCACAAAGTGGAAAGAGATATAGTAACCACTGGATTAAACCATCTACTATCCAGTAACTGGGCCTGCAAATATCTATCAGTGATACTGATATAAAAATGTTAGTAAATCAACCTGATACCAGTTTCAAAAGATGATGGTCTCTTTCTCAAATATTTCTAACTTCCCTTAAAACCCTTTGATGGAAACCTCATCCTTGATTTTGTTTAAATATTTATTCTCAAGGAGAGTATCTATTTCAGAAATGCTACCAAGAACAGCTTATTCAGTAGAAATCCCATAAAGAAATTGGGTAGGATGAACGCAATCATTGGAGATGAATGGATCTATGAAGGTTAACCCATGAAGATAAACATCACAAGGTTTGAGTACTTTTCTGAATAGTAGCCAAACCTCTCTGGTCTGGAAGTCACATATGATCCCACTCTCCTGCAAGGCTTCTCATCCTTTCCAATTATCATCAGCCATAAACAACAAGGGTACAGGCTGTCTTCATATATTTGGATAGCCCTGCCTCTGTCCCAGGCTGAAACCATCACACACCAAGGCATACAATTAAACAAAAAAGCAAATCTGAACTTATTTGAAACTTAAAAAAATTAGATTTAGATTTGAAGTAATTTTCAGGTCAGTTATAATTTTAATCAAGTTTACAAGGCCAAAATCTGTAAACTAAAAACTTTATTCTTGAGAAAAAATTGAGAGAGAGAGAGAGAAAGAGAGAGAGAACAAAAGAAAACTTGGCTAAAAGGAGGATGAAAGGTACCACAATTCAGGTATTGCCTTGTGAGTCATACACAGTCAATTATTAGTTCTTCTAGAGCTTACAAACACATATGTGAATCAACAGTACCTTTGGCTTTTAACTTTTGGTCCATGGCAATGGAGACTTCCATCATCTGCACATGACTAAATAGAAAAGTTGTGAATCTTAACTGTGTTTCCTAACTTTGAAGCTGGACACAATATGCAATTAGGCAAAGGAGGTCATTTGTGGTTAAAAAGGGCCCACTTGATTCCTCATTTTTCACCACTGCATCTAAAATTCTTCTTGCATCTTATTCTTTTCTGTCATTACAATGGGAAAGTATCTTGTAAGCTCAAAGATGAATTCTTGTATATTTCATTATGTCATATAGCCTCCTTCACTTACTCAAAAGATTTTGCTCCTAAATTTATTCTCTAAGGAATTTATTTTTAAGTAAGAGTTAAGAAGAGATATTTATTTTCCCCATGGTGAAGGCAATTTTCCAATAAGTACATAAGTCTTTTTCAGATACTGCTTTTCTTTTTTTCCGCATTTTATATATATATATATATATATATACATTTTGGTAAACATTCTTTCAATTATTTTTCTTTTTTAAAATGCATGAACTTCCCTGGTGGTCCAGTGGTTAACACTTTGCCTTCCAATGCAGGGGGTGTGGGTTCAATCTCTGGTCAGGGAGCTAAGATCCCACATGCCTCTTGGCCGAAAAACCAAAGCATAAAACAGAAGCAATATTGTAACAAACTCAATAAAGACTTTAAAAATGGTCCAAATCAAAAAAACCCTTAAAAATAAATAAATAAATAAATAAATAAATAAAATTCACACTTATAAGTCAGGTCTTACATTGCATATGTGTATCAAAAATATCTTTAGGATCGGTACCGAACAGCACTCACCAGCCCGAGAGGCTGGTCTGCTCACCCGCCGGGACAGGCAGGGACTGAGAGCTGAGGCTTGAGCTTCGGAGGTCGGATCCCAGGGAGAGGACTGGGGTTGGCTGCGTGAACACAGCCTGAAGGGGTTAGTGCACCACGGCTAGCCGGGAAGGAATCTGGGAAAAAGTCTGGAGCTGACAAAGAGGCAAGAGACCTTTTCTTCCCTCTTTGTTTCCTGGTGCACAAGGAGAGGGGATTAACAGCACTGCTTAAAGGAAATCCAGAGATGGGTGTGAGCCACGGCTCTCAGCGCAGACCCCAGAGACAGTCATGAGACACTAAGGCTGCTGCTGCCGCCACCAAGAAGCCTGTGTGCAAGCAAACGTAACTATCCACACCTCCCATCCCGGGAGCCTGTGCAGCCCGCCACTTCCAGGTCCCGTGATCCAGGGACAACTTCCCCGGGAGAATGCATGGCACGCCTCAGGCTGGTGCAATGTCAGGCTGGACTCAGCTGCCGCAGGCTCGCCCCGCATCCGTATCCCTCCCTCCCCATGGCCTGAGTGAGCCACAGACCCCGAATCAGTTGCTCCTTTAACCCCATCCTGTTTGAGCAAAGAACAGATGCCCTCAGGCGACCTACACGCAGGGGCGGGTCCAGATCTAAAGCTGAATCACAGGAACTGTGCGAACAAAGAAGTGAAAGGGAAATCTCTCCCAGCAGCCTCAGAAGCAGCGGATTAAATCTCCACAATCAACTTGATGTACCCTGCATCTGTGGAATACCTGAATAGACAATGAATCATCCCAAATTGAGGAGGTGGACTTTGAGAGCAAGATATATTATTTTTTCTCCTTTTCCTCTTTTTCTGAGTGTGTATGTGTATGCTTCTGTGTGAGATTTTGTCTGTATAGCTTTGCTTTCACCATTTGTCCTAGGGTTCTGTCCGTCCATTTTTTCGTTTGTTAATTAAAAAAAATTTTTTTTCTTAATAATTTCAATAACTTTATTTTATTTTATCTTACTTTATTTTATCCTCTTTCTTTGTTTCTTTCTTTGTTTGTTTCTTTCTTTCTACTTTTTCTCCCTTTTATTCTGAGCCAAGTGGATGAAAGACTCTTGGTGCTCCAGCCAGGAGTCAGTGCTGTGCCTCTGAGGTGGGAGAGCCAACTTCAGGACACTGGTCCACAAGAGACCTCCCAGCTTCATGTAATGTCAAATGGCAAAAATCTCCCAGAGATCTGAATCACGACACCAAGACCCAGCTTCACTCAACGACCCGCAAGCAACAGTGGTGGACACTCTATGCCAAAGAACTAACAAGAAAGGAACACAACTCCAGAGAGGCAGCCTAAAATCATAAGGCCACAGACATCCCAAAACACACCACCAGACGTGCACATGCCCACCACAAAGACAAGATCCAGCCTCATCCACCAGAACAGAGGCACTAGTCCCTTCTATCAGGAAGCCTACACAATGCACTGAACCAACGTTAGACACTGGACACAGACACCAAAAACAACAGGAACCTCAAACCTGCAGCCTGCAAAAAGAGATCCCAAACACAGTAAGATAAGCAAAATGAGAAGACAGAAAAACACACAGCAGGTGAAGGAACAAGGTAAAAACCCACCAGATGTAACAAATGAAGAGGAAAGAGGCAGTCTACCTGAAAAAGAATTCAGAATAATGATAGTAAAGATGATCCAAAATCTTGGAAATAGAATAGAGAAAATGCAAGAAACATTGAACAAGGACCTTGAAGAACTAGAGAGGAAACAGCAACAATGAACAACCCAATAAATGAAATGAAAAATACTCTAGATGGGATCCATAGCAGAATAACTGTGGCAGAAGAACGAATAAGTGACCTGGAAGATAAAATAGTGGAAATAACTACTACAGTGCAGAATAAAGAAAAAAGAATGAAAAGAACTGAGGACAGTCTCAGAGACCTCGGGGACAACATTACACACACAAACATTCGAATTATAAGGGTCCCACAAGAAGAAGAGAAAAAGAAAGGGACTGAGAAAATATTTGAAGGATTATAGTTGAAAATTTCCCTAATATGGGAAAGGAAATAGTTAATCAACTCCAGGAAGCACGGAGAGTCCCATACAGGTTAAATCCAAGGAGAAACTCGCCAAGACACATATTAATTAAACTATTAAAAATTAAATACAAAGAAAACATATTAAAAGCAGCAAGGGAAAAACAACAACTAACACACAAGGGAA
Source organism: Aethalodelphis obliquidens (assembly GCF_003676395.1). Taxonomy (NCBI): domain Eukaryota; kingdom Metazoa; phylum Chordata; class Mammalia; order Artiodactyla; family Delphinidae; genus Aethalodelphis; species Aethalodelphis obliquidens. The sequence continues at coordinate 28,232,743 of NW_020837962.1, forward strand.
TCCCCATAATGTTAACAGCTGATCTTTCAACAGAAACTCTACAAGCCAGAAGGGACTGGCAAAACATATTTAAAGTGATGAAGGAGAAAAACCTACAACCAAGATTACTGTACACAGCAAGGATCTCATTCAGATTTGATGGAGAAATTAAAACCTTTACAGACAAGCAAAAGCTGAGAGAGTTCAGCAGCACCAAACCAGCTTTACAAGAAATGCTAAAGGAATTCTCTAGGCAAGAAACACAAGACAAGGAAAAGACCTACAATAACGAACCCAAAACAATTAAGAAAATGGGAATAGGAACATACATATCGATAATTACCTTAAATGTAAATGGACAAAATGCTCCCACCAAAAGACACAGACTGGCTGAATGGATACAAAAACAAGACCCATATATATGCTATCTACAAGAGACCCACTTCAGACCTAGAGACACATACAGACTGAAAGTGAGGGGATGGAAAAAGATATTCCGTGCAAATGGAAATCAAAAGAAAGCTGGAGTAACAATTTTCATATCAGACAAAATAAACTTTAAATTATAGACTATTAGAAGAGACCAAGAAGGACACTACATAACAATCAAACTATCAATCCAAGAAGAAGATATAACAATTGTAAATATTTATGAATCCAACATAGGAGCACCTCAATACATAAGGCAAATACTAACAGCCATAAAAGGGGAAATCGACAGTAACACATTCATAGTAGAGGACTTTAACATCCCACTTTCACCAATGGCCAGATCATCCAAAATGAAAATAAATAAGGAAACACAAGCTTTAAATGATACATTAAACAAGATGGACTTAATTGATATTTATAGGACATTCCATCCAAAAACAACAGAATACACGTTTTTCTCAAGTGCTCATGGAACATTCTCCAAGATAGATCATATCTTGGGTCACAAATCAAGCTTGGTAAATTTAAGAAAATTGAAATTGTATAAAGTATCTTTTCCGACCACAACACTATGAGACTAAATATGAATTATAGGAAAAGATCTGTAAAAAATACAAATACATGGAGGCTAAACAATACACTACTTAATAACAAAGTGATCACTGAAGAAATCAAAGAGTAAATCAAAAAATACCTAGTAACAAATGACAATGGAGACACGATGACCCAAAACCTATGGGATGCAGCAAAAGAAGTTCTAAGAGGGAAGTTTATAGAAATACAATCCTACCTTAAGAAACAGGAAACATCTCTAATAAACAACCTAACATGGCACCTAAAGCAATTAGAGAAAAAAGAACAATAAAAACACAAAAGTTAGCAGAAGGAAATAAATCATAAAGACCAGATCAGAAATAAATGAAAAAGAAATGAGAGAAATGATAGCAAAGATCAATAAAACTAAAAGCTTTTCCTTTGAGAAGATAAACAAAATTGATAAACCATTAGCCCAACTCATCAAATATCATCAAAATTGAGATATTTGTAGTGAGGTGGATGGACATAGAGTCTTTCATACTGAGTGAAGTAAGTCAGAAAGAGAAAAACAAATACTGTATGCTAATACATATATATGGAATCTAAGAAAAAGAAAAAAAAAAAAAGGTCATGAAAAACCTAGGGGTAAGACAGGAATAAAGACACAGACCTACTAGAGAATGGACTTGAGGATATGGGGAGGGGGAAGGGTAAGCTATGTTAAAGTGAGAGAGTGTCATGAACATATATACAGTTCCAAAAGTAAAATAACTAACTAGTGGAAAGCAGCTGCATAGCACAGGGAGATTAGCTTGGTGGTTTGTGACCACCTAGAGGGGTGGGATAGGGAGGGTGGGAGGGAGGGAGATGCAAGAAGGGAGAGATATGGGAACATGTGTTATGTATAACTGATTCACTTTGTTATAAAGCAGAAACTAACACACCATTGTAAAGCAATTATACTCCAATAAAGATGTTAAAAAAAAAAGTCTTTGTTGCATATTTTTCCTACTGATTAAATTTAGAATGAGATTATCAATTATACTGAAAGGATATATAATCCTTTTGAAAAAATAACTTTTATTCTTGCACATTGCTTTTCCTTATTTATTTTAGACAAATATATTGAATTTCACAAAAACTGGCAAAAACTTATAGAGTTGCTTTGTTTTCAAAGATTTATTTGGATGAAAATTTTACAATAAAATGTTTTTATTTTAAGATAGGTCTTAAAATAAAAGTTTTTTTCATAAAACTGTGTATAATTTTTTCCTATTAGTTATAAAGTTTGGTTTGAGTAATTACAAGTAATTCAATGTTTTATTTTTATTGCAAATTGAGTTTTTCATTACATTTTGTAATCATTTCTGCTTACTAGGAAAGGCATTAATTTCATGTCTATTTTGTTCTTATGTCTGCTCACTTTACAGAATTACTTATTGTTTCTAATAATTTATAGTCAGTTCCTTTTGAATAGATATTATTTATTTTGTAATATTTTAAACACACAAAAATTAATGTAAAGCAACATAATAAAAATGTCTATTAATCCACTTCTTAAAATCTTAATGTTGTATCCTTTTTCTTTAGAGTTTTTTAAAGAAAATATTGTTGAAGCTTCATGAATATCAAAATTAAATTCCATGAGTCTGGCAGTAGTATCCACTGTCAAGAAACTGATTTATAGTTTTTATTCATTTTTATACTATTACAAAAATGTATAGATACATGTGTGTAATTGTTTATATATTATGACATTTTATATAAATGATGTCATTTTATGTATATTATGCTATTTTTACTGAACACATTTTAGGTTTTAGGACACATATCCACATGATACATTTATCTATTGTGTTTTCATACTGTTGTTCCTTAAATGTATCAATGTGTAAAATCTCCTCTTGAGGGACCAATATTTTAGTACTACATATAGAGCAGTAATAGACATCATTGTGCTACTCTTCTTATATCTCTCTGGCAATGTTTATATCTCCTTATGTATCTTCTATTCCTTCTTGAATTCATTTGGGTAATATCTTTCATAAAAACCAATATCCAGATTTTCAAAATTTAACTTGGAATTGTATATACCATTCTGTTTTAAAAATGTTAATTTTATTTGTATCTGATATTGTATCATTTTAACCTATTTAATAACTTTCACTTTGAATTATCTTACTATCATCACTGTTACCTTTTTTTAAAGCCTTTAACTTGCATATCTTTGTTCAGAAGTTCATTTTTGAGATATGCCTCTTGTAAACAGCATACATAGATACATTTAGTTCATTTACTTTCTTGTTCATGTGTACATATGTCAAAGTTCTATCTTTGCTAGGTAAAACCCATAAATTTTTTGTCATTACTGACGTATCTTGGACTTTGTGCTCATTAGAAATTACATGAGGCGCTAGGAACAAATGTCAAACAATTGGCTCAAACAAATCAGGTTTTTATTTTTCTCATGTAACAAGAGTTATTGAAGTAACATCATTTCAGGTGAGAGTCTCACTTCTTCCTCTATTTATTCTGTTTTGGTTTTGACAGACCCTTATATTCTATAGGTTTAATCCGGAGATACGTTTCTTTAGCTTTCAGCAATTGTTTACTATTAAAAGTAATATTTTCACTGTCCTTTAGATGTTGCAATATGCTATTCTTTGTGTCTATTAACTCTCATAAATTCCATTTTTATAAATGTCACGCTTTACTCCTTAAGAATAACCCTCATGGCCTACCCTAGTGTCATTTCTGCAACTCAGTACATATATTATCCTGTAATGATATATACAACTTCTAAGAAGGCTGATGGCTTGTTTCTTTGTCATCATGTGTCTGTTCTTAATGGATGCAATAGTCTTTTAAATAACACAGAAGACGAATTTGTAGAGACTTATTGGAAGTCGACACATTTCTTTTATGGTATCTTTGTTTTATTCTAATGTTTATTGATTCTTAGATATCTAATCAAATATCTGTTTGAGAATTAAAATGAAATTTTTAGCAGGGTTGTACTTTCTCAACCCAAAGAGTACCCTTATTTGTGTATTGGTGGATTAAGGTTCTCATTTTAGTGGACTCACTGGGGACAGGCAGGACCTACTGCAGAACACTAAGTGCAGAAAGCTTTGGTTTCTAGAGATGAGCACTCTTGACCCTTCCCCGTGGCCTGGCCATACATTAGCTGTGCTCTAGCCCAATATCCACTCTAAGTCTTCTCTGCCAGATCGTTCAAACTGAGAGTGATAGTAAGAGCTTTACCCTGAAGGAAGAAAGCAGTCTGATTCACACTCTGCTCAGCATTTCAGCCCCCACACTCATGGCAAAGGCCTGCCTTAAGTTGATTCATTCATTCTTATATTCTTATCCTTGTTTAGAAGGACCTTTGTATTGCAACGGGGGCGGGGCGGGAGGGGGACAGCGGTGTGGGGAGGATAGTGCTGCTTCTAAACACTCCCTGGGTCTAAGCAGAAAAGGGACATCTCTTTCAAAGTTAACTTTTTTTTTTTTTTTGCGGTACGCAGGCCTCTCACTGTTGTGGCCTCTCCCGTTGTAGAGCACAGGCTCCGGACACACAGGCTCAGCGGCCATGGCTCACGGGCCTAGCCGCTCCGCGGCATGTGGTATCTTCCCGGACCGGGGCACGAACCCGCGTCCCCTGCATCGGCAGGCGGACCCCCAACCACTGCGCCACCAGGGAAACCCCAAAGTTAACTTTTAATTAACTCTCTAGATGACTATCCCTGGGCCCTTCTCATTCCTGTTGAATTTTGGGTGTTCCTCTAAGGCTTTGTTAGAAAGAACTCTTCTCAATGCCTCAATGACATTTTGCTCCCTATAGTTTGCGTTATGTTTTACCTGTTTGGTTGTTTCCGTCCATTCTCAAGACATCCTGCATCTACTAGACATTTCAAAAAAAAAATTACTCGTCTAATGAAGATATCATTTTTCTTTTCCATGCCTATGGTTCATTTTTTTCCCCCTTTTACATCTTTATTTCTGTGATTTCAATATTATGGAGAGAAAGGAGACACAATTTATCATCTTGTTCCAGGCACATTTCATTATTAGAAACTCTTTCTTCTTGAATTCCATTGACATCAAAAACTTCTGACACATTCTCCAATCCTCTTTGTCCAGGTAACTGCTACCTGGGTTTGGCCAAGATGCAGCTCATTGTCCTACATACTCAACCCTTTTTAGTGATTTTGCTCTACTGGTTATTTGTATCTGTGTGTCTATTAGAGTGTTCCTTAAAGCTCTACAATATATTTATGTAGTGCTAAATGATAATAATAATGGTTAATATGCATCGATGCTTATTAGATGCCAGGCATTTTGCTAATTGTTTTATTTGCTTAATTTTCTTTAATCTTTGTGAAATATGAACCACCCCAATTCTTCATTTAACAAATGATAAAACCAAAACTGAGAGCTCAGGGTCTCTAGGCTTGTGAGTATTGGAGCCAGGATTGCACCTAGGATTCCAGAACCAGCACTAGTAAAAACTCTGTTATATTGCTGCTCATGTGCACTTACAATTATTTACCCAGGCTGTAGTTCAGACCTCATATTCTCTCAAGTATCAAAAAATGAACAGAAACACAAAGACTCTTGGAGACTTCTGCACTGAATAGCCAAACATTAAGTGATAAAGCAAACTGTATGTGGGAAAAATTCCAGTAACTCAGAGTGAAGAATAAATTGCAAACTGCCACATGGAAATGTATCATAATATCTGATAACTGGGATGATTTTTCTAATGATTTTCATGAGGACAAGACAGTGGCATTATTTTTCTTTGGTTCATCTGTGTCAATTCCTAATATCATGTCCAGATAAGCAAATGTCCTTTCTCTTTTAACTTTAGAAATATGCTTCAAGCTATATTACCCTTCTCATACTCTCCAGTCCCATAGGACCTCTTACAAGTTCTTTGGCCAGTTGGAAGCTCTTACCCAACTTTTCTAGGCCACTGACTTAAAAAGTCAATGATTTCCTGTCCTCTTCCCTCTCTAAAGTTAGCCTAAACCAATTTTCTTCAACCAATGTTCGTTCCTCTGATGAAACAAAGTCCCTGCAGATTTCTGTCTTAGTTTTCTCAGTCAAAATAAAATAAAAACCAACAAATGAACTAAAAGCCCAGAGCAAAAGACTTGGAAGCACAACTGTGTTCAAGTCCTGTATCATCACCTATGTGCCTCTGATTATGTTTCTCAGTGACTTCATATCCCTTTTTGTTTTCCTAATTTTAAAAAATGAGAGTTAATATACTTAAGATTTTAAAAAATTAGACTAAATGTTAACCCATGTAAGCCTTACACTAGAAACATGGCTTAAATCTAAATAGAGTGTCTTCCCTGCAAAGCAATATGGTACTTAAAAGTGTTTCATAAACTAAGGTGTGACAAACACATACTAAGATAGTGGAAAACCAATGAACTCTGAGAACAAACAGATTCTGACCCAAATATATTCATAAAAGCAGTGTAGCCTGGATAATCTCTTGTTTTTCTTAAAATTTTATTTATTTACTGATAAATTGTTGTAATAAATCCATTTCAAAATCTACATGGAGAGTAAAATTTGATAGAGTGTGCAAATGTTGACTCATATTTCATACTTGTTAAATCATGTAGCTTTCTCTTGTTAAAACTTTTTGTGTTATACCTATACAACTATCCAAAAGTTAAAAACATATAGTTGTATGTGTATGTACTTACACACACACATACAATCACAGAGAGAGAGAGAGAGAGAGAAATAACATTTTTCCCATATTGCTATATATACTGGAAAAACCAATAGCAGGTATTGGAGAAGATGTGGAGAAATGGTATCTTCCATATTTTCTTCTAGTGGGAATGTAAATAGTATAAGTATTTGGGAAGCAGTATGGCAATTTCTAAAAAAAAAAAAAAATACAAAGATGCTTGTAGCCTATCATACAGCAATTTCACTTTGAGTTATGTGTTGTCAAAAGAAACTCTTAAACGTGTGTCCAAGAAGGCCTGTTTAAATGTATTCATTATATCATTATTTAAAAGGTTGAACATTGAGTAAATAAAATGAGTTGCACAAGAATTCATAAGGATGCTAACATATGTATAAATTTTAAAAGTTCATGGAAAATACCACTGTTTACAGACCACACATAGATTGTAAAGTATAAAAGCCTAAATGGGATTGATATTCACCAGTTTCAGTGTAGAAGTGAAGTCTGGAAAGAAATGGAGAGAAAGGGTGGCATCAACTTTATCTGTCACATTGTATTTATTTAAGAGAAGAGAAGATGATATGAAAGCAAATATGTCCAAATATCGACATCATTAGTTAAATCTGGGTGGTAGGTATATGGTGTTGACAATATTGGTCTCTGCATTCACCTGTTTAATGGCACAATCATAAAAACATACAAATAAACTATTTTTTAAAAAGCTATGAAAAACCTCTAGTTGCCTTAAGTTCTTTCTGGACAATGGGTTTGTGGATGGGGGGAGCATATGTTTGCATTTACTACACATGCAGTATGATTGTAGAAAGGATGTGATATGCATATGCACACATGGGTAGGCATACATATGCCATATATATATATATATATATATGTATATGAAAAATATATAGCACATCCTTCCTATATTATTCATACCATAGGTACAATGAATTGTGCCTTGCTCTTCATTCTAACTGCAAATTACTTTGAATTTTTACAAAAGACAATGTTACATTAATTTAGATAAATTTTTTGTCTTACCCTTGGCATTGCAAAGCCACTTAATTCTTTTAACAGATTTTTATTGACAGATTCTTGCCATGGCTTTTGTTACATAGCACTACACTGTTTTCTCCAGCCACTGGCCAATGCAGATCTATAATTTTGTTCTAATCTGCTTTGCTTCATCATTTTCTGTAAAAATAGGCTGGACACACTTTAATAACATTTGCTATTAACATATTTTAACTTTAAATCTGTTAACCAAGACATAGTGTATTCAGGGTGTACTCAGGCCATAAAAAGGCTGGAAATCTGCCTTTACATCTCATGGAAATGTCTTATGAAATGTCTAGTAATACAACCCCCTAACTTCAATTTCCTGTAACTTAGAGTAGCTTTTAATAAAGCGTATTCTTTTTATATTATACTATAGCTTGACTTCTGGATTGTGTGATTTGACATCAGAAATAACTTAGATGGATTATTTCCCTGAATTTTAACACCCAGGATATGTGCTGTCACATTCCTTTTCATAATGAAAAAAATTAATAAAATGCTCAAGAAGCAAATGGACTACAATTCCACCAGTTCAAAATAATTACAAGGAGAATAGGCGTGAATCTGGAAACAAAGCAAATATTAAAAGAGACACCATATGCTTACTTTCAACTGGGGGCAGTAATGGGAGCCCACTTACAAAAATGTACCTAACAGGGGTCCTGCTGAGCCCATTAGAATGAACAGAAAATGCTTTCATAGAACTCTGTTAATTATTGATGGTACAGCTGAGGTGATTTTTAAAGTATGTAAGAAGAGGGTTTATTAAGCAAGTTAAACACTCCTTTTCTGCCTCCCAAATCTGATCTAAACCAAGAGTTCCTATAAAAAGTACATTTCTCCTCCAGATGTTATAGATTCTGAAGTATTTTGTCATATATATAAAATCACCCATGTTCAAGAGTCCACATGGAAGGTTTGAGGTATTTTTCTGTAAATCTAAAAGCATCAGATTAGGTCAAACACAGAAACCAGGAAAAACTAACCCATTTTAAGGAAGATTTTTTTCTTCATCTTTTATTACTGTTAAACACATGCACAATGTAACAAAGAGTGCATGGGAGGTAACACTTTCTGAGTCCTAGAATATCTATAAATCTCTTTAATTTAGCCCTGATTGACACTTAGGCTGGTTTTAGAATTTAGATAAAAAATATTTTCTTTTTTTCTAAGACCACTGGAAATATTACTGAAACATTTCTTTCTGAGATCCAGCATTGTATGAGTTCAGTTTATTTATAGGAGGTTGGTATTTTCTTTCTGGAAATTTTAATGCTTTCTGCATATCCTTGGTATTCTGAAAATTCATGAATTACATAAGGTGTTTTAAAATATGTATATTTTGTTTATGGCCACCTTAAATCCTAAGACTTGTGCCATTCAGTATTCAGATCTAGACAAATTAGTTTTTAAAGATAATTACCTTGATAATTATTGTTTTATCCCCATGTTTTGTTCTATTTTCTTTATCAGAGATTCCTTTTTTATCACATGTTGGAATACCTAGATATATAATATTTTGTGTCTTTTTGGTCATTTTCTTTCCTCTTTCTCTCTCTCTCTCTCTCTCACACACACACACACACAAACACACACACACACACAGGCACACTTGCTCAAATTTATTTTTCAATTCTGTGGAATTACTTCTTCTTTTCCTTTGAAGAGTCACATTTTAAATTTCTAAGATCAGTTTCTTGTTCTCTGGATGTTCTTTGCTCACATTGTTAGAGAACCATTGGTGAAAACTGCCTGCCTTGTCCAGGCACAATAGTAATTCCTTGCATGAGTTGTCTCATGACAGGAGGTACTGCTAAAAACTAACCAGGAGAATTTGGGGTGGGGGGCAAAAGGAGGGAGGAGAGACCAGCCTATAATATGTCCAGTCAACCTTCCAGAAACCCTCACACTAGAATCCAACTTGGCTGAGTGATATGAGAGCCGCAGTAAGGATCCTGAGTTAGACCAAATATGGGCAGAAGCAAGATGATTGGCCAGAGACAACCCTGAAAGTTAATCCCATCACCATAAAACTGGAGACTGTGAGCCATGCAGCAGAGCAGTCTTCCTGTGTTCCCTTACCCTAATGCTCTCTGCCCAGGCACCCCTTCCCAATAAAGTCTTTTTCTTTGTCAGCACAAATATCTCCTCTGACAATTAATTTCTGAGAGTTAGACAAAAGCCCAATCTCGGGCCTTGGAAGTGGTCCCCCTTCCGGTAACATATCATGTGCTTTTACCTTTTTTTTAAGTGAAAAAAATTATCTTTCTCAGGCAGCCATATATTACATTTTGTTTTCTTTTAAAATTGTCATCAAACATCTTGCATATGCCAGTTTTTGGTTGTTTGTTTGCTTTTGGATTCAAATAGTCTGTCTTATAGAGGAATAATTTTACATCTGCTAAGCTATGGTTGTGGTGAATTGTATAACTGGTTAAGGTTTGTCTGTTTCAACTGGGTGCTAAAAAGGCCTTAAATATAAACTTGTGGTCTCTTCTTATTAATTATAAAGGCTATATTAGTACCACTTTAAAATTTATGCTTCATTTCCACATCCTAGTTCAATTCACTATTCTTATTTTTTCTTTCCTTTCTTATTTACTACTAATTTTGAGACAGCAAGGAGGGCACAACCATTAAAAGAAAGACACAACCATTAAGAACAGGATACCACAAAAAACAGTTAGAACCTACCAGGCCCAAGATAGACAAAGATTTGACTTCCAGTAGACCTTCATCTCATTATACACTCATTGTAATGCATTAGCTTCTAAATGACACACCAACAGGTGCCATGACAGTTCCAAGGCCGGCTATAAAAGGCGAAATATTGGATGGTTCCCCAATTCATGGAACTTCCCACCCCTTCTGCAAGATAGAATATTTCTTCCACTTGTTATCCTATGAAATTACTCAGCCCATAAAAACTAATCATCCCACACCTCAGGGCCTCTTTTGCCTTTTGAGACGGTTCACATTCTGTCTATGGAATGTGTTTCTCCCAGCACTGCTCTCACCATCTGAGACTGGACCCCATGCCCTGGGGCTGTTGCTCTCGCCTTCTGAGACAACTCACACTCTGGCTATGGAGTGTGTATCTCTCTAAATAAACCTGCTTTCACTTTACTATGGCTCATTCTTGAATTAATTCCTGCATGAAGCCAAGGTCCCTCACTTGGCGGACCATCCCAGGGACTCATTTGAGACCCTCTGTTTTTTGTTTTCTACAAAGGGGTTGACAACAACTAAGAAACTACAGAAGAGAAAAAAGTTTAAAACATGTTGAGAGCTTCAGCTCTCACACAATTGTAGGTTGACAAATCAAATTTATGCTATAGATAACCCAAAAGAAAAATAATAAGCAAAATTAAATTAAAAATGAAAAACCCAAAAAACTATGGATTCATAGGTCAAAGAAAACTAAAGTAAAACAATAACTCAGTATCTAAATAGCATATGTATTTGTTTTTGTTGTCAGCATTTTCACATGTGGTAGAAATGAGACCAAACTTTAATTAGGATGAATTATTTGTAGAGCTGGTTTGGGGCTTGTCCTAATCTTCATTCCACCCTGTTCTATTTACTTTATTAGTTGCATATTGCTCTTGATGCAGAGATACATGCAAGGAAAAAGAAAGAACAGATTTTCCAATCAGCCATCATATAAGCTGCCCAGCCACAAAACCAACATTTCCTCCATGGAAGCCACTCTCTTCCAAAATTCTTCAAGTAGAGATAAAGCAGTGTTTGGTCACTAACTGAGTGAAAAAGACCACATTTTCCTTCATCTTGAAAGAAAGTTGAGAAAGGATATCTATGCATACCTGCAGCTGGGTTAATTTTGACTGTTCTCATAATGCCTGCTAAAAAATATTGACAAAAATATGGTGATATGCTCATTTGAAAATGAAGACACGTCATTTTCTTTCATGGGTTCCATATCCAAAAGGTGAAGAACAAGGAAGAGAATTATCCCTTTGGGTCTTGAACACCAAGGGACATTTTGCTCCCAGTGTTCAGAATTGCATGCAAATGGTTTTTTTCATCTCTCATTTGAATGAACTCTATCCATGTATTTATACAAAATATTTTCATGCATGAACACCAGCATGTTTCACAAGAGATAAACTCCTTTAAAATGCCTCAAAGGTGAAGACAAGAGGCAAAATGATTGGCATATTATTAGAAATTTCTAAAGGGTATACTAAATAAACACAGTTTGGATTCTTGAGAAGAGTGTAATTAGTGTGAGTATAACAATTTGGTTTTCATATATGTATATGTGGCTCACTGTGAGAACAGGATTGAAGATGTTCCAGATTCAAATTTGATTCCACAGAGGGGGCCAGTTTCTTATTTTTCTTAGATGTCATACTCTTTACTCCTGTACTCTTTAGTGTGTGCTGAGGATTACCTGAGGCTAAGAAGCAAGCTTTTGTCTCTTAGGAGAACACTTAATCTGGACTTAGAAGTAAAATTATCATCATTACATATAAGTTGCTGGTAGATAAAGCAAATCTCAATTCTAGGACATATAAAAAGAAAAGATTTAAATTCCTAAGTAGTCTGAATTGTGGAATAGTTTACCCAGAGCTTATTTAACTAAATAAATTATTTTTCCATGATGAATGGGAAAAAATGATATACTCGTTTGAAAAGGGGAGGAAAGGCCAGAGATTTACTTGTGCAGAAGTTGTCTATTTCGGATGTCAAATATAAACTTTCAGAAGAATAACTCTGAGTTATTCTTATTAAAAAAGAGACTATCAAGTATGATCTACTTAATTCTTCAAATAAGAACCATAAAGTTAATGGTCTTAGAAGATATTATTTAGTGCAGTCTTTTATACATACAGAAATATACTCATTTATTCAACAAGTATTTGGTAGATGAGTGCCTATTTTATTCTATGGATGTAGAGTACAATGAGGGTTTCTTTTCCACAAGCTTAGAGAATAAATGTGAAATTTATCCATATATATATATTTCCACACACACATTCATAAGAAATAAGAGGAAAGAGTCATGAAAATGAAAATCCATGACAATTCACATTTCTGTAGCTGGTCATGTGGTTGTAGCTGTATTTATAACTACATTCTACTACTCATTTTATATTCTCTTTGCCCTCAGGAGGCACTTCAGCTGCCCCTGGTTCTTTAGCTGGTGGAGGATCAAAACCTTCATTCCTGAAGGGTCTGAGCCATTAGTAGTTCTGCCTGGATTAAGGTGTTGATTAGGATTAGGGTTAGCCTTAATCACAGGGCATGGTAATATAAGAGGCACCTTAAAGTCCTATATTCCAGACATACTCTTCCTTACCTCCATCGTGGAGCATTAGTCCAATGTCCACTTGTTACTCAAGATTAATCACCCCAGTCAACAGAGAATTCCCTTCTTTCCCTATTGATTCAAAGGCAAGTGGATGAACAGCAGTCTTAAGTTCATAGGGATCATTATTGCACTTCTTGGTAGAAGCATTATACCTCTTGGAACTATGATCTCTAGGCCACTAAAACACAGGGGTGAAGAAACAGGAAGCAAAATTTTGGTAGTGGGTCACTAGGTATAATAGTGAGTGGTGCCAATCCCCTTTCTACCTCTTTATTCCTGGACCCATAAATTCTTGCTATTAGAGAAAGAGCACCATATATTGGATGCTAATTCAGAGCATACACAGCCTCTTAGAGAAACTTGCCACATCCATGCAAACTATTGCCACATAGCTGGTGCTGTAACAGTTTTCAAAAGGCCATTTCAGCATTCTATCAAGCCAGCTGCTTCATGATGATGGAGAACACGGTAAGACCAGTGAATTCCATCTGCATGAATCCATTGTCATGCTTCTTTTTCAGTGAAGTGAGTTCCTTTATCAGAAACAATGTTGTATGCAATACCATGATGGTGGATAAAGCATTCTGTAAGTCCACAGATGGTAGGTTTGGCAGAAGCACTGTATGCAGGGAAGGTTATTCTATATCCAGAATAAGTGTCTATTCCACTAAGAACAAAACACTTCCCCTTCCATGCCACCCAGGTAGCTGGTTGATCAACCAAAGATGATGGTGGCATATCAGGGACTCAGTATTGTTTTTTGCTATTGGCAGATTGGACACTCAGCAGAGACTATAGCCAAGGTGGCCTTGATGAGTGGAAATCCATGTTCCTGAGACCATGTACAACCTCCATCCCTGTCACTGTGGATACATTTCTTATGAGTAATGGCAAGAATGGCTGAGGAAAGAGGTTGACTGATATCCACAGAATGGGTCATTCTATCCACTTGATTATTAAAATACTCCTCTGTTGAGGTCTCCTTTTAGTGGACATTGACATGGGACACAAAGATCTTCACATGTTTTGCTCAATTAGAGAGTTCTATCTACGTGCCTGTTCCTCAGACTCTCTTGTCATCAATTTCTAATCATTTTTATTACAGGTCCTTAACCATCCAACCAAACCATTGTTCACAATCCATGAATCAATAGATAACTGCACAGCTCCATTTCTATGCCCAAGCAAAATAAAAAGCTATGTGCAGTGCTTGAAGTTCTGCCTACTTGCAGGATTTCCCTTTACAATTGTCCTTCAGGGGTGTCTCAAAAAGGGGCTGTAGTGCTGCAGCTGTCCACTTTCCAGTGGTACCTGTATATTATGCAGAATCACCTTTAAACCAGCCCAGAATTTTATTTTCTTCTGTCAGCTGGTCATAGGTGCAAACTGGGAGAGAGAAGGTAGTGTAAAAAAAGTGGGAAACCATGGGCAGTTAGGCATTTCTTTATGTATCTTGTTTGTGTCTTCAGGGTGTGCTGGACCTGATCTTTTATACACCACTTCCATTTGACGATGGAGTGCTGCTGTGAATGCACAACTTATGGCTCTGTTGTCAGATAATGCCAAGTACATGATGGGCAGTTCAGGTTGCATGATAACTTGCTGGCCCATGTTGTATTTTTATTTTAAATTACTTAAAACTATTAAAATATTTCTCTTGATATTTCTTCTTAGACCTATATGTTATTTAGAAGTGTGTGTTTAGTCTCCCAATGCTTTATGATTTTTTGGCTATCTTTCTATTATTAATTTCTAGTTTAATTTCAATGTAGACTGAAAGCTTATTTTGTATGATTTTCATTATTTTAAATTTGTTAAAATGTGTTTTATGATCCAGAATGTGCTCTAGCTTGGTGAATGTTCCATGTGAGCTTAAGAAGAATATGTATTCTGCCTTTGCTGGATAAAGTATTCTATAGATGCCAATTAGATTGAGTTGATCGATGTTGCTCTTAATTTCAACTATATCCTTACTGAAACTGTGCCTGTATGATCAGCCAAATACAGATACAGATGTGTTGAAGTCTCTAGCTGTCACAGTGGATTTGCCTATTTCTCCTTGCAATTCTATCAATGCTTGTGTCACATATTCTGGAGCTCTGTGGATATTCTAGTAAGATGTTGAGAGGGGAAGCATTCTATAATTTTATTATTAACTCTCCACTTTTTTTTTTTTTTTAAACTGGGCCAGAGTCCCTGAACTGTGACTTTCAGCAGAGTTTCTTAGCTTTCTGTTTTTTGTTCCCTTCCCCTGTTGGAAGTAGGAGATTTTTCTCATATCTTTACAGCGAGAACTTGCTGGGGTTCCTGGAGGTAAAACTCATGAAAGTGTGGAGAGCTTTCCTAAGATTGAGCCCCCACAGGGAGTTTTTATCTCTGAACCTAGTCCACACTAAACCTCTAGCGATCCATCAATTGCAGTTTAATTGTTTCTATGGATACTGGCTCCAGCAGTGAGTTTCTGCTCCTGGGCTTCTGGTCCTGGTAAATTGTGGTTCTCTGTAGCTGTCTCCCTATCCAATTTTTGCAGTAGCTGATTGACCTATGATCTCAGTTCTCTGAAGAATGTTAAAAGTTTTTGTTTTTCAGTTTATTCAGGTTTTTTCTTGTTGTAAGCATGGGAGGGACAACTTCCAAGTCTTTTAAATGTTAGTATGGAAACCAAACGTCCCAAGGATACCTTTTCAACAAGTGGTCTGGAGGAGTTGGATATCCACAGGTAAACAAAGTGGACCTCAAGTTAAATCTATTAAATTCTATAAATATTAACTAAAAATGGACCATAGACTTAATTTTAACTTGTAAAATTATGAAACTTTTAGAAAAATGTCTTTAGGACCTAAATATATATATGCTCACATACACACACACACACAGAATGGTGCAAGTAAGATGGTAAAATAGGAATAAAGTCAATGGTTTGTATTAATATTAATTTCCTGGTTGTGATTTTATACTAAAATAATGAAAAATGTTACCTTTGGTGGAAATTGAGTGAAGGTTTACAGGATCCCTGTAGTACAGATATTATATGGTTCCACTTATATGAGGTACCTAGAATAGTGAAATTAATAGAAATAGAAAATAGAAACAGGGGCTGGGAAGAGGAGGTAATGAGGAGTTATTATTTAACAAGAATAGAGTTTTAGTTTGGGATGGTGAAAAGTTCTGGAGATGGAGCGCAGTGATGGTTGTACAACTATGTGACTGTACTTAATACCACTAAATTGTTAACTTAAAAAATGGTTAAAATGGCAATATTTCTGTTTTGTATATTCTGTCACAATAAAAAACTAAAATCTCAAAATAAAAATTGTAAAACGGTGGGATAAGGGGAGGGCCTTAAAAAGAAACAGAGACAATTAAAACATTGAAATTTTACTCATATATAGTTTTATAAGAAGAAGAATTGCATCTGTGAAGGCTGTTTCCTAGACCCTTCACAACCTTCAAGTGTGGGGTTGACAAAGGCAAAAAGCCACAGAATTTCACAGGAAAAGATGGGTAATTAGTTTGTAATTACTCTGTGAGCTCAAGATTGGTTGGTTGCAGTGGAGCTTGGTACTAGATGATTGCTAAAACCCAAGTCCAGTGTGATTTTTTAAAATTTATTTTATTGAAGTATAGTTGATTTACAGTGTTGTATTAATTTCTGCTGTTCAGCAAAGTGATTCAGTTATATATATAACTGAATATATATATATATATATATTTCTTTTCCTATTCTTTTCCATTATGTTTTATCACAGGATATTGAATGTAGTTCCCTGTGCTATACAGTAGGAACTTGTAGTTTATCCATTCTATGTATGATTGTTTGCATCCGCTAGTCCCAAACTCTCAATCTATCATTCCCCTCCCCCTTGTTAACCACAAGTCTGTTCTCTATATCTGTGTGTCTGTTTCTGTACATAATTTCATTTGTATAACATTTTAGATCTGCATACATATAAGTGATATCATATGGTATATGTCTTTCTCTTTCTGACTTACTTCAGAAAGTAAGATAAGGTAATCTCCAGGTCCAAAATAGACATTTCTCCAAAGAAGACATACAGATGGCCAACAGGCACATGAAAAGATGTGCTAATTATTAGAGAAATGCAAATCAAATCTACAATAAGGTACCACCTCACACCAGTCAGAATGGCCATCATTAAAAAGTCTACAAATAACAAATGGTAGAGGGGGTGTGGAGAAAAGCAAACCCTCCTAAAATGTTGTTGAGAATGTAAATTGGTGTATCCACTGTGGAAAACAGTATGGAGTTTCCTGAAAAAACTAAGAAAAGAATTACTATATGATTCAGCAATCCCACTCCTGGGTATATATCCAGAGGAAACTCTAATTTGAAAAGATACATGCACCCCAATGTTCACAGCAGCACTATTTACAATAGCCAGGACACAGAAACAACCTAATCCATCAACAGAACAATAAATAAAGATATGGTACACATATACAATGGAATACTACTCAGCCATAAAAAGAATGAAATAATGCCATTTGCAGCAATGTGGATGGACCTAGAGATTATCTATTGTGTGTTTTAAAAAAAAAATTATTGAAGTATAGTTAAATTACAATGTTGTATAACCACTGCTGCACAGCAAAGTGACTCAGTTGTACATATATATACATTATTTTTCATATTCTTTTCCTTTATGGTTAGGAGTGGGAGTTTGGGCTCAGCAGATGCAAACTCTTGTATATAGAATGGATAAACAGCAAGGTCCTACTGTATAGCACAGGGAACTATATTTAATATCCTATGATAACCATAATGTAAAAGAATATTGAAAAGAATGTATATATATATCCATTGTGTGTGTGTGTGTGTGTGTGTGTGTGTGTGTTTGACTGTGTCATGTGGCATGCAGGATCTTAATTCCCTGATGAAGCATTAAACTCATGCCCCCTGCATTGGGAGTATGGGGTCTTAACCACTGGACGGCCAGGAAAGTCCCTCCATTGTGTTTTAAAAGCAGCGTTGACTCAACAAATCCATCAGTATAAGCCCAGATTGTTAATAGGGACCTCAAACTGTTTGCCCCCAGTATGCTTTTGTGCTTATCATGATCAGCTCTTTTTATTTTATTTTATTTTATTTTATTTTATTTTATTTTATTTTTTATTGGAGTATAGTTGGTTAACAATGTTGTGTTAGTTTCAGGTGTACAGCAAAGTGAATCAGTTATAAGTATACATATATCCACTCTCTTTTTTTTAGATTTTTTGATCAGCTCTTTTTAAAGACATGATTGCTCTTGTTATTTCTTCTGCAAACTGGCAAGCTCTCACGGCCCCAAGGCTTAGTGTCAGGCTGTGGGCAAGTCCCTTCACTCCAGCACAAGACTCTGGAAATTTTCTTTATCACAATCTTCAGTCACCAAAGTTGGTTTGGGGCAACTTCCCCTTTAGCAGCTTCCCTTAGTTTACAGTTTAGTTTTGAATCACCAGGGGATATTTAAAAAATACTGATGACTGGGTTCCACTCCTAGAGCTTCTGATTTAATTGGTCTGGGGTATGGACTAGACCTTGGGATTTTTTAAAGCTCCCTGCAGGATTCCATTTCATCTCTGTGCATCATTGAAAATGACTGATGTGTAAAGAGGATGAAAAAAACAGAAACTAGTTGTAATGAAATACTTCTCATGTGATACCTCTGGGAAAAAAAAGGCATTTTCCCTCCCTAGCCAGAGCTTCCAAAACTGCCCCATGGAAAAGCTAAGTTTCCCTGTGAGGAACCTAAAAATCTCATGCTAAAGACTGTTGCCTCTCACCCCCACTGGCAATGGATAACAGCTGGTGACCATCCTTCCCTTTCCCATCAGCCAGTTGACAAAAATAACAAGACAGTTCTAGGCGTGTGTTGTGTTGAATAAAAATATACAAAGGAAGCTGGTGAATTCTCTTTCCTAATTAACAAATATATTAATTTGTTTAAACTCCCAGGAGTCTGATCTCTTCACAGGAGCAGAATAAGTTAATTGCATTCTCATGTTAAAACAGCTTCAATAGTGGGGCATGACCAAGGAGAATGCCTTTTTATTATCCTCTGGTGTGGATGTGACAGGAGGTGGTTGAACTGATAGAATTATTACTAAAACAATCAAATGGAAGGTGTTTTTAATGCAGTGTCTCGGAACTACATGAACTCCTCTACAGCCAAGCTGTGCTGGTTTGTTGCTCAGTTCCCACTGGTTTCAGGGTGAATTACATTATATTACAGAGCTGCAAAGAACTCCAGCATCCAAGATACTTGTATTGTCTTTCTCAGGGACACAATTATCACCAGAGTTGTGCATTCCTCTGAGGTATATCTGTCTGTAACGTGAGGTTTCTTTTGTTAATGTTCGTTTAGTTCAGGTGGAAAACCAACCATGGCTGTCCATTCATCCTTTCCTGTAACAAATATTCACTGAACGTCTATTACATGCTGAGTACAATGCAAGATCCTGGAGTAAAAATGGTAAATGCAACTGCCAGTATATTAATGTAAGGGAGAGAGAATCCATGGATAGTAGAGCCTGGGATTGAAAGCCAGCCTCCCTAATGCCACAGCCAAGTTCTACCACAAACTGTGTGTAATTTTTCTGGGACTCAGTTATTGCATTATAAATTGGGAGAATAATGGTTTCTTCATATAGAGAGTACATTTATTAGGGAGAATAAATGGAATTATAGATTTGAAATGTTTAGCACCACACTTGGTACATTATGTTATCTTTTCTATTATTGTTTTTATTGTCTCTTTTTATTATGGCCTAAATAAATAAGATTAGCTGTTAACAAATATTAATGTTGTTGGTAGTTAGTCAAAACTCTTTTGATTTTTCATTGAAGTTGTGTTTTTTTTTAAGGAAAAAAGAGGCTTCTTATAGTGCACCATGCTTCCATCAAAATGAACATGGCATATTAAAAATTAGTATTTATAAGACTTGGAGATTTTTGTATTTGGTATTACACACAAGTGGCCATTTGTTAAATGGCTCAGATTAAGTTATAGCTCAAACTTAAGGTTGAACTGGACTTGGCTTACTTCTAGAAGGGGTAGTACTTTTGTAGCCTTTGCTCTATTTTATGGTCACAATCAGCTTTCACAAACCCAGTGATGCATGAGGCAGTGATACCCAGCTACTTAACATTTTCGGTCAAAGAAAGTAGATGCAATCTGTCCTCAAAGATGTACTGCTTGGGATTTCAGTATCTGTGTCCGTATTGAGATGTGTAAGAACAGCATGAGATAGTTTACCTGCTGTCTTCTCTTCCCTTCTCTTCCCTGAGTGGCATGGAGGCTGAGGGTGGAACATACTGGGGGATGAAGCAGAGGAAGGGTCAGTCAGAAGACAAATAGCCCTGGAGAACCCTGGATGCCAACCTGAGCTCTGCCGCTAATTGCTGTGTGCGACAGCCAGGTAACTTAGTGTATTTGGCTTCACTCTCTTCATCTATCAAAAGAAGAGATTGTATTTCCATACTCATAGTTTGTGTTTCATTTAGATTTGGAATTTGAATATAATTTGTGGAACACTAGATAGTAGTTTAACTAAGGAGAGAATTGTATTCCATATGTGAAAACAAGACCTAAACAGGATTAATGTGTTAGTATATTGCAGGAGATGCAAGTCTTCCAAGCATCGTCAAACAATATTTCTCAGTAAGGGGTGTTTTAGGAAAGACCAAGACAGGAGCAAGGATTTCATAAACATAAAATATATACTGTGGTACATTTTGTCATACCAACAGAACAATTAGAGCTGTAAGTAAATATAAAATGTTCATTATTTATAAGAAGTTTTGAAATAGATGATTAGCTTTAAGTTGGCCAAAGATCCTTGTTATCTCTGCATGATTATTAATCCATTCTTGTATTTTATTTTATTCTTTTTAATTTTTATTTATTTTTTATTGATGTATACTTGATATACAATATGATGTAAGTTACAGGTATACAATATAGTAATTCACAATTTTTTGATTAAACTCCATTTATAGTTATTATAAAATGTTGGCTATATTCCTTGTGTTGTATAATATATCTTTGTAGCTTATTTTATTTTAAAACTTCTTTTATTTTTTGAATTTTATTTTATTTATTTTTTTATACAGCAGGTCCTTATTAGTCATCCATTTTATACACATCAGTGTATACATGTCAATCCCAATCTCCCAATTCATCACACCACCACCCACATCTGCCGCCGCTTTCCCCTCTTGGTGTCCATACATTTGTTCTCTACATCTGTGTCTCAATTTCTGCCCTGCAAACCAATTCATCTGTACTATTTTTCTAGGTTCCATGTATATGCGTTAGTATACGATATTTGTTTTTCTCTTTCTGACTTACTTAACTCTGTATGACAGTCTCTAGATTCATCCACGTCTCTACAAATGACCCAATTTCATTCCTTTTTCTGGCTGAGTAATATTCCATTGTATATATGTACCACTTCTTCTTTATCCATTCGTCTGTCAATGGGCATTTACATTGCTTCCATGACCTGGCTATTGTAAATAGTGCTGCAATGAACATTGGGATGCTTGTGTCTTTTTGAATTATGGTTTTCTCTGGGTATGTGCCCAGTAGTGGCATTGCTGGGTCATATGGTAATCTATTTTTAGTTTTTTAAGGAACCTCCATACTGTTCTCCATAGTGGCTGTATCAATTTACATTCCCACCAACAGTGCAAGAAGGTTCCCTTTTCTCCACACCCTCTCCAACATTTGTTGTTTGTAGATTTTCTGATGATGGTCATTCTAACTGATGTGAGGTGATACCTCATTGTAGTTTTGATTTGCATATCTCTAATAATTAGTGATGTTGAGCAGCTTTTCATGTGCTTCTTGGCCATCTGTATGTCTTCTTTGGAGAAAAGTCTATTTAGGTCTGCCCATTTTTGGATTGGGTTGTTTGTTCTTTTAATATTGAGCTGCATGAGCTGTTTATATATTTTAGAGATTAATCCTTTGTCCATTGATTCATTTGCAAATATTTTCTCCCATTCAGAGGGTTGTCTTTTTGTCTTGTTTGTAGTTTCCTTTGCTTTGCAAAAGCTTTTAAGTTTCATTAGGTCCCATTTGTTTATTTTTATTTCCATACTCTAGGAAGTGGATCAAAAAGGATCTTGCTGTGATTTATGTCAAAGAGTGTTCTTCCTATGTTTTCCTCTAAGAGTTTTATAGTGTCCAGTCTTACATTTATGTCTCTAATCCATTTTGAGTTTATTTTTGTGTATGGTTTTAGGGAGTGTTCTAATTTCATTCTTTTACATGTAGCTGTCCAGTTTTCACAGCACCATTTATTGAAGAGACTGTCTTTTCTCCATTATATATCCTTGCCTCCTTTGTCATAGATTAGTTGACCGTAGGCATGTAGATTTATCTCTGGGCTTTCTATCCTGTTCAGTTGATCTATATTTCTGTTTTTGTGCCAGTACCATATTGTCTTGATTACTGTAGCTTTGTATTATAGCCTGAAGTCAGGGAGTCTGATTCCTCCAACTCCGTTTTTTCCCCTCAAGACTGTTTTGGCTACTCGGGGTCTTTTGTATCTCCATACAAATTTTAAGATTTTTTGTTCTAGTTCTGTAAAAACTGCCATTGGTAGTTTGATAGGGATTGCACTGAAACTGTAGATTGCTTTGGGTAGTACAGTCATTTTCACAGTATTGATTCTTCCAATCCAAGAACATGGTATATCTCTCCAGCTGTTGGTATCATCTTTAATTTCTTTCAAAGTGTCTTATAGTTTTCTGCATACAGGTCTTTTGTTGCAATGGTAAATGGGAGTGTTTCCTTAATTTCTCTTTCACATTTTTCATCATTAGTGTATAGGAATGCAAGAGATTTCTGTGCATTAATTTTTTATCCTGCAACTTTACCAAATTCATTGAGTAGCTCTAGTAGTTTTTGGGTACCATCTTTAGGATTCTCTATGTATAGTATCATGTCATCTGCAAACAGTTTTACTTCTTCTTCAAATTTACTTCTTCAAATTTACTTCAAATTTGCATTCATTTTATTTCTTTTTCTTCTCTGATTGCCATTTCTAGAACTTCCAAAACTATGTTGAATTAAAGTGGTGGGAGTGGACATCCTTGTCTTGTTCCTGACCTTAGAGGAAATGTTTTCAGTTTTTCACCATTGAGAATGATGCTTGCTGTGGGTTTTTCATATATGGCCTTTATCATGTTGAAGTAGGTTCCCTCTATGCCCACTTTCTGGACAGTTTTTATCATAAATTGGTGTTGAATTTTGTCAAAAGCTTTTTCTGCATCTATTGAGATGATCATATGGTTTTTCTTCTTCAATTTTTTTAATATGGTGTATCACATTGATTGATTTGCATATATTAAAGTATCCTTGCATCCCTGGGATAAATCCCACTTGATCATGGTGCATGATCCTTTTAATATGTTGTTGGATTCTATTCTAGTATTTTGTTGAGGATTTTTGCATTTATAGTCATCAGTGACATTGGTCTGTAATTTTCTTTTTTTGTAGTATATTCTTCTGGTTTTGGTATCAGGGTGATGGTGGGCTCATAGAATGAGTTTGGGAGTGTTCCTTCTTCTGCAGTTTTTTGGAAGAGTTTGAGAAGGATGGGTGTTAGCTCTTCTCTAAATGTTTGATAGAATTCACATATGAAGCCATCTGGTCCTGGACTTTTGTTTGTTGGAAGAGTTTTAATTACAGTTTCAATTTCATTACTTGTGATTGGTCTGTTCATATTTTCTATTTCTTCCTGGTTCAGTCTTGGAAGGTTACACCTTTCTAAGAATTTATCCATTTCTTCCAGGTTGTCCAAGTTATTGGCATAGAGTTGCTTGTAGTAGTCTCTTAAGATGCTTTGTATTCTTTGTGTTTCTGCAGTGTCTGTTGTAATTTCTCCTTTTTCATTTCTAATTTTATTGATTTGAGTCATCTCCCTCTTTTTCTTGATGAGTCTGGTGAATGGTTTATCACTTTTGTTTATCTTCTCAAAGAACCAGCTTTTAGTTTTATTGATCTTTGATATTCTTTTCTTTGTTTCTATTTCATTTATTTCTGTTCTGATCTTTATGATTTCTTTCCTTCTGCTAACTTTGGGTTTTGTTTGTTCTTCTTTCTCTAGTTCCTTTAGGTGTAATGTTAGATTGCTTATTTGAGATTTTTCTTGTTTCTTGAGATAGGCTTGTATAGCTAAAAAACTTCCCTCTTAGAACTGCTTTTGCTGCATCCCAAAGGTTTTGGATTGTCGTGTTTTCATTGTCGTTTGTCTCTAGGTATTATTTGATTTCCTCTTTGATGTCTTCAATGATCTCTTGGTTATTTAGTAATGTATTATTTAGCCTCCATGTGTTTCTGTTTTTTCCGTTTTTTTTCCCTGTAATTGATTTCTAATCTCATAGCATTGTGGTCAGAAAAGATGCTTGATATGATTTTAATTTTCTTAAATTTACTGAAGCCTTATTCCTGACCCAAGATGTGATCTATCCTGGAGAATGTTCCATGCACACTTGAGAAGAAAGTGTAATCTGCTCTTTTTGGATGGAATGTCCTATAAATATCAATTAAATCTATCTGGTCTATTGTGTCATTTAAAGCTTGTGTTTCCTTATTAATTTTCTTTTGGGATGATTTGTCCATTTTTATAAATGAGGTGTTAAATTCCCCCACTATTATTGTGTTACTGTCGATTTCCTCATTTATAGCTGTTAGCAGTTGCCTTACTATTGCAGTGCTCCTATGTTGGGTGCATATATATTTATAATTGTTATATCTTCCTCTTGGATTGATCCCTTGATCATTATGTAGTGTCCTTCTTTGTCTCTTGTAGCATTCTTTATTTTAAAGTTTCTTTTATCTGATATGAATATTGCTACTCCAGCTTTCTTTTGATTTCCATTTGCATGGCATATCTTTTTCCATCCCCTCACTTTCAGTCTTTATGTGTCCCTAGGTCTGAAGCAGTCTCTTGTAGACAGCATATATATGTGTTTTGTTTTTGTATCTATTCAACAAGTCTGTGTCTTTGGTTGGCACATTTAATCCATTCATGTTTAAGGTAATTATCAATATGTGTGTCCCTATTACCATTTTCTTAATTGTTTTGGGCTTGTTTTGTTTTGTTTTTTGTTGCAACATTATAATTTCTCATTTAATGGTAATCAAGTTTAAAAATGTACAGTTCAACTTATCCATACTATTCCTTTATAAAAGGCAGATTTCAGGTAAGCTTCTAAATGCATGCATAATGTAGAGACTAATATTTTCTGGCAGTCCTTGGTTCCTGAAGGTTGAACTTCATTAGATGTCTTAAACTTCTGTGAAAATAGTCATGAAGGATATGTTATTTTCGCATAATGAGATAATATCTCAGGGGTGGGTAGTCATCCTCTTAAGACAGTATAAAGCCACTTGTCTAAACTTGCATGAGGCTGTGGGCACTGCAAAATGCCACTGAAGGTTTTGGGTCAGTAAATATTTTGCTGAAGGAATAACACTTACATTTAACTGAGCACTTTCCTGTAATAAATACCAAGGTCAGGGCTTCCCTGGTGACACAGTAGTTGAGAGTCCGCCTGCCAATGCAGGGGACACAGGTTCGTGCCATGGTCCGAGAAGATCCCACATGCCGTGTAGCGGCTGTGCCCGTGAGCCATGGCTGCTGAGCCTGCGCATCTGGAACCTGTACTCCACAATGGGAGAGGCCACAACAGTAAGAGGCCCGTGTACACCAAAAAACAAAACAAAACAAAAAAAACAAGGTCGGTTTTTGTAGCTGTAAACTGTGTACACAGATAACTACAGGCTGGTCTGTCATGGAGCCAAAAGTTTCACCTGGAAAACAGAAACCACCTCTTTGTTAATGGTGCATTTTCAGTAACAAAATGGAGAATACTGTATTGTTAGGAACAGAGAGGCAACTGTATGCCCTTCAATGGTTGCTGGTGATCACTTCTATTTGGAAAACCAGTAGTTCCTATATTCCTGTTTTTGTTTGTTGGTTTGGAAAACAACATAGAGAGAGATGTAAGTATTAGGTGTCAAGTACAGCTTTGGCAAACCAGTAAGGCACACTGGGTCCCAAGGCTACCCTAATACTGTCGAAGGCAGAGACCACAGGGTATTTAAAGCACATGCTATGTTCCTCTCCCGTGGTGGCCCCTCCGGGAGCCTCCAGCTCAGTGACAGCAGCTATATACATGGTGAGCACAGGGCCATGTGGACGCAGTAGTCTTGCATGACAGGTGCAGACAGTCTGAAGGTTCTGCTTTTTGCTAGTCAGACAGGATGTGGACAAAGGACACTGGAAAGACACCCTTCTTCTCGGGCTGCCCTTCAATGTGCCTGATCCACCACTCCTGGTCCTCCTCCCCTGTAACCACTATCATTTCACCCTCCATGAAGGTTTGTTTTTGTAGGTTCTTTCCTTCTCTTGTGTTTCCCACTTAGAGAAGTTCCTTTAGCATTTGTTGTAGAGCTGGTTTGGTGGTGCTGAATTCTCTTAGCTTTTGCTTGTCTGTAAAGCTTTTGATTTCTCCATTGGATCTGAATGAGATCCTTGCTGGATAGAGTAATCTTGGTTGTAGGTTTTTCCCTTTCATCACTTTAAGTATATCATGCCACTCCCTTCTGGCTTGTAGAATTTCTGCTGAGAAATCAGCTGTTAACCTTATGGGAGTTTACTTGTATGTTATTTGTCATTTTTCCCTTGCTGCTTTCAATAATTTTTCTTTGTCTTTAATTTTTGCCAATTTGATTACTATGTGTCTCTGCATGTTTCTCCTTGAATTTATCCTGCCTGGGACTCTCTGTGCTTCCTGGACTTAGGTGGCTATTTCCTTTCTCATGTTAGGGAATTTTTTGGCTCTAATCTCTTCAAATATTTTCTCAGGTCCTTTCACTCTCTCTTCTCCTCTGGGACCCCCATAATGCAGATGTTGTTGCATTTAATGTTGTCCCAGAGGTCTCTTAGGCTGCCTTCATTTCTTTTCATTCTTTTCTCTTTATTCTGTTCCACAGTGGTGAATTCCACCATTCTGTCTTCCAGGTCACTTATCTGTTCTTCTGCCTCAGTTATTCTGCTACTGATTCCTTCTAGTGTATTTTTCATTTCAGTTATTGTATTGTTCATCTCTGTTTGTTTGTTCTTTAATTCTTCTAGATCTTTGTTAAATATTTCTTGCATCTTCTCGATCTTTGCCTCCATTCTTTTTCTGAGGTCCTGGATCATCTTCACTATCATTATTCTGAATTCTTTTTTCTGGAAGTTTGTCTATCTCCACTTCATTTAGTTGTTTTTTCTGGGGTTTTATCTTGTTCCTTCATCTGGTACATAGCCCTCTGCCGTTTCATCTCATCTATCTTTCTGTGAATGTGTTTTTTTCCCCACAGGCTGCAAGATTGTAGTCCTTCTTGCTTCTGCTGTCTGCACTCTGGTGGATGAGGCTATCTAAGAGGCTTGTGCAAGTTTCCTCATTGGAGGGACTGGTGGTGGGTAGAGCTGGCTGTTGCTTTGGTGAGCAGAGCACAGCAAAACTTTAATCCACTTGTCTGCTGATGGGTGGGGCTGGGTTACCTCCCTGTTGGTTGTTTGGCCTGAGGCAACCCAACACTGGAGCCTATCCAGGCTCTTTGGTGGGGCTAATGGTGGACTCTGGGAGGGCTCACATCAAAGAGTACTTCCCAGAACTTCTGCTGCCAGTGTCCTTGTCCTCATGGTGAGACACAGCCACACCCCACCTTTGCAGGAGATCCTCCAACACTAGCAGGTAGGTCTGGTTCTGTCTGTTATGGGGTCATTGCTCCTTCCCCTGGGTCCTGATGCACACACAACTTTGTGTGTGCCCTCCTAGAGTGGAGTCTCTGTTTCCCCCAGTCCTGTTGATGTCCTGCAATCAAATCCCGCTAGCCTTGAACATCTGATTCTCGAGGAATTCCTCCTCCCATTGCCAAACCCTCAGGTTGGGAAGCCTGATGTGGGGCTCAGAGTTCACTCCAGTGTGTGGACTTCTGTGGTATAAGTGTTCTCCAGTTTGTGAGTCAGCCACCCAGCAGTTATGGGATTTGATTTTATTGTGATTGCACCCCTCCTACCGTCTCATTGTGGCTTCTTCTTTGTCTTTGGATGTGGGGTATCTTTTTTGGTGAGTTCCAGCGTCTTCTTGTCAGCGATTATTCAGCAGTTAGTTGTGATTCTGGTGTTCTCACAAGAGGGAGCGAGAGCACGTCCTTCTACTCCATCAGCTTGAACCAATATTTCTCTAGGCTGGAAGTCTGAAATCAGTGTGCCATCATGGTCAAGTCCTGGTGAGGCCTCTCTTCCAGGTTTTGGATTTCTGATTTCTTATTGTGATCTTATTAATCTATTCTTAATAAAAAGGATAGTAATAACAGAATGTCTCTCAATGCAGATTCCCAATATGTGTTATGGTTTCCATTAAGCAATTTCATTGGGTAGTGTACAATGGTTTTCTTTTATTACAGCCCAAATTCTATGGTCATCACAGACAGAATGTACCTCCACCTAAAAGTTGGTTCAGATACTGAGACTAAAGACATCACATCTAGCAAGAGGTTATGAAGATGTTTGTTGCTCACATAATGAGTATTTCTGGAGGAAACATGGTGGGCCTCCCAAGCAGGTGCAAACATGGCTTGAGAAAGCAAGGAAAGAAGACTGGTGTGTAGTTTTATGGTGCTTAATTTGTGGAGCTGAGGGGAGGTTTCCAATGTGCAGGCAGGGGCTTAGGTGGCTTGAATCGCCCACTGGCACAAGAAGAGGTTAGCTTGTCCACATATGGGACAGAAGGGGAAGAGAGAGCGGTAAGCCTTAAAATTTGTTACCAGTCAGATGTCAAAAATGAAGACAGATTCTTTTCTACACTTTCCATAAAATTAATTTCCAGCAAATTAAAAGAATCCAGATAGAAAGTTCATCAGTTTAATTTAGATGTCTGCAAATATTTTTAAAGTATGATTTGGGTTTCCATTATATTACTGAAACTTTGCAGTTCTCAATTGTATCAATTGTGAGTGATTTTCCTTGATATTTTACAAAGATGCTACTTCCTAAGCCTTATTTTGCCCTGCCTTTTCCCCAAGCTGTATAGGCTGATGACATAGATGCACTCGCTGAGGCAAGATCACTGGGAAGCCACAAAGCTGGATCAGTGTTCACATGTCTTGAGTACAGTGAAGTGTAAGTTATAAAGGGTCCAAAAATGACAGGCATTTCACAAACACTGAATTTCTTTCCCTGTAGTCTTATGTCAGTACAAAGTTAATTTTCTTTTCCATTTAGCTCATTTATGATTTGATGTAAGCCGCTGAACCATCTTCACCCATGTATAGGGTTTTTCTTTTTGGTAATTGAAAACATTATTTAAAATAAAAAACTATCTCAAAGAAATTTCTTGCTATTTTTATTATTTTAATGTTATTTTATGCACAAATTCTTTGCTGTCCTAATGGGTGGAAGTCAATTCAGTCAGAAGAATGGAAGGCAGTTTTCCTATTTGAATCTAAAACATAGATGTTTTCATGATGTTATTGTTTCTAGAACAAGAGCTTAAAGCTTTTTAGAGATAAGCAGTTCTAATTCTTTTCACTGATGTCAGTTACTGGTTAGAGAAAGATGTCCACTAAGATATTTGATGAAAATAATTGATAACAAAAGAAAGGAAATAGAAGTAAAGGCTAGTTGTGGGGTTTATTTAAGTTACATAGGGGTTACACAGTCTTATCATTTATGTGCATAATTTGGTTTGATCTTATATAATGTAGCCTATTTAAACTGTATAAAAGATATATATAACAGAGAGAAGAGGAATCAAATAAGAGAAAATAGATTTAAAACATTTTATATCAATATTAGATGAGCACATAAATCAAAGCAAATACATGACTTTTAAAATATATTTTTCTAACACCTTTATTTTTTAATTTTTAAATTTTTTATTGAAGTATAATTGATTTACAATGTAGTGTTAGTTGCAGGTGTACAACAAAGTGATTCAGTTTTATATATGTATATATATATATTTCAGATTCTTTTCCTATGTAGGTTATTACAAAATATTGAGTATAGTTCCCTGTGCTATACAGTAGGTCCTTGTTGTTTATCCATTTTATATATAGTAGTGTGCATATTTTACTCCCAAATTCCTAGTTTATCCCTCCCCCCAACATTTCCCCTTTGGTAATCATAAGTTTGAGTTTTATGTCTGTGAGTCTGTTTCTGTTTTGGAAATAAGTTCATTTGCATCATTTTTTTTGTTTTAGATTCCACATATAATTGATACCATATGATATTTATCCTTGTCTGACTTACTTCACTTAGTATGATAATCTCTAGGTCCATCCATGTTGCTGCAAATTGCATTATTTCATTATTTTTTATGACTGAGTAGTATTCCATTGTATATATGTACCACAGCTTCTTTATCCATTCATCTGTCAGTGGACATTTAGGTTGCTTCCATATCTTGGCTATTGTAAATAATGCTACAATGAACATTGGAGACTAGTAACTTTATTAAAGTAACCTATAAGTCTTGTCATTGTCACCCACAATCAATGCTCATATAAAACAATGTGACAAGAATTCTTTCCACCTATATTTTGGTTTCTAATTCAATTAATCACCAAATGTAAAGAGGAGAACAGTTGCCTGAATGCAGTGAAGAGGAAAGACCAAGATAAGCAAGAAAAACTTGATGCCAGAGAGCAAAAGTATTGTCACCAATATCTGAAAGAACCAAAGAGCTAGCCCAAAAGAGGTTCTCCTTGGCCAAGTCATGAAGGTGTCAGATTTCTAAAGAAAAACAAATTTTGTGAAAAGTTACAAGACCATAATGATACTGGAAAAGGACAAATAAAATGAGGTTTGTTAGAAAAAATGGTATAAAACTTTCAAATGACATTAACAAAAAATGTCCATATTGATACATTCTAGCTCTATGTGGCCTAGTATTTGTATCACATATGTAGTACATATGCTTTTGTGTAAACTGTGTTTTTATACAAATTTAGTAAAATTTGTAACCATTTTGCCACTTTCTGTATGTTTCGTTTGTTTTAACATGTTTAAAGAGCAGTGAAGAGCTTAACAGTGACATTTCTAAATTGGATTTATTACACATACAGGTCTTGCTTAAGTGTTTGGAAAGTTTTCCCTCTCTGATTGTAAGGTTGACCCACTGGATATTTTTAGTATTTGAGAAAATCATGTGTATTGTGTTTGTAATTATAGTTTGAATTGCTTGGGAAAATACTATTAGGTAGATATTGTTAAGTATTCACATAATATTTAATAGAATAATTTTATTAATTCATTGAAATAGTGAAAGCAATTGTTTTCATATGAACAAAAATTATATTTGCAAATTGGAGGCTTATATATACCCAAGCAAATATAATATAATTTAGAACACAGTAACTATATTTTCTACTATCAAAATCCCCTTCAGAGACTTTAATCCCAAATTGTTGACATATACCAGACCACTTCACTGCTTATTATTTGTGGCTTTGCATGATGCTATACATTCTTCATTATGCCAGACTCAATCTTTCTCAAGAGACTGTAATTGCCTTGAGGACACTTGTCACAAATTTAACGCAGTGTCAGGAACACCACAGGTTTTCCTCACTCTAAAATTTTGTCAGTCACCTAATAAGCTAGATAGATGTTGCCAAATTCAATGATCAATTTCAGTCTAAATGTACTTGAACTCTCAGTAGAGATTACCCCAGTTGTTCACTCCATCCTTCTTTAAACATCAACAGAACACCACATTCTCTTGCTTTTCTTACATCAATGCCCACTCATTCTCATTTTCTAGTGCTGAATTGTCCTCTTCTTCAGATCTCTAAATGTCAAAGTTCGGGGATTCCCTAGCAGTCCAGTGGTTAGGACTCCATGCTTCCACTACAGAGGGCTCAGGTTCCCTGGTCAGGGAACTAAGATTCCACATGCCACATGGTGCAGCCAAAAAACAAAAAGTTGAAGTTCTCCCAGGTTCATTCTTCATGGCAATCCCATGTTATTACTCTATGTCATATGGCTATCAGTTCCATATAGATATTTAGGATGCTCAGACTTATATCTCCAATCTAGATACTTTCTATCATCTTTACCTGGATGTCTAATGAGCATCTTAAACATAATATATCCAAATAGAAATCTTGTTCAGCCACCCACCCAACACGTTTCTCCCTAATTTCTCCACATTCCCCAAAGCAGACTATTCTTCGAGTTTCCTAGGTCAAAATGAAATAGACTTGATTCCTCACTTTCTTTACAATCCATGTAAAATTGGAAAGTGAGTCCTGCCTGCTCTATCTTTAGAAAAAATCTCCAATCCCACCACTTCTCTCTTCCTCCTCGTATACTAATGACTGGAGCCTCCTATTTAATTCCCACAGTTCTATTCCTAACCAGCTTCTGACTATTCTCCACAAAGCACTCAGAGAAATCTTTTAAGTACATAAACCAGATCATGTCTAGATGGATTGGAATCATGGAACTAAAATCCTCTGAATTCTATTATTAATTGCTGGATGAGTAGTCAAGTACATTATTAATATGCAAGGATAAAAAAGTCCTTATCATGTCACACATACCCTCATATCTGGTCTGTGATTGTCTTTCAGCCTCGTGTATTGGTTGCTGCCTCTGTCCATTCTGCTCCAGGAACATTGACCTTCTTTCTGTTGTTTCTCCTTCAAAGAAAACTTCTTCCTGCTCACAGCATAATCTTTGTTATTTCCTCTGTGGTTATAGGGACACTGCTAGATTCCTGATCCTACAGACAAACATTTTTATTGGGTTGCTTACTCAGTCTTTCAGTGGATAAATAGAGGATAGATAGATAGATAGATAGATATAGTCTTCTATATCTATAGATAGATTGTCATTTCTCACACATACCATTACCTGACATTTATTAATTTATTCACTATCCATGTTCCCCAACTAAAGTGTAAAACAGGGAATTTTTCTTTTAAGTTCTGTATCCCCAGAATACACCTTACTTGACACTTAGTAATTATTCAAGAAAATACTTGTCAAACAAGCTGATTGTGGTATAGAAGGTGATGATAAGGATAATTAAAATTAGAAAATTAGATTAGACATTTTAGTAATTTTCCTAGGGAATAAATAACAAACAACAAAGAAACAAAAATGATTCATTATATGTGCCTTGGTCATCAGTTCAAACTTCTGAAATTCTTTTCAATTAGTATGTAACCATAATTCTAGCTGCCATTTATTGAATATGTGCTGTGTGTCAGATGTTCTTCTGCAATATATACATAAATTGTCTTTCTTTAATTCTCACAAATTCTCATATGACGTATATATTTCTGTTTCCATCTTGTTGATAAGGAATGGAAACCTTAAAGAGATTAAATAACATTGCAAGTTCCACTCTCACTGGGTAAGAAAGCCTGGTTTTGAACTCAGATCTCCAAGCTATAGTGCCCATGTCATTTGAACTCTGTATCCCATCGTTTCAAAGAGAAAAAAAAATGCCATGTAAAGTTCAAATTAAGCACTGTCTAATAGAAATATAATGTGAGTTATATGTACAATTTTTAATTTTCATGTAGACATATTAAAAAGTAAGAAAAATAATTTTAATAATGTATTTCATTTAACCTAGTATATAAAATATATTATTTCAGTAAGTAATAGTTATCAAAATTATTATTTGAATGTTTTTCACTTCTTTATACTAAGTTTTTGAAAGCTGGTTTGTATTTTATATGTATAGCATATCTCAATTTGAGCAGCTACATTCCAAAAGCTGCAAGTTGCATGTAGCTACCATACTGGGCAATGCAGAGCTCTCTATTTAATTCAATAAAGTATATATTTAATGTCTTTATTTTTCTATACCTACAGTGCCTTGAATAGGTCTGCTTTTAAAATGCTTATTGTTAAAATCTAAGCATCACCTGATACAATATGAACTAAAAAGGAAAATCAAAATTTCACATTCTATAACTAATGAAAACCTACTGTATAGCACAGGAAACTCTACTCAGTGCTCTGTGGTGACCTAAATGGGAAGGAAATCTAAAAAAGAGTGGATATATGTGTACATATAACTGATTTACTTTGCTGCACTGCAGAAACTAACACAACATTGTAAAGCAATTATACTCCAATAAAAATTAATTTAAAAAACTATTAGGTACAAAATAAGCTGCAAGATATATTGTACAACATGGGGGAGATAACCAATATTTTATAATAATTATACGTGGAGTATAACACTTAAAATTGTGAATCACTATATTGTACACCTGTTAACATATAATATTATTGTACATCAACCATACTTCAATTAAAAAGAAATAAAAGAAGTACTCAAGCAAAAAAAAAAAAAAGTTCACATTCAACTACATTGAAAACTCTGGCTCTCCTGATTTCTAGAGCAGGGATTAGCGGGGAGTGCCCTAATTTGTAAAGATACTCATCAGTTTTTTGATCAACTGTCTGTGTAGCAGGTGATTATGTTATATGACAGCATTTTTACTCCTGTTGTGCCCAAGAGAGCGATACATTATTCAACAGTTTTGAGCAAGCATTTCTAATATTCCCCCTTACCTGTCATGATCTGACAGTAGAAAACTTGTGCTTCAGTACTCAGATTAAGGTATGAAAGGTAATCAGCTAATGTAACCCAACTAGGAAAAGAAAAGGAGGATACCACGATGATAACTTTTGCAGGCAAAATCCACCACAGACTATTAAAATTAGTGAACAAAAGTTTGAGGAACAGGATATTGGCATACTCTCAAAGTATCTCCTCAAGAAATTTACCCATTACAAATGAAAAATAGTAACTGTACAGATAAATGATCAAGTAATCAAGGCCGCTATCATTAGTAATGAGACATCTCAACTTCATGTATGAGTTCAACCTAATAAGGAAAACACCAGCAGACAAAAATTCGAGAGTCATACTACCAAATACCTGATAAGTGCTCTTCAAAAGTCTCAAGGTCATGAGAGCAAAGGAAAAACTAAGGAATTGCTGCAAATTGTAGAGACTAAAGAGACATGAAAACCAAATGCAATGCGGGATCCTAGACCAGGGAAAGCACATTAGTGGGAAAACTAGTGAAATTCTAATAAAGTCTGATATTTATTTATTATTGGTAAAACAATGTTATTTTTAATTAATTTATTTATTGTATTATGGATAATGCAAGATGCTAAATTAGAAAAAGCTGGATGACCAAGAGAATATGTAAACTCTATATTATTTTTGTAACTTTTCTGTAAATATAAAACAACATCAAAATTTAAAAAAAATTAAGGGAAAGATTTGCACAACTCATTGCTTGGTGCTCTTTTCATACAGTTGTTCTACTCTTTGTCAATGCTTACCCATCACTGGAAAAAATTATTCAGCTGAGTTTTAAAAGCATAACTAATTATGTCCTACTGTGTATGCAAACTAATCCATTAACCGAATTTTTCACTTTTCAACTAGTTATTTACAGCTGTTTAACCTCAATCCAAGAGGGTGCTCTTAGGAGGTCGATGATAATTTTTTTCTGTTTTCAAATATTTGCAAACTCATACAACTCTTATCAACTAAATTCTCTTTGTTATGCCATACATCATACATTATGATGATATAAGGAGCGTTACAATATATCATCATGATATTTATTACATTTTCTTGAGCTTCCCATAGTAGAAAGACTTCTTTAAGTAGGTCATAAAACATACACTCAAAGTAAAGAGTAATTCCTACAATGTATTAGAAAAAACTTGAATGCTGTTCAATATAGGTAGGATTTAGGAAAAAAAAAAAATCTCATGCTTCCTTCTTACTTTGTATACTAGGCAAAAGATTCTCCAATTTAAAAGAAAGAATGACGTTTTCACACAATGGAATTTCTGTCTCCTGGAGAATTTCAGTGCCCAAGAAAAGGCAGATTTCAGGGACTTATTAACAACATCAATGTTGCTCACTGACAAATGGGTGTGAAGCACAGAAGCCCACTCAAAGGAGTAGGGGCAACCTGGCTTTTCTCTCAAAAGGGCTTTTCAGAATGGGCAGAAGACCTAAATAGACATTTCTCCAAAGAAGAAATACAGATGGACAATAGGCACTTGGAAATAGGCTCAACTTCACTAATTATTAGAGAAATGCAATTCAAAACTACAGTGAGGTATCACCTCAAACCCGTCAGAATAGCCATATTTAGAAAGTCTACAAATAACAAATGCTGGAGAGGGTGTGGGGATGTGTATTAGAGCAGCCACTACGGAAAGCAGTATGGAGGTTCCTCTGAAAACTAAAAATAGAGTTGCCATATGATCCAACAATCCCACTCCTGGGCATATATCCAGACAAAACTATAATTTCAAAAAGATACATACACCCCTATGTTCATAGCAGCACTATTTACAATAGGAAAGACATGGAAACAACCTAAATGTCCATCAATAGAAGAATAAATAAAGAAGATATGATACATATATACAATGGAATACTCAGCCATAAAATAGAATGAAATAATGCCATTTGCAACTACATGAATGGACCTAGAGATTATCATACTAAATGAAGTAAGTCAGAAAGATAAAGACAAATACCATATCACTTATATATCACTTATATGTGGAATCTAAAATATGACTCAAATGAACTTATCTATGAAACAGAAACAGACTCACAGACATAGAGAACAGACTGTGGTTGCCAAAGGGGAGAAGGTTGAGGGAGGAATGGAGTGGGAGGTTGGGATTAGCAGATGTAAGCTTTTATATATAGAATGGATACACAACAAGGTCCTACTGTATAGCACAGAGAACTATGTTCAATATCCTATGATAAACCGTAATGGAAAAGAGTATAAAAAAATAAGAATGTATGTATATGTATAACTGAATCACTTTGTTGTACAGCAGAAATTAACAGAACATTGTAAATCAACTATACTTCAATAATTTTTTTTTTAAAAAGGGGGTTTTTTAGGATGAAATTATGCTGCTTGGTTCTACAAATGATTATCTTTCTGTGGCACCAGGAATGTTTTCAGTAGGCTATGTGGTGTGAGCAATGGGAAATATAAATGAACCCCACCTTGGGGGTGCTTAACATCCAAAGGGATTCCCAGACCATTCTGGAAATCCCAGTAATCTGACTGCAGGTTTATCAGGCTCACCACAATTTTTATTCTAACCACAAAGTACCTGATCAGAAAGAGAGTATCTGGGGCTTGAACCTGAAGATTGAATTTGAGTAAAAACCAGGTTTCAGTAAATGAACTTTGTTCTATTATTTTTTCCATATAAATGTAAATGAGCCCTTTATAGAAGTCATGGTAAATGCACCATTTTAGAGTTTACAGAGAATGTTTATTTAAAATACTTAAACAACCCAGTCTGCAGGTTTGGCCTTCCCTCACAAAATAAACAGCCATCCATTAGATAACCATTAGTGCATGCAGGGGCTAAAAGAGCAAGGATTCCCATTAAGCAGGCTGAAACACATCCTTTTAATTATGAAGTCAGAATAATGCAGTGGGTGGGATTCAGTACTTAATAATTAGGACTATCTTGATGTCCTTTTCTATTTATTGCTTGAATGTATAAATGTGATGTTTCTAAATTGTTGATTTTTTTTTCTTTTGGAGAAGTTAATTTTAAGTAGATAAGATTTTTTTACATTATGGATTATTTCAGCGTACTGAATATAGTTCTCTGTGGTAAACAATAAGAATGTTGTTTATTCATTCTATGTATGATTGTTTGCATCGGCTAGTCCCGAACTCCCAATCCAACCATCCCCCTACCCTCCTACCTGCCTTGGCAACTACAGGTCTGTTCTTTATGTGTTTCATAGATAAGTTCATTTGTGTCATATTTTAAATTTCACATATAAGTGATATCATATGGTATTTGTCTTTCTCTTTCTAACTTACTTCGCTTAGTATGATAATATCTATGCCCAACCATGTAGCTGCAAATGGCATTATTTCATTCTATTTAATGGATGAGTAGTATTCCATTGTATACATGTACCACATCTTCTTTATTTATTCTTCTATCAATGGATATTTAGGTTGTTTCCATGTCTTGACTATGTAAATAGTGCTGCTATGAACACTGTGGTGCATGTATCTTTTTGAATTATAGTTTTGTTCAGATATTTGTCCAAGAGTGGGATTGCAGGATCATGTGGCAACTCTATTTTTAGTTGTTTGAGGGACCTCCATACTGCTTTCCATAGTGGCTGCACTAATATACATTCCCACCAACAGTGTAGGAGGGTTCCCTTTTCCCCACACCCTCTCCAGCATTTGTTATTTGTTGACTTTTTAAAGATGACCATTCTGACCAGTGTGAGGTGATATCTCACTGTAGTTTTGATTTGCATTTCTCTGATAGTTAACAATGTTAGGCTTCTTTTCACGTGCCTATTGGTCATCTGTATGTCTACTTTGGAGAAATGAGATACAGGTTTTACTTTGTTTCATATTCAGTGCTGAAAGCTATTAATGATTCCCACTGGCTTAAGTCTATAGCTAAATAAGCAGACTGTAGTGAAATATTGAGACATTTTATCCTCTAATTCCAGAGGCTCAATCAGGATTATTTGGATTCAGTCCTCCTCTTCTCATATACAACATTTATTTTAGGTATTATTTCTCACTCAATGATCTTCTCTGAACAATCATCTCAGTGTCTACTGTTTCAGAGTTGGTTCGTTCCTTCTTTTTAGAGCTGAATTAATA
Source organism: Aethalodelphis obliquidens (assembly GCF_003676395.1). NCBI lineage: Eukaryota > Metazoa > Chordata > Mammalia > Artiodactyla > Delphinidae > Aethalodelphis > Aethalodelphis obliquidens. The sequence continues at coordinate 28,271,564 of NW_020837962.1, forward strand.
TTTCTCCGTCTGGCTGTGCCACAGTTTATTTATCCATTCACTTACTGAAGGACATCTTGTTTGGTTTCAAATTTTGGCGATTATGAATAAAGTTGTGATAAACGTGTGTGTGGGTTTTTGTGTGAATCTAAGTTTTCAACTCCTTTAGGTAAATACCAAGAAGAACAACTGCTGGATCACATGGAAAGAGTATGCTTAGTTTTGTATGAAACTGCTAAATTGTCTTCCAAATTGGCTGCACCATTTTGATTTCACATCAGCAATGAATGAATGTTCCTGTCCACATCTTAGCCAACATTTGATGTTGGTATTCTGGATTTTAGCCATAGCAATAGGTGTGTAGTTGTATCTCATTGCTTTAATTTGTGTTTTCCCTGGTGACATATGATGTGAATCATCTTTTCATATGCTTATTTTCCATCTGCATATTTTCTTTGGTGAGGGGTCTATTAAGATATCTGTTTATGTCTTTGGCTCATTTTAAAACTAGTTTTTATTTTCTTTTTGAAATATATTGGACTTGCCTATTTTATTTGGGTATTAAAATATTGAATGTGGGCTATGAGTTATCTGTTTTCCTCTCGTTGAAATTTTACCTCCTTAAAAGGCAAGGTTCCAGATATATACAGCTATAATTTCAGGTGTCAGTTTCATGTTCTTCTCAACAGACATCACTGAAAAATAATAATAATATTAACTAAAATTCTGGTGTTTTAATTTTAATGAAATTTACTTCAATTTCAAATTTTAAAATGAATCATTTTTTAATCATTTTGTTAGCATGTTATTAATTCACCATTTCCTGGGTTTGCTTGTTTACAGCCCTTGGGTCACTACAAAGAAGCAATTTTTGGACTTCATTTTTTTCATCTTTCACATATGACAACAACAATTGTCATTCATGTTTAGCAGCAAATTTGTTTTAGTTAATAGCCCTTTCATGGTGATGGCCATATTTTAGGACCAAAACAATCTTACTGGATACTGAATTTATTTAACAGAATTTCCAGTTTCTCCACCAAGATAGAGAAGGTTGTTCACTTCATCAGTTTTCCCGAAGCATCCATCTTCTGGGCACAATATCAATCAGAAGACAAGAGAAGCAGAGGAAACATTTTTACTGCATAACTGCAAGAGTCAAGGATATCACATTCTCTTTAAATACAGACTCACCTCAATAATGATTGTTCAGGTAATGACTTTTCACCATAATTGCTCTTTAAAAATGGTATTTCGATGCTACAGTTTCAGGCAAAATTACACTCATTCATTTGACACAATAGACAGAGGACATCACATGGAATAAATTAGGTAAGCGTGCTGTGTTTAGATCAACACCAAGAGTGGTGCTTTGCATATACACATTAAGAGGAAACAATGAAGAGGAATCATCCTCCACAACTCTTCAGGCTGTTGTGTGTGTGTCCTATTTCCATGTGTTTTGAGTCCTTTGCGAAAAGGTTTAGCACTTGATTAAATCAAGTTAAACTAAACTAAACATCTTCTTCTGTGTCTTAATTTTAAGTTTCAGTTTGAATGTGAGAAGATAATCAGCTTTAGAAAGGTTCAAATATTAGTGAAAATAATGGTACAGAAAGAATGGGCCTTCCAAACAATGACTCCCTGGAACTCCCTTTCAACTACGGCTATCCACTCTCAAGTCTTCATTTCATATTTTGATAAGTACAATAAATCTTTATTTCATTAAATTTTATGTATATACTATTTGTGTATTTTAAAATTGCTGTTTATTACTTATGTCAACTTGTTTTCATTGGTCATTTGACATATTTTTATCTGTGATATATTTATGCATATTTATGTCTTGGAATAGAACATATCAGTTTTCCTATAAAATCAATGAAAAAATATATTGTTTCCATTCCATGTATTTGCACTTAAAATCAGGGTCTTCAGGAAGAGATAAAAGTCGGTGAGAGGAAGATAGGTAAACCAAGCAGAAAGAGAGAGAAGGTAGGAAAAAAGTATCTGAAATACCAACCCATTTCCTATAGGTGTACCCTATTTTCCTTAGGGCCTCAGTACCTCTTATTCTTGCTGGCTGTTCAAAAAAAAAATAGATTTGAGTTATAGAAAACCCAGTTTTTAATGTTTATGAAGGACCTGTGTTCTGGAAGCATATTATTGAAGCCCCTGGCAAGCACAATATTCTGATGTTAAACATAGCATAGAGGTGATGAAGATTAAATTTGTGCAGAAGCTGATGACTTTGTCAATAGGTTCCCAGGTCTCACACCTGTGTTGTAGGTCTAAAATTAAAGTTGTGGTAGGTGATATTATTACTGAGTTGTTCTGAAAGGCATCACTTACTCCATATAATTGAAACAGAGTGTATTCCTACAAACATTAGCATGTCATAAATCATATGGGTTTTGGAAAACTACTGGCTTTCAACAGAGTTTTATTTAATGAAAATTAACACAATAAAATGTCTTTATTGCAGGAATCATGCTGCAGTAGAACCCCTTTAAAACACATGTCTTTCATTTTTTTTCTTGAAAGACTAAAACATCTTGCCAAAATAAGATAGGCAAAAAAGAAAAAAAAAGTTTGATTATTTAACATTCCATGATTTGTAATGGATGGAGTATTAGAGAATAACAGTGATGAATACCAGAATTAATCTCATGTCACCAACTTAAGACTTTATTTTTGGTAGCATTTTACAGTGACATGTGGTAAAGGTAGCCAAAGTGTTAGACCAGAAATGAGGGGGTGGAGAAAAAAATCCAATTTTGTTCCATAAGAATTGGGAACAGTCTTTTAAAATGTTAGTTCAGCTGAGACTTTCTGATGAGTAGGAAGGTCTGAGTAATTTGCTTTCGAAAGTAGTCATTTGAAATTGCTGGCTATTTTTTTGAGAGCTAACGAGAGCAGGTAACATGTAGCATACTTTTAAAAGGAATCACTTAAAGCTAACAGTTCCTTCTAAAATGACATCCTTGTTCAACCAAACTCCCAGCAGAGAATTAACACTTGTGTACATTTATATTAGGCAGGTTTAGGCTGAAAGCATATTAAATGAGACATTTGCAAGATCTTCAGAAAATTAATTTATACTGAACTTGGCATGACAACAAGAGAGGGAATATTCTCATAGATTTTTGGCATGCTTAAACACTAGACATGACGTTTGTGGAAATGTAATTAAGTGCGTAAAATATACTTCATAATAGTACAGTTGGCAGGAAAGGGGAAAAAAGCCTCTTAAAAAAGTGAAAGCATCTAATGTAGGGCAGCTATCCAATGTGAGCATCTTGAGCTTTGCAATTTATTATTATTGATGGCATATTTTCTTTACTAGCATGGGCAAAGTGAGAAGCATTTTTTGAACATAAAACTGAATATATTATTTATCCTGTGACTATGAACATTAATGTAAACATAATTTTTAAAATTAGCTGACAAAAGCTGACCTATATTTACATATTATCCATAATATCTGATAACCCAACACTAAGTTAGGCACTATGCCATTGAGACTCACTTATCCATCTCTCACAACTACTTATCATAGTTGTCTTCTAGAATCCCAGGTGGATTTGGTAACTTGTTCAAAATGGTGCAAATGGAACAAAACACCTTCTGCTACTCCCAACTCAAGCCTAACTCCAGTCTAAGAAGATGGAAATCCAAATGGAGAAACCTTCATCAGTCTACAGCAACTTCCATGGATCCAGGGAAGGAGAAGATTGCACATACCTTAAAATCAAGAACGCAGTTCATACAGAGTGAAGTAAGTTAGAAAGAGAAAAACAAATACCATATGGTAACACATATATATGGAATCTAAAAAAAAAAAAAAAAAAGGTTCCGAAGTACCTAGGGGCAGGACAGGAATAAAGATGCAGATGTAGAGAATGGACTTGAGACATAGAGATGGGGAAGGGTAAGTTGGGACGAAGTGAGAGAGTGGCATGGACATATATACACTACCAAATGTAAAATAAATAGCTAGTGGGAAGCAGCTGCATAGCACAGGGAGATCAGTTCTGTGCTGTGTGACACCTAGAGAGGTTGGATAGGGAGGGTGGGAGGGAGATACAAGAGGGAGGGGATATGTGTATATAGGTATATGTATAGCTGATTCACTTTGTTACACAGCAGAAACTAACACAACATTGTAAAGCAATTATACTCCAATAAAGATGTTTTTAAAAAAAAGAGTTCAGTATGCCTAAGGAGCAGAGTTTAAAGGTAGATAAGCAGTTTAAGCAGAGTTTAAGGGTAGATAGATATTCTACCCTTCACCCTTGGGTGAAGGGTAGAATATCTATCTTTGAGGTGGAGCTATCACTGGAAACTATTAAGTAAGCCTATGCCTATATTTATTGTAAACTCATTTGATTTACTTTTGACTTCCTGTAGTTATATGCACCAAATGCTTGTTTTGATCCCAGTTTTGAAGATCTGTTCTCCTCTCCTTGTTTAGTACACTCTAGCATTACATTTGACAAGAGGAGGGATCCATTAAAGCTTCAAAGAGATGTATAGTTGGAGGAATCTCTCATATCCTGTTCCTTAAATGTCCATCTCTCTATTCCATAGCTTGCTGCCTCAGCTTCAAGGGCAAATGGGACTATAAAATCTCTAGTCCAACACTAGTAACCAGACGGATAGTCATGCTTATGGTCAAACTATAGCCTCATTCTCCAATTTGAATTATTAGGTTACAATCTCATTTTTGAGATGATTTTCACTACAGTCCACATGTATCATTTTGACATTGCATAGTTAAATAACTTCAGAACTTACTGGTGTTAAAAACAAAATTTAATGACATAAATTTTAAAGATTTCATTGGCTTTATTCAATGATTCATGAATCAGAAAGCATCCCTGAGGAGCTGTACAAAATGAAAGACTTTTAGAGGTAGAAGGGAGTAGGGATAAGGAAGTTATACTAGATGAAAAAGCAAATTGGTTATGGCAAGGTCACTTTCCTTTAGAGAATGGTCAGAGTCTAGCAGGCAGACTACATAACTAGTGCTGATTAGGCAATTCTTGATTGACTGGTTTAAGATTCCATTTTTGGAAGAGCTTTAACTGTAATCAAGTCTTGGTTTGGTGATGTGGAGCTTAGAGTAAGTGACTCCATTTTAGGGCTGCTGTCTTATTTTTAACAGTGGCTTAAGCATTAAGCATTTTGTTGGTTCAAGAGTGTGTGTATCAGCTAATTGCTTCTGGTCTAGGCTGAGATGTGACTGAGGATGGCTGCAGTGTTGGTTGGTCTAGGCTGTCCTCAGCTAAGATGGCTTCTCACTGCCCCATATCACCCTTCCCCCTCCAACAAGCTAGGTGGAAATGAAATTTTTATAGGTTTTTGGATCAGCAATCTAGCAACTTCTATTAAAATTAAATATGTCTAAACACTTAAAATGAGCAATGGCATTATTAGAATACCATCACATAGACAAAGGAAATGAGAGGACACCAAACTATGAGGGCAAACTTAAGAATTTTCTGGCAGCAAAAACTTTGAGTTTACTATTCGTACACTTTCAATAAAGAAATGAATAAAGGATACACTCAGGAAAGAAGGAACTGAAAATGGAAGGAAAAAGGAGGGTAGAAGAAAGAATGGTTGTCAAAGACATTTGTTAAATTAATTAAAAAATTGACTATTGGAAAACAGTTTAAAGTAATGACAGATTTGATGATTATTAAAACAAGGTGGAGCTAAAATTCTAGAGGTACAAGTTCTCAAAAAATTTCCTTAAAAAATGCTTAAGAAAATTCTACAAAATGTGCCCCAACATAAAAGGGCATTAATTTTTGTACAAGAAATATATGATATCCAGGAGAGCTGAGATGCAATCACAATAGCTGAAAGAAATTTTTGTTTTGCTAGTAAGAAGAGATATTAGAATGACAGCTTTATATATGTACAACATGTTCACAATACCATGTAAAACACAAGGGTGATAGGAGTTAAAGAATTATAAAATTCCTATAATATTGAGAAGACAAAAATTTTTATTATTTTGAAATTTTGTTTAGAAAAAATTCATGTTAAGAATTAAGGTGAGTTAAGGGTGAAAGATGTCAGTGAAAATGGCAAACTAAGGACCTCCAAAAATTCCACCCTTCATAGAATCAATGATAAACTGGCAAAGTTGTCAGGATCTTATTTTTTCAGAACTCTGGAAATTAACCAAAGGACTGCAGCAATCCAGAGAGTTTTAAAGAAAAACAGCTGAATCCATGTAAGAAGAGAGAGTTTTGTGGTCTTTTAACTTACCCTAGTCCCATTTCTCACACTCCAACTTATAGTAGCTTGAAAAAACAAGTTCACATTCCCAATACTGATGGGGGCAGAACAGAGCTGCAGCTCTTTCAAATTCTCATTCCCAAAGAATTATCATTATTTAACCTGTCTAATGGTTCCCTGAAAGACCTCACTTGAAAAGAGCATCTTTATCTAACCTGATTAAGTACTCACCTCATGCTAAAAGCCCCTCTTTGGGGGACATTTATCAAAAACATTTACAGGCAAATATTTTAATGTCATGGCTGCCTGAGGCAATGGATAACATTTGGGGTAAAACAGAGACTAATGAAAAAGCTTAAAAGGAAAAGCTGAGGAATGACATGTCCATAGGGGCTTTGAAATGCTTTGACATATGCCTGGAAATCTAGAAGCCTATGCACACATGTAAGGCTGTGTGCCTGCTCAGGAAAGAAATTAAAGAAATATCCATTGCCTTTTTTGCAGAAATGGACTGCTGATACTTAAAAAAATATGGAAATACAAGGGACACAGAATAGTATCTTGAAAAAGAACAAAGTTGGGGAACTCAACCTTTTTTTGATTTCAAAACTTACTACAAAGCTACAGTAATCAAGTGTGTGTGGTATTAGAACAGACATATAAATTAATGGAACAGAATTGAGAATACAGAAATAAACCTATACATCTACTGTCAATTGATTTTTGACAATAGTGCCAAGAGTATACAATGGGGAAATAATAGTCTTTTCAACAAATAGTGCTGAGACATCTGTTTATCCACATGAAAAAATGAATTTGGGGCCCTAACTCACACCATATACAAAAATTAACTCAGAATGGATCAAAGACTTAAATGTAAGAGCTGATACCATAAGACTCCTAGAAGAAAATATAGGTGTATATATTCATGACTTTAGATGAGGCAAAGCTTTCTTATATGACCCTGAAAGCACAAGCAACCTGCCTTAGTCTGTTCAGGCTGCTGTAACAAAATGCCACAAACTGGGTAGCTTATAAACAACAGAAATTATTTCTCACAGTTCTGGATGCTGATAAGTCTAAGATCATGGCTCTGGCAGATTCAGTGTGGTGGCTGGTGAAAGTTCACTTCCTGGTTCGTATGTGGTGTCTTCTTGCTATGTACTCACATGATGAAAATGGCTAGAGATCTCTGTGGGTCTCTTTTCTAAGACACAGGTTCCATTCATGAGAGCTCCACCCTCACGACTTAAGTACTTTACAAAGGCCCCACCTCCTAAAACCATCATCTTTTGGGGGTTAGTATTTCAACAGATTAATATGGCAGGGGGAGGAGATACACACATTCGGAGTACAACACAACCAAAAAAAGGAGATAAATTGGACTTTATCATTTTAAAAACTTTTGAGTATCAAAAAACACTATCAAGAAAGTGAAATAATCCACAGAATGAGAGAAAATATTTGCAAATCATATGTCTGATAAGTTTCTAAAATCCAGAATATATAATGAAGATGTACAACTCAACAATAAAAATGCAAATTACCCAATTAAAAAGTGAGCAAAGGACTTGAATAGACATTTCTCCAAAGAAGATATACAAATGGCCAATAAGTACATAAAAAGATAATCAACATCATTAGTCATCAGGTAAGTGCAAATCAAAACCACAATGAAATACCACTTCACAAACTAGGATGACTACAATAAAAAACACAGATAATAAAAAGTGTTAATGAAGATGTGGAGAAATTGGATCCTCATACATTACTGATGGGAATGTCACATGGTGTGGCTGTAGAAAATAATTTGGCAGTCCCTCAACAAGTTAAACCATGCAGCCAGGCAATTTCACTCCTAGGTGTATACTAAGGGAACTGAAAACATATGTTCACATAAAAACCTATAACCAATCTTTACAACAGCATCATTCACAATAGCAAAAGATGGAAACAGCCCAAAAGCCCATCAGCTGATGAATGGGTAATATAATATACTCATACAATGGAATATCTTTCAGACAAAAAGAGGACTAGAGCACTGTTGCAAGCTACATCATTGATGAAGCTTGAAAACATTCGAGTAAGCTAGATCTGAAAAAACTATCAATTGTATAACTCCACTTATATAAAGTGTTCAGAACTGGCAAATCCATAGAGACAGATAATAGATTAGTGGCTGCCAGGAGCTCCAGGGAGAGGAATGGAGAGCTGGGGAGCAAATGTGACAGATGCAAGGCTTCTTTAAAGATGATGAAAATGTTTTGGATTAGGTAGTTGCAATGATTTTACAGCCTTGCGGTTGTACTAAAAGCCACTGAATTGAACATTTTAAAATAGTGAATTTTATATGTGAATTATATCTCAATTAAAAAAAATAAGGCCATAACTAAGATAATAGAAATAGAATGTATAACTTTCAAACCAATTGAAGGTAGAATATAATATGATCCACTTGAAATCAGTAAAGATGAAAAAGAAAGAAAAAAGAAAATTTCTAAGAAGAAAGAACAACAAAAAACACACAGAACTCATCTAAATGTATCAACAATGATATCAGGTATAGATATTGGAAAATTGTGTCCTAGGTCAGAGCCTTGCAGCCTGATTTTGTACAAACTAAGAAGGAAGAATGGACTTTGCATTTTTAGAGTTACCAAAAAGAATGATGAAAGAGGTGGGGGAGCAGCAGCTGCTGAAACCATGGTCCTCAAAGCCTAAAATATTCACTGAGAGGCCCACTACAGAAAAAGTTTAGTTGATAACCTAAACTTTCAAAGATGACATTTTAAAGTTAAACACAAAATCTAATAAAAGTATAAAACCAAAATTACCCTTTTCAAATATCACCTGCCAATTTCAGAAGAGCTGCTGGGAACTGTCTATCTCAATGTGTTATTCCCTGTCTGTTTCCAGATTAAAGATTGCCACAAGTGGCACTGGCTTGACATTTGGAAGGCAGAAGGAAGGTCAATATCTTCTTCAGCTTCAGCCTTCTCAGGAACAGGCCTAGAGAGTAGGTAGTGGCTCTGCCAGAGACTCTCAACAGTCATAGTCTTTCCCGGTGAACTTTTGGGGACTGCCTACTTTGGTGCTTTAGTTAAGGTCCTCAGGAATTTCTTTTCTCCAAAATTCCTGCTGCTTCTCAAATTTCATTTCTCTGTACCATCCTATGTATATGTAAATCTCTTGATATTTGGGCTTAGAACTTGCACACCATCATTTTTTGCCACATTCTATTTGTCAAGTGAGTGAAAAAGGTGGGGTGTTAGTTTGTGAAGAGTGTCTGACAGGAGAAATGGCTCATCTTTAAAGAGATGCAGCCCAATGATGGAAACTTCACAGAAGAAACCAAAATAGATACCCCTCCTTCTCTCTCTCTTTATCTCTTGATACTGCTCCCATTGGCTAAACTAAACAGGAAAATATGCCCATCAAATCAGCCTCAATAAAGAGGGTAGAAAAAGATGGAGAATAGACCCAGAAGGGAAATAGAAGCCATCTTGCAGTTATCAACCTAAATCGTTAATTCATGCATGAAAAGAAACACAGTCTTACTGGTAATTGGAGAAATACAGATTAAAGCAATAATCTACCAATTCATAACCTTAAAAAATAGTAGTAATAAATTTAAGAATCTCAAGCATCAGCAAAGATGCTGTAAAACAGTAATGCATGTTAATAGCTGGCTGGAATGCTATTTGCTATCCCCACTTTATAAGGTAAATCAGCAATATCTAAGTTGATGGTCCACCCACCCTATGGTCCAGCAATTCTATTATTGGGCATCAGCCATGGAGAGATGTTAACACATGTGCAGAGGAACATATATAGGATTGTTCAATGTTTGCAATACCAAAACAAACAAAAATAAAAAACACTCACATTTAACAGTCCCTTAGAAGGGGATTAGAGGAATAAACTCATTTAAAATAAAATAATCAATAACATTTAAAAGATATAGACTAAAGTCTCAAATATCAGTAATGATAAATCTTTCAAAAACATCATGTTATGTAAAGAAAGCAAGGTGCCAAATAACAAATAACTAGCAATAAGTAAGATAAAATGTATACAATATATATAAATTTAGATAGCACACCTTCTTGGGAGGGACTCTTTAAAAGCAGAGCCTGAGACAAGGATTGTGGTATATGTGACCTACTGCAGGATGGCTCACAGAAGGGCAGGGAGGAAAGCAGGGCAGAACAGAGGAGAGAGTAAAGCAAGGTTTTGGGCTTGGCTGGAACCTCATCTCAGCCTGATCCCAAGAGGAGCTCTGGAAAATAAATTGAACCACAGCACTGGTCTCATCTTGAGGCAACAGGGTGATTGCTTCTCTTCCTCAACTCCCTACTCTGGACACATACACTTACCAGTCAATCACTGGCCATGGGCTGACCTGTCGGAGGCATTCTCCCAATGGAACATCTTCCATGTAGCCCAGGACAATCCTTCAGAGAACAAGACAGCTGAGAGCCATTAGTAGCCCAACCTCACTGCAGCTGGAGTATGAGGGCACCAGAGTGAAAGGGGTCTGGCAGGGGTATGACAGTGTCCACTGTACACATGAAACAATGGTGTATGGTTTATGGCCTTACTGGGTAGTATAATTATAAACATTTGCATAGAAATAAAAAACAACACTCATTTCAAAATAGCAATTTCCTCTAATAAGGGAGGGAAGAAGGAAAGGAAAATGACTCAAATGCTGGCCTTATGCTATGTTTGCATTATTTTACTTCTTTATAAAAAATAGCCTGAAGTAATAAAATCGTTAACATTTAAATCTCAGTGTAAGTACATGGCTATTTGCAAACTTTAAAACTTAAAATAATATATACAGCCAAAAATTAGTAGTAAAATATGTAGATTTAAAAATAATAATAGTGGTTCTTGTAATATTTTGATTTAATTTATACCAATGGTAAAAAATATATCTTTTCTAAATTATAGGTAAAACTAGAAATTACTCAGTTTGTGTAATTTTTATCCTGTCAATTTCATTCATCAAAAAATCATACTTTTAATTGTAAAAGGTATTTATAAGTTTATTTAGTTCATATAGTATCTCTCTTTATGTTTTAATCTGACATTTTATATGAAGATATGAGAGAGAAAACGTTATAATTTCTGGGATAATACTTACCAAATTTTGAAATGTAATATATCTGGATTGTGGGATTTGGAATAGTTTATTAACTTCTTCTTTATAAGTTTATTAATTGCTTTCATTTTTATAATAGCCATTGCCTCATTTTTACAGAAACAACAAAGTCACTCTTAAAAATAAAGAAAAATATGTATCTTCCTTAGTAATAAGAGCATTACAAAGTCAACAACTCCTTGATGTTATTTTACACCTGATATATTTGCCAAAATTAAAATAAAAGAAATATCCAAAATTGGCAGCATTTTTTTAAACTTGGTACAATGATATATTGCTAATGGCAGTATAAACCATTATAATTCTATTTAGAAAAAATAGAATCTGGCAAAATTTCTTAAGTAGCAAACAGATGTTTATATCCTTGTATCCATAAACTCATTTCTTAGAATTTATTCCATGGGAACATTACAATAAGGAAATATCTTCTGCATGAATGATGGCTATTTCAACAAAGAATTTGAAACAATCTACCTTAGCTAAGAAAATCATGGCATGCTAACTTAATGGGGTTTTATGCTGTGATTATGTAACAGGGAAGAGCCAAATCCGACTGCATGTTGGATCTGTTTCTTTTACTTTAACCTTTGCTTCCCATTGTTTTTGTTCACTAAAAGGATACTGTCTATACATAATGGCCTGCCTTGGGGAACACTGCCCCTCTGCCTGAATGTTAAATCAAAGTGCCTTTGTTCAGGGAAACATCCGGATGCTGTCCACCTATGGATGGCTACAAGAAAGAAGAAAGCAACACATCCCCTCCCTGAGGCTGGCCATTCCAGGGGATATTTGCAAATCTTATGGCCTTTTTACTCTACTTTCTCATCTCCTCCCCGTCTCTGTGCTATAAAAGAAACTGGCATTCAAACCCCGATAAGATAGTTTTTTGGAGACAGTAGTCTGCCATCTTCTCAGTCTGCCATCTTTCCAAATAAAGCATTCCTTGCCTCAGCACCTCGTCTCCCAATTCACTGGCCTTTCGTGCAGTGAGCAGAGCGAGCTTGGACTTGGTAACAATTATAGCATGAAAATGTGAATAAGAAAATATGTTGATAGTTCCTGGGCACCTAATTAGGGAGCTCAGGTGATTTTGTGAACTATCTTCTCTCTCAAAATTCATGGGTTTGCTGTCATTAAAATACCCTTACAAGAGGAAGGAACCTTTTGCTCATAGTCACATGGCATGCTAATAATTGGCAGGAGTATTAAGATTACCTCCAAGTTCTAACTCCAAATCCTAAACTCTTTCCACTGAAAAATTTTTCTTAACTGTAAAATACATTTTATAAGTAAATGTGTAAGCAGAACTCTTTTAGCTCTGAATCAAAGAGATAACAAAGGCTGAGCTTATTTAGATGGATGTGCTGGAGTGTGGGCTCCAGTCAGCCTCACCCCACCCATTTGGCTTTAACCAAATCCTAGAGAGCCACAAATACTCTTTTAAAAATCACTCCACTACACCATATTTCATCTGGAAAGTGTAAAAATGGTTTGACTTAATGTTATGTTTTAAAAGATAGTAATATAAAATATTGCCATTCACAACTCTCAGTTGAGTAGAAGGATACATAGAAACATGGATGAAAACATTCCTGTGCAAAGACCAGACCTGCTGCTATTTCTTTCAGGTGACAGCATATACAGCTCAGCAATGGGCCCTGGGAGGACATCTTTGCGTTGTTTTTTCCACTGCTTTCGAGGTGGTCCTCAGAGCTTTATTAAACCTGGATAGATCTTTGTGCCCATTCAGACATAATCATTCATAAAATATTATAAAGAGTATGCATTATTTGTGAATGTGGATATAATTGGGGATGGGAGAGGAATGAGAAAACTCATATGTACATGTTTAAGATCAAAATATATTTCCCACCAAACTGTTTGGGACAGACAGTGTGAGTTATCTCCTTCCTTCTTGCCACTTAGGAAACTCGAGACCGTCATCTATCTCTCCCAATTCTGTACCAGTAAAAGCTGAAGATACCTGAAATTTGCTTTACCAGCCTACTATGAAGCTATAGCATGAACATGTGGACCACTCTTTGTCCACAACATATCAGAGGGAAATCTAGTGACTCAGGGAAAGATTGCTTTTTCTGAGATGTGTGAAGAGCAGGTATATTTCCCTTCCTGCCTGTGACATTATCCTGTAAGGATGTGAGGCTTAACATTACTACAGCCATCTCGCAAATCAAGAAAAGAGCCAAAAGTTCCAGGAAAGCTGACAGATTCCTTCCCACATAGATTTTGATCTGTGGTAAAAAGGACCTTCTACTGTTTAAGCTCCTTTGTGTTTGGATGTTCTGTTATGTGTAGCAGAAAATATCCTGATATAAACTGCAGAAATCTATCAGACACCCAAAGTTCCCAACTAGAACGTACAATTCTACATTATTAAGGGTGTCGTCTTTTTTTTGTTAATATAAATCAAATGGAGTTACTTCCAATGTGGGCTTTTTTGATTATGAAGAATTTCTGGTAATTTCCTTCTTTTTACAGTGGTTATATCATAATCCATGAAGTTTATCTGAAGTGATTGTTTCCGATTATTGTGGCTTCCTCCTGATTTTCATAAGTGAAGTTGCCGACTTCAAATTGCTAGAAAAAATGCTGGCAGTTTTTCATGGAGCATGGCTATTAGGTCCCCAGAAGATGAAGAATGAATTCTTTCCTTTCCTTTCCCTTGGCTTTCCCTTCTGTCCTTTCTACTCTAGGGCTAATATTTTGAAATAGCCCTCAAATACCAATGATGTAAATCTCTGCATACTCTACTGCAAGGATCAAATAAAATATGTGGAAAGTGCTTTAGAGGCAGAAGGACATTCTGCAAGGCTGTGGGGCTGACATTATTTGTTACATCTTAACAACATTGCCCCATATTAACAACAGCAAAGTAAGAATAGGCAAGTGATAGTAGGGTCTGTCCAAATTATTTTTAAAACTAGATTTGCTCTAAAATTGGGATAATGTCTCTGACACCTCATCAGCTTTGGCTGACATGGTCATGATAAACAGAAACTTTTTATTGTTTTTATTTAATAAACATTCCTGTAACAGTGGTTTAATCTTAGTTGTATTCCAATCACTGATCAACATAAGCTGACCCTTGAATAGCACGGGTTTGAACTGCATAGGACCACTTATACTCAGATTGTTTTTCAATAAGTATAGTACATGTATTTTTCACTTTAAAGATCTTTAACTAAATATGGGGAAGAGTTTGTGTTCTATTAGAGATCACAATATGTGGCATTAAAAGAAGTGGGGTTTGAGTCCTGATTCTATCCAGACTGTCACAGCTTCCTGCTCTTTGGAGATTCATTGATCAATTCCTTTGTTTTTGAGGCAAAGATAGCAGTATTAGTATTTTCGACTATGTGGGTGGGTTGGTGCCCCTAACTCCTGTATTGTTCAAGGGTCAACTGTATAACAACTCTTTTAGTTCTTATTACAACTTCTGAGAGAGATACTTTCATTACTCTCATTTTCCTCTTGAGGAAACTGAGATACGAGATGTTGATTGTTTAAGTAACTTGCCAAAGCCACACAGCTGGTAAGTGGCAGAATTGGAATAAGAATCATTTTACTTGACATTGTAGGGAAGGAAAAAAATTCTTCAAGCCTCTTAGAGTTCCTGGCTGGGTTTGAAATTTAAACTGACAAAGACAGATTAATAGGAAAAAAGCATACAAACATATTTAGTACAAGTTTTAAATGGCATGGGCTCTTTTGTGAGGAAATGAAGACCTGAAGAAACAGGCCGTTGTATTTTAATGCTAGATTTGATGGACAGGGGAAGTTGTGTAGAAATAGGATAGTCAAGGAATATGAGGTAAGTGTAATAACCTGGGGGAGACATAGCAAGTCCTGTTTATTAGGATTCTTCTTGGTGTCCCTTTGTCTTTGCAGATAAGGATGCTCTTTGCCTCCAGGTATGGGGAGGGAACCTCCTACTTGAGGGTTTTATGACCTGTTTCAGGGAAGAAGGGCAGAGAGGAGGTCAGAGGGACCTACGTTCCTGTGTCTTCTGTTTTCTCAAACTCTTTCAGCTTAAAATATTCAATGTGCCAAGGTGTAATATTTTGTGGGTAGTGTGTCCTAACTCCATCAACATATAGACATAAATGTATGAAGTCATTCACTAAAAGTGAGAAAGTGTGAACAGGTTCACCACATGCTTCATTTTGCTTTATGGGCAAGTTTAAAAAATAAGGAAAGGAAGAAAATGAAAGAAGAAAAAAATCTAGTTAGGACTTTCTTTTCCATTCTTTTATCTTCTTTTCTTTTCTTTATTTTTCTTCATGTGTGTGGTAGTGGTGGGAAATGGGGGAGGATAATGAGCCTCTTTGTCTGAAAATAACCATGCTTCATCAACCTGTATGTACTGTGAGAGGGAAATTTTACAGAGAAAAATCATACGGTGAAAAGCTCAAAAATCTCTCCAAGTATTAACTGAATGATTCAAATGATGACAATTATATACCAAAAATAGACATGGAAGCCATGTCTCCAACTGGTGTTATCTTCCAGAACTTCCTTTGGATCTGTACACATTTATGGTGGGACATATTCAGCTTTCTTTACATTTTTTGCCTTATATGGTCAATTGCAAAACTGACCACAAATTCTTTCTCTTCCTATTTCCAGAACTTTTGCAGTGAGACTTTGCAGCCTCTCCCATCAAAAAGTGGAGAGTTTATTTCTCTATTTTTTGAACCTGGATTTAGGCATGTGACAGACTTTGGCCAGTGGGACATCAGGAAACCTAAGAGCCTTGACAAGTGCTTGAGCACTGGGGCTTTTCCTCTCTTGCTATTCTTAGAAATTATGACAGCCACCCTGTAATGAACCTCAGCTAGCCTGTTGGAGGGTGAATGGCACATGGTCCTGTTACTTCCATTGACCCTGAAGCCAGGAATCACCATCAGGCATGTGAATGAGGCCATCCACTGATGAGAGCAGAGATAAGCAGTCCTCGTTAAGCCCAGCCCAAAGTGCCAACTTACATTATCATGATAAAAGAAGAGATTGTTAGTATGAGCCACTACTTATGGGATCACTTATTACACAGCAAAACTATTCTTCTTTTAAAGGGAAGCGTATTCGATTCACCTTTACAGAGAACAGAAGCTTTAGGTACTATATATGACTAAGGAAGAGAAGTCTCATCTACTTCTGGAGCAGATGTATTATTAGTGGCCCTGGGAGAAAGTCAAAGTTCTGACAAAAATGCTGAAAATTGAGGAAATTTGATTCAAATCCTTCTCCAAGTCTCCATAATATGCTCACTAAACTCAGGAAGAACAATCCAGTGAAGGGTTGCTTGAAGTTTACAGCAGGGACAAGACCCATTGTAGCCAAATGTGTTTTATTTTTTTCTCCATCCAACCTTTCTTTAGGCTTTCTCATGCTTAATGGGCCTTGGAAGCAGAGCATATAATGACTCTATGCTTTACCAGCTCAAGGGCATTTCAGTACTATGGATTAGTCTTAAGTCTCTTAGAATATGTCTAACTTCATTGCAAAAGCAATATATTGGGCTAATGAGACTTAGGCCCCTTGACAGTGTTTCCTATCCTTCCCACCCTAGAGCTCTTGCCACTACACAGCACCTTTCATTTCCAAAGGATGCCTGAGTACTTCATAAACTTAGCCAGTGGACTTATAAACTTTATGGCCAAGGAATCAGTCCACCTCTGAAAAGTAACCTGCTTCTGGTGTGAAAAAGTAGCAACTGTTTACATATGGTTCACCCGAAGGCATAAAGAGGCCAAGCATTAGGTTTAAAACCCTAAGATGCCTTGGAGCAGGTCCTGGTAGGATTTCCTTTCCTTTATTAAGTTCTCTTCTGCAGTGGATTTAGTTGACTGAGCCTAAAGGAAGTATATCCAGTGAGTGAACTGAACCTATGACCCTAAGCACCTGGTTAGAATTGGCCCTTGTGTAATGACCTGGGAGAGCACCACCTCCTCCACTTGTAGGGTAGGTCAACAAAAAGAAAATCACATTTTAAAGCTGTTAAATTTAAATAATTTTTCAAGGAAACCTATTTAAACATTATCATTTGCCCATTTTTCTGTACCTTTTACATTGAATTTCATACTTTTTATCTTGTGTCTTAATTGTTTAGCTCATTATTTGCCCCATTTAAGGCAGGATCTTTGAATGAGCCATGCTGACAACCTCCTTAAACCACATCACAATGAATATGTAGAAAAGGAAACACTTCTGTCCACCTCTCAGTTCAGCACTACCTGCCACCTCCTCCTAATGGAAAATTTGTTAATCATGAGGCTAAGTTCAGGACGTTTACTGGACCACATTTATGAGTGGCAGTGTGACTGTGGGTTAAATTGGACCTCTGTTTCTCCCTTCATTCACTACATGCAGAGAACCAATAGCTCTTGAAGCTCAGGAATCTTGCTTTCTTCACTTGCACTCTTCACAATATGCTGGCCATTGCTTCATATAGCTTAACACCATTGTGAATAGCTAGTACTTCTTATGAATTGGGATGAGAGGTGGGAGGCAGTAGACTCAGTTTTCTCAGACCTCTTTGCTGATTAAATATATTCTTATTTTCCATTGGCTATTGACCAATGTGTGTACTTGTCTTGGTGACCTCCAGATCAAAAGGAAAAGAGATGATTGGCAGAGATGGGACATCTCTGGTACTGCTAGTGCAAATACAATCAGATACCTTTTCTTAGCAGAATGTTTTGAAACAAAATTAGCTGTTGATGTAATTAACTTACTGATGAAATATTTTTTATTCTTCCAAAATTATTTGTTTGTATTAAAAACTATTTGCTTGCAACCCAAAGCATAATTTACTAGCTATAACTATAATCTTTTGTGATTCTTGATTCAAAATAGTCAAAGCAAATTCTACATCATGTGTATTTCCAGCAAGGTTAGAATCAATTCAGTCAAGACATTTCATGTGGGAGATTTCCATGCCGATATATTTACTACTTCTCACAGAAGCTACCTCATGTATCAATCGAAACTCTTATGCCATGGATCTGGGTTTTCTTCTCCTCTTTGGTCTCTCCTTTGTGGTAATGAAGATAGTCTGAGTTCTTCTTCTGCTTTTCCTTAGTGGAATATGATTTGTTGGGTCTCATCAATAACTTCACAATTGATTGGGCTGCTCAACTTTAAAAGTCTTCCTAGGAAGTGCTCAAAGACTGATGGGATCATGCTGAAAAGACAGACAAGCCAGCTGGAAGGGGCTCCTACTGGCCAAATCTGGGATAATTTTAACATTGAAACATGTAGGATAGTAAAGATTATGAGCCAACATATAAAACAAGAATTCAGGAGAATATCCTGATATTTATAAATAAATAAATCAGTAAATAATTGAAAGTTTGATAGCTAGTGGTATACTTATGAGTTCAAAATACCTCTTCTCAAAATATTTCTTAATTTAAAAATGTGAAATTTACAGTGGAGGATGCTGGAGACACCACTTTAACCAAGTGATCACCAGTAAAGGGACACATCAAATGCATGAGTCATATGTGTGAAACAATGAGATGAACACAGCATTAGTTTTGTGATTGTTTTTTCTGCCAGTGAACTATGACTTAACTTTAATCATAGAAGAAAAATAATGAGCCCAAACTCAAATTGAGGAGAATTCCACAAAATAAATGACCTGTTATCTTCAGAATTTCCAAGGGTAAAAAAGTCAAGAACATTTCTTGGAGTGTGCACAGATTGAAAAAGACTGAAGGGACATGACAACTGCAGTGCAGCATGATTCTTATTTTTCTTAAATTCATCTGCTAGAGTGTCCTATTTTTTCCAGCTTATTGAGGAATAAGTGACAAATAAAATTGTTTATAAACTGTATAATATAATGATTTGATATACATGTACATTGTGAAATCATATAATTCTGAAATAAGTCATTTTACTATAAAGGTCATTACTGACGCAGTTGGTGAAACTTGGATGGGATTTTGTTAGGCATATTGTTATTATGTAAGAGAATGTGCTTGTTCGTATAAATACTCTAAAATATTCAGGGGTATTGGAGCATTGGGTTAGTACCTTATTCTCAAATGGCTCGGAGGAAAAATTTTTGTACTGTACATGGAAAAATAAACAAATAAATAGGTTCTCCTAGAGTTGTGGTCTCAGACCATGTGGTTTGTCTAGTTAAGTAGAGGGCAGAGAAACTCAGTCAGAAATATTGATGAAACAAAATGAAGAGTCAAGGGACACCTTACATTTCAAACTCAGGAGTTTCCATAGATGCTAAAGCAATGCAAGGTTTCAATAATTAGCTTAAAGTAAGTGATCATTCCTGTCAAAGTTTCCAAAAGTGTGATGATGAAGCAGACACTCTGGGCCCTACCATTCTCATGGTCTCCAGCAGCCCTTCAATAAACACATTTCCATCTATTTCCTGAATATTATTTGGTGATCAAATCTACTCTGCCTGGCTACACAGGTTTAATTAAGTCTCTCAGGAGCAGCCTACAGCCACTGACTAATGGATTTAGTCTATTAATACTCCAGCTCCATTGCTCCATAGGTGGGAGAACTCTTGATTTGCATGTTCCATAGCGGCTCCCAGAGCTCCCTATTGGGACTGAGCTCAAGCTGCCCACAGTGGTAACTTGCTTGATAATACACCCTTTATAGGTGGCTTTCTCTTCCATAAATCATTCTAAATTCACTTCCTGCAATCACCTCCCAAATAAACTACATACCTCACATCCTAGTCTCAATGTCTTTTTGCAGAGAACTCAAACTAAAGCCTATGTTTAGCTTAATTATTTTTAGTAGGGCCCAGCCTAACTCTAGGATATGGATCCGTATGAAGTTAAAACATTGTTTTCTCATCTCACTTTAAATCAGAAGGTTTTTCCAATCCGTGTTAAATCTAAAAAATAAATTTGATGATGATACTTTATTAGCTGTTTTAAACATGGCTGAAACCACACAGATAGCAGGATTGGACCCTCTTTCTATTCCAGAACATGCATTATTATATATCCAACTATTACAATGGATGAATAACACCATTTGCTATGAGTAAAGGAAAGAGTTGAAGAAAACAGTGCACAAAGCAAAAATTCAAAGTAAAAAAAAAAAAATCAAGTTAACGCAATAGCTTAAAGGTGTAAAAACCTTGCTCCATAGATTTACTCTGAAGCTATGTTTCCTGTAATAAAATACATATAAACACACACACACACACAATTTTACTCCAGTGCTCCAAGGAAATAAGTGACTATCTTCGGGCCTTCATGCATTTTCAATTTGTCTGGCTCTGTCACTGGGATATGAACAACTGAGAAACAGTGGAGGACAAAATACAGAGCTGAGGCAATGGGTAAGTAGAAACTGTTCTATTATGTGCAGTCAGGCTTGAGTGTGAATAGGGCTGCACCTGGAGGAAGAGAAAAAAGGAAGCATTCATCCATCTCTCCTCACGTGGGAAGCCAGATAGGGCAAGGGGGCTATCCTGTCAAGAGAATGATTCAGGAGTCTTTTCTCACTGAAGATTAATCATACCAAAGGGCAGGGGTAAAGAATACCTTGCTCTATTTGCTTCCAATCTCTCCCCTCTGCCTGGGTCCCAAATGATTCTATTTTCCTATGTCGAGATATTAGTGGAGCAGAGCTGCTGAAAGGTCTGGGACATCTGGGAGATGAATCACTCCATGCAGAAATGGAACAATTAGCTACGTTTAGTCCAACATAAAGGACTTGAGAGGTGTCTAATTGAGTGGCCTGCAACAGAGCCAGGAAACAATGTGGATTTGAAAAGAATCCCACAATTAATTTCTGCATTGACCTAATGGGATGTAATTTGTTAATGTGTCCAGAGCCCAGAGTGGGTCTTTTCCATGATGCTCATGGATTTAAAGGGCATGGCATTCCCTTGTGTTTGCGTGTGCTTGGATGAGTGCATGAACAGTAAAGGATGTAGTTAAATGCAAGCCTTTTTTGCAGCCCATTATTAAATCTATGACCATTTAAATATAAAATGAGACATTCTGGCATGGTTTAGGCCACACATTTCTACAGAACATCAGGTTTAGAATTAGAGATATTGGCAGTCAAATGATTTTGAAACTTTCAGACATTTTACAAAAATCACATTGCCTTTAGACAATTTTAGAAATAGAGAGAAGGTAAAAGTGTTTAAAACAACATATTTTTATTCAAAAAGTGGAAACAGATTATGTCATACAAACTCCTTTGCCCAAGAAATAAAGCTCACTTTTTTATAGATGCTAAAAATATATTAACTATACAAGCTTACGTGTGATTGTGCTTTAAACTCCTTTCCCCCTGGTTCCCAGAGAATTAGTAGCATGTTTGTTAATTTTGGTATTTTAAAGAAGAAATTATAGTTATTAACCTAAGTGAAGTAATTGGAGGAATCTAATGCGTCTTGACCCTTTAGAATAATAATAATTTATCACTATAATTAAACTTGCATTTTCATAATAATGAATTAAACGATATGAGTTAGGCTTAGATTTTATCTCTAGTTTTTTCACTGAATTTTTGGATTCCCAAGCAAGCAGACTGTGTGAAGACAAACACTTAACCACTTTTATCAGATTTCTTTGTGTGAAAAAGTAAGGGAGTAGAAGGAATTGATTCACAGGAACCCTTCCTGCCCTGACTTCAAAGACGCCATAACTTCTGTAATAGTCACAAAGATAACAATTAAATTATCAATGTGAAAAGATCAAATTCACTAAACTAATCACAAATCTCCCCTTCTTTCTAATGCCTGCCAGTGAAGCAGCTCTTCTTTAGAATTGTATTCTTGTGGCTCCCCATCTCCAGGCTCCAGGGCATGGCATGAAGCAAAGGAGAGAGTGACACAGGACTTTATTGTGTTGGAAATCATATCACTTCAGTGGGGGCTGATTCTGTAGTGGAACAGCCTGACTGAAGAAGTTGTAGGCTTCAATGAGAAGGTTGGCTCTTCTGTCAGGAAACAAAGAATTACAAAAAGATGGGAATAAGCAAGAGAGAAAATGACTTAGGAATGGGTGTGTGGCCTGTGTGTCTCTTTTGGCTCACCACTGTACCTTAATGGACGCAGCAAAATGTCTGGGACATGATAGGCGCTCAGGAAATGTAAGATATATTGAATGTGGGCTTATGTGTCAACACAGCCCCTTGACCTAAAGCAGACCTGAGGTTGAAATGGTACAGAGAGAGGCAATAAAGATGCCACATGGCAGGGGAGAGTTGTGTATGAGTTGCCACTGCAAACTCATAATTTGCATTTATATGCACAGTCTTTCAACTTCTACCTGTTTTCAGCAATCTCAGACAAATAACTAGTGGTCGACTCAGGCAACAACACAAGTCAAATTGACTGGTTTATTGCATTTAGCTGGTCAGCTCAGACTTGGTCACTGATCACTAAGCTGGTTTTGTGTGTCTCTTTTGAGACTGGAAATCTCAAAAGATTGACTGTACTAGGTACCCAAAAGTAGTGAAAGTAGAGTATTAGGCAACTAGTTTTTCACTATATTTTTGATCAACTATACACCTTGTGGTGCTGATGGGTGAAAAACTTCAAATTACTAGCAAACAAAATAACTGCTTCTATAGATAGAATAGCTAACAGTCCTATGAATGTTCATTAATTTTTTTTCATGAGGGAAGGTATGAAAACTCTGTTCTTTGAACACCTTAGTTGCTCAGTTATCAATATCACAGTCCTAAACAGAAATCTCTAAAAGAGCTCTCTAGAGACAAAATATGCAAAGAAATGCATATTAAAAAAAAATATTTCACTTATAATAAAATGGAGAGCAATGTTGTCCTTGATGGAAAACTGTTGGAATTCATAGACCAACTGATGCCATGTGGAAATGCTTTTGTTAAGAGATAGAAATGCATTCAAACAGGCATATCCTTAATACTTTCATGATCTTTATGTGATGGCATAAAGCAGCCTCCAACATTTACTTCTGATACTATGAATGCATCCTTAGTCCCTTGACCCTAGTTAGCAGATTTCCTCCCTGTCTCTTCTCTGAACTTTGAAACCTAATGGACATATGTGAAGGGTAAGAGAAAGAGGGTATCAAGTTGACTCTGAGTTACTAGTGCCAATCTCTTCTTCAACACCTATGAGATTCAAGGTCATCTTTTACTTCCTCTCTATTCTACATTACACATGCCATTGGTGACAGCCCAATGTCTCCTGAATAAAGTTCAAATTTCCTGATTTGTTGGAGGAAATGCTCTTCCTACAGTGCTCTTCCCAGGCCCCCAGACTCTGCTCCTTCAGAGCATGCAAACCTGAGTAACAAGTACTAGTCCCTGCATCTCTTTTCCTGAAAGTTTATTTCTGGACACCAGAGCCATATTTGCTGGTGAACATGGGAAGGCAGAAATGCTGAGGAATTACTTCTTATGGAAGCAACACTCAAGGAATTACTGAGGGATGGTATTTTATAATACACTCCAGTCCCTTCACCCTTCAGGAGCAAAGTACCTGAGGAATGTGTTCAGCGCTGTTTCTGAGTTCCCCAGTGAGACTGAGCTCTAGTTGCCCAGAGTAATTTGGAAATTCACCCTAGAGTGGCTTCCTCTTCTTCCCAGTCTAACTTCCCCACTCCATCATTACTGTTTCAAGATCACTTTTTAAATAAACCACTTGCACTTGAATTCTTAACTGTGAGTCTACTTCTAGGAGAAGCCACGACATATGGCATTAACATCATTTGTAATCAGGTCCTACCTAGTCTTTTCTTAGTCATTTTCAAGTGCCACAAAAGTCCCACTAACTCTCTTACCAAGAATGTATTCTCACAGAGAACTTTGTGATTTTCAGAATATTTAATTACACATATGTCTGTTTCCCCCAAACTTCTGTGATATCATTCAGCCCAGGAACTGTATTCTATTCACATCACGGTCCTTAAAACTTGGTACAATGCTTGGTACATATCAGATGTTGTGATGGTTAATTTCACCTGTCAATGTGACAGGGCCATGGGGTGCCCAGACATTTGGTCAAACATTACTCTGGGTGTCTCTGTGAAGAAGTTTCTGGATGAATCATATGAACATACTGATGAACATTTGAATCAGTAGATTAATGAAGCAGATTGCCCTCCTTAATGTGGGTGGGCCTCTTCCAATTAGTTAAAGATTTGAAAAGAACAAAAAGACTGACTTTCCTACAAGTAAGAAGGAGCTCTTAATATCTGACTACCTTCAAGCTGAGATATTGTGTTGCTGTTGTTGTTGTTTTCCTGCCTTTGGGTTTGAACTGGGTCTGCTGACTGCTGATTTTGGGACTTATCAGCCTATGTAATTACATGAGCCAATTCCTTATAATAACCTCTATTGGTTCTATTTCTCTGTAGATCCCTAAGAACCCTAATACAGATTTTGGTACCAAGGATGGTTCTAGAAGAACTGAATTTTAAGGATAAGTTTAATGAATTGGTTCTGAGGTTTCTGGAATTGCTCTCTAATCTCATTAAATTTAAAAATGCTGATTACTCTCTTCCCAGTAGTAAAGAGAACACTGGTATCCCTGACATGATCTGGCAATAGAGATACGTGAAATACCACCATTGGATACTCCTAGTCAACCACTCACAAGAAGCGAGGTTGTGGGTGATAATGTGGGTGACACTTCTGAAGATTTTTGTCAAACTAACAAGTATGTTAAAATTGGATGGTTGCTCCTAAAGTCTCTGGACAAGACTGGGAAAGAAAATGATGAGCTCAGGGATTTGAATTCCCAGCTCAAGCACCACATAAATGACTTAATGGCTACTATGTCTGCCCTGAAAGAGACCCTTATCTCCCATAACCTCAGGGATGAAATTTCTGATTTCAGCCTGTGACTGGCTAAATTACAATGTGAGTTAAACAATGTGGATTCTCCTCAGTAGCCAACCCCAGCACCCCTCTTTGCTTCCAGACATATAACTAGACTCAAATGACATCAAACCCCTAAAGGTGGCGTACAAAGTGTGACTCATGAGGAGGTGACCTATAATTCAAAAGAACTACTTGAGTTTTTCAAATTATACAGACAGAAATCCAGGGAACATATGTGGGAATGGATATTAAGGGAGTGGGATAATGGTGGAAGGAGCAGAATGTCGGATCAAGCTAAATTTATTGATTTAGACTCACTACGCAGAGAGTCTGCATTTAATGTTGCAGTTTGGTGAGCTACTAAGGGCTTCAACAGTTTACTTCTTTGGTTGGTTGAAGCATGAACCAAAAGGTGGCCCATAGTGAGTGAGTTAGAAATGCCAGACTACACTTGGTTTAATATAGAAGAAAGGATTCAAAGACTACAGAGATTGGAATATTATAGTGGATTTGTCATTTAAAACATACTCATCCCCCCTGAGAGTGTCCAGAGACGTACCTTTTGAGACTGTGAGAAATAAATTTGTGAAGGGAGCCCTGATATTCTTGAAGAGCTCTGTCATCACTCTCTGTAGCCAAGAATTTACAGTGGGAACTGTGGTGACTCATTTGGGAAATGTAAATATAACAAGAATAATTGGATCTAAGAGTAGTAGGGGCCATGTGACAGCACTGGATCACCAATGGAAAGGTGGGCATGGTTACTCTAAGGGAGATAGGAGACAAAGTACCAATCAAAATAGTCTGATTCATGAAGATGTGTGGCATTGTCGAGTTGATCATAGTGTTCCTTGAAAGTGAAAGAGATAAGAAGCCTAATAAATTCTTACTTGTCTACCTAAGCAGAAAATTTCTAGGTCAAGTGAACAGAAATCTACCTCAATGATATTAACACAGACCCTCAATCAATTCCCAGACTTGAGCCAATTTACAGACCCAGAATCCCTTGAATAAAAGGAATTGAGGAAAAAGAAATATCAGACATATCAAGGACTATTGGACACTGGTTCTGAACTGACACTAGTTCCAGGAGTCCCAAGACATCCCTCTGGTCAGAGTAGGGGCTTATAGAGGTCAGGTAATCCATGGAATTTTAGGTCAGGTTTATCTCACAGTAGACCCAGTGGGTTCCTGAATGCATCCTGAAGTTATTTTACTAGCTCCAGAATGCATAATTGGGAAAGACATGTACAGCTGTTAGCTGAATCCTGATATTGGTTCCCTGACATGTAGAGTGAGGGCTGTTGTGAGAAGAAAGGGCAAGTGGAAGTCACTAGAACTGTCTCTACCTAGGAAAATAGTATATCAAATGTAATACTGCATTCCTGGAGGGATCACAGAGATTAGTGCCGCCATGAAGGACATGAAAGATGAAGGTGTGGTGATTCCCATCAGATCCTCATTCAACCTATTTGGTTTGTGAAGACAGATGGATCATTGATAATGACAGTGGGTTATTTTGAGATTAACTGTTTAGTGACTCCAATTGCACTAGGTGTGATTTCATTGTTTGAGCAAATTAACACATCCACTGACATCTGGTATGCACTTATTGATCTGGTAAATGTTTTCTTCTCCATCCCTGTCAATAAGAATAATTAGAAGCAGTTTTCTGACAAGGCCAGAATACACCTTCACTGTCTTACCTCAGCAGTGTATCAACTCTCCAGGTCTATTTAGTTCATAGGGATCTTGATTGCCTTTT
The DNA here is from genome assembly GCF_003676395.1 of Aethalodelphis obliquidens. Classification (NCBI taxonomy): domain Eukaryota; kingdom Metazoa; phylum Chordata; class Mammalia; order Artiodactyla; family Delphinidae; genus Aethalodelphis; species Aethalodelphis obliquidens. Next base: position 28,298,566 of record NW_020837962.1, read on the forward strand.
TCTTGCACAAGATATCACACTGACCCATTACATTATTGACACTATGATGATTGGACCTAGTGATCAAGAAGTAGCATCTACTCTAAACTTATTGGTAAGATATTTGTGTCAGATGATACAAAATAAATCTGACTAAAATTCAAGGTGCTTCTACCTCAGCCTTATTTTCTAGGTGTCCAGAAGTATGGGGCATGTCAAGACTTTCCTCCTAAGATGAAGCACATGTTGTTGCATCCAGCCTCTCCTCCAACCAGGAAAGAGACACAATGCCTAGTGGCAGAAATTTGAGCAGTGCACCTGTTTGTTCACTTTGCTTGGAAGGATAAATGGTCAGATTGAGACTGTATATTGATTCGTGGTCTATGGCCAGTGGTTTGGCTGTATGGTCAGGGACTTGGAAATTACATAATTGGAAAATTGGTGACAATGTAATTTGGGGAAGAGGTATGTGGATCGACCTTTCTGAATGGCAAAAAGCATGAAGATGTTTGTATTCCATATGAATGTTTACCAAGTGGTGACCTCAACAGAGTAGGATTTTAATAATCAAGTAGATAAGATGACCCATTTTGTGGATATCAGTCAGCCTCTTTCCTCAGCCACACTTTTCATCGCCCAGTGGATTCATGAAAAAAGTGGCCATGGTGACAGGAAGGAGATCATGTGTGAGCTCAGTAATGAGGACTTCCTCTCACCAAAGCTGACCTGGTTATGGCCACTGCCGAGGGCCCAATCTGCCAGCAGCAGAGACCAATACTAATTCCCTGATATGGCACCATTCCCTGGGTTGATTAGCCAGTTAGCTAGTGGCAGGTTGATTACACAGGACTACTTCCATTATGGAAGGGCCAGCATTTTGTCCTTATTGCACTAGACACACTGGATACATGGGTATCCATGCTTTCACTGCATGCAATGGTTTTGCAATTCATGGACTTACAGACTGCCTTATCTATAGTTCTGGTATGCCACACAACATGGCTGCTGATCAAGAAACTCATTGCATAGCAAATGAAGTACAGACATGGGCCCATGTTCATGGAGTTTACTGATCTTACCTCATTCCCCACCATCCTGAAGCAACTAGCTAGATAGATCAGTGTAATTGCCTCTTGAGGACTCATTTACAGTGCAGCTTGGTGGCAGTACCTTGCAGGACTGGAGCAAGCTTCTCTAGAAGGCTACATATGCCCTGAATCAAATCATTGTTCAATATATGAATATATGGTACTATTTCTCCAATAGTCCTTATTCATGTGTCCATGAATTAATGGGTAGAAATAGGAGTGGCATCACTCACTGTTACTCCTAGTGGCCCATTAGCAAAAATATTTGCTGCCTATTCCCATTACTTTATGCTCTACTGGCCTAGAGGTCTTAATTTCAAAGGGAGAAATTCTTCCACTAGGAGACACAACAATTATTCCCCTAAATCATTGCCATCATCCACATTGGGCTTCTCATGCCTCTGAATCAACAGGTGAAAAATGGAGTTCCTGTGTTGTGGTGATTGATCCAGATGACAATGGAATATTGGACTACCACTCTACAATGGAGGTAAGGAACAGTATGTACAAGAGATCCTTAAGCATGACTATTAGTACTACCATGGAGAAGTACAAAATCCCAAACTAGGTAGGAGTACTATTGACCCAGACCCTTCAGGAATGGGCCAAATATACTCTTTTTGTCATCCCACCAGGTAAAGGATCACGACCTGCTGAGGTGCTTGCTGAAGGCAAAGGAAATACAGAACTGGCAGTAGAAGAAGTTAGTTATAAATAATAGCTACAATCTCATGATCAATTATAGAAATTAAAACTATAATTATCATATTTTTTTGTTTGTTTTAAGTATGTTTGCGTGTGTGAATATAAGAAAACAACATCTTTGTTTTCTTCCCTCTATTATTCCCTTATCATGTATCATAAGATGTATTGACTTATTATCATAGTATTTAAGTATTGTCAATTTTACATCATAATATTTAAGTTAACAGGATATCAAGGAGAAGAGTAAGCATTACTCAAAGACTTTACCTGTTCTACTGGGGAAGGGGTTAGCGCTTTTATGGTTGTATGTAGAATAGTTGAATCAGGTTAGGTGAAATTAGGACCTTTTTGTTATCTTCATTTGGAGGTTACAGATGGTTTAAAGAGATGTGTAGGGGTGCCAAATTGACAAGGGGTAGAATTGTAATGATTAATTTTATGTGTAAACTTGACTGAGCCACGGGATGCCGAGACATTTGGTCAAACACCATTCTGGTGTATCTGTGAGGGTGTTTCTGGATGAGATAACATTTGAATCAGTCAATTTAGTAAATCAGATTACCCTCCCTAACGTGGATGGGCCTCTTTTAATCAGTTGAAGGTCTGAAAAGAATAAAAATGCTGACCCTCCCTTGAGTAAGAGGGAACTCCTCCTGCCTGACTGCCTTCAAGCTGAGTCATTATTTTCAATTTGTTTTGTTTTGTTTTTTCTCTGCCATCAGACTTGAACTGAAACCTTGGCTCTTTCTGGGCCTCAAGTTTGCTGGAATTTGGACTGGAACTATACTGTCAGCTTCCCTGGTTTTCAGCCTTTCAGACTTTGTCTAGAACTATACCACCAGCTCCCTTAGGTCTCCAGTTTGCTGACTGCAGACCTTGGGACTTATCAGATTCCATAATTATGTGCACTAGTCTCTTATAATAAATCCTTCTTATTTAATACATATAAATTATACATATATGAAATCCTATTGGTTCTGCCTCTCTGGAGAACACTGACTAAAACAGACTAATTAGCTCTGAAATTGAATTAGATGGAGTAAAGTATTTTAGTAGCAGCTTTTGTAGAAGAGACTACAGTGTTAAAGAGTATTTGAGACTTTTTCTTCTGGAATTTTAAATAAGCTGATTTGAGTGGTAATTTGGTATCCCCACATATATAGGAGTTTGATAAGATTTCAAGGCTGCACTTGGTTTGTCTGGGAAGCCTGGGTACTAATCATGTTTCAAGAACAGAGATGAGAATATGGGTTGAGGAACATCATCCAACAAATAGATGAGTGCCAAATATGCATTAGTTTCTGAAGAGTCTACAGAGAGGAAAACTCACTTCATGGGGCATACCACCTAGTAAGAAAGAAAGACATTCTAGACATAAGTGAACAATTTAATTCCTAATCACAAATTCTGATGCTATTTTAAGGGATGTAGTAAATTCTCCAAGAATATGTATAATAGAAAAGCTTAACCTCTTCTAAAGGCTCAGAGGAAGTTTCTTGAGGAATTGACACATAAAGTAAAATCTGCATGATGAGGAAGAGATATCCAAATGAAGAGGTGAAAAAAGATTATTCCAGAGCAAGAGGAAGTTTGTGGAAAAACCCTGAGGCAAAGCTAGAGGACAAAATGGTCATTTAGCCAACTTAAGGATGGATAACTGGAGCCTACAGAATGACTCCTGCAAAATAAATGTTTCAGATTTCCTTGCCAAATGGCTTTTGGCTATTATATCCTATTTGATACAAGAGCAGGTGATCAGAGGGCAGGAGAAAAGAGGAAACCAGTGTATTTCTACCATTTCCTCTATCTACTTGATTGCATCTCTGTCAGTAGCTGTGTACCCTGTATGGCTCCAGCTCTCACCTGACAGCCCCTCAGCTCATGGTCCCAAAAGGTAGGATGGTCTTGTCTTCCACCAGGTGGCCCTGACTCCCAGGTTCCTGCAACATAGTCTCTATGTGGAATGATAGCCTTAAGTGTGGCCACTTCTTCTTGCTTTTGCTAATCTTCTGGAGAACTCAGTTCCCTTTTTGGCTTCTTAAACCTTCTACCCCCAGGGTAATCAAATGCCGGTATTAAAATATCTCTGTTAAAAATACCTAGAGTATTTTCTGTTGCCTGATAGACACAGCAAGTAAAGGGTAGAGTCAGGGTTTGATCCCAGGCTGGCTCCACACACTGTGCTTTTAGCTATTATCTTATACCATCAAATATCTAGTTGCCAAATATATAATTGCCTGGCTAGAAACTAAAGTTGGTCAACAAAGTCAATCTCTAATCATGTAAAACTTCTATAAATGGGTTTGGGATTACAATGTATACACATAGCTGTACAACAAATACTTGAATTTGTTTTACATATACCCCAGTTTTATCTGATTGTTGAAACTTCAGGACTTGGTAAACTCATCAAATTCTTTCAATGTGATAATATTTTTTAACAATGTTTATTAACATGCCAGAGATTATTCTAGGTATTTGGAATGCAGTGGAGAAAGAAAACTTCAAAGAACATACTTTTTAATAGCAAAAGACATACAATAGTCACAAAGAACATACTTTTTAACAGCAAAAGACACACAATAGTCACACAAATGAATATATGAGAAAACCAGATGTAAGTCATTTATATGAAGAAGACAGGTTAGATTATAGTTCAGAGAGTGGCTATAATACAACATTTAAATAACATTTAAGAATACTATTATTATTATAAGAAAGACAGTGCCTTTCTCACTAGACAATTAATGACATTTAATTTTCAGGACAACAGCTGTTTCAGGAAGCCTATTTATTAGTTGCATCTTCAATTTACATATTTATGAATTCTCATGTATAAACATATATATGTATCTATATATACATATAATAGTACATGTACACACATACATACATAGATGCATATAAATTTGCACAAGTTGAATATTACTTATATAAATAGTCTATAGAATTGTTCAACTGTTTATTTTTACAAATTGTTGTTATAATTACAACTACATAAGTAGTTGTTACTACATAAGTTGTTGTAATTATTTCTGTAAGTATTATAAATTCCAAGAGAAAACATGCTTTTAAATATCTTTACTGGCAATACCTGGAAATACTACCAGAGGGTGATGTTTCTCCTAAAAGTAAGACCTTTTCCATTTTTTAAAAATAATATTAATTGATTATTTCAAAATTTAATGGTGCCCTTGTCTGCTAATTCTAATATCCGAATCAGTTCAGGGTTGGTTGGTTGATTTCCTCGTAATGTGTTGTATCTTCCTTGTTCTTTGCTTGCCTGGTAGTAGTTGATAGGATAACAGACACTGTGAATTTTACCTTCTTGAGTGCTAAATAATTTTATATTTCTCTAAATACTCTAGAGTTTTGTTTAAGGATACAGTTAAATTACTTGAAAACAGTTTAATTCTTCTATGCCTTGTTTTTAAGATTTGTTAGGGGGGACTGGAACAGTGTTCAGTCTAGAGCTAATTATTCCCCATGACTGAGGCGAGTTCCTTCTGTGTACTCTACATGATGCCCATGAATCTTGAAGTTTTCTAGTCTGGCTGACGGGAGCAGGCATTATTTATAATCCATTGAGAGTCCAGTTATACAGACCAATGTCTAATCCTTTCAGGTGATTCTGTCCTCAGCCTCAAGTAGTTTTCTCACACACATGGAATGATCCAGGGGACTTCCAGAGAAACTTCCACAGATCACCACAGTTATCCCTCGGTGCAGCTCTCTTGTCTCTGATACTCTGTTCTGTCAACCTTAGATATATTGTTCTCTGTAGACTCTCAGCTCTGTCTTCTCACAGTAAAGAGTCTGCTGGGATCTTCCTGAGCACCCCTCCTGTGCTGTGGTCTGGAAACCATCCCAAGGCAGTCATCTGGGGTAATGGAAAGGCTCATCTCTCAGGCATCATTGTCCTTCGTTGCCTCATGTCCAGGGTTTGGCAAACTGTTTTTTCCTATATTTTTTCTGTTTTTCTCATGTTCCAGATGGGAGGGTAAACATCATATTTTCCCTGTTATTTCATCTTGGCCAGAAGTGGAAGTCACTTCCTTTCTTTTAAACCAAAGATTCCTGATAACTTCTTTTGTTGTATTGTTCTTGATGTTCATTCATTCAAAATGTATGGAACAATTGCAATGAACCACAATAATGCTAAGAATATCAATTTGATTTTCTAACTAAACAAATTAAGCCCAGAAATGTTTAGACACAGAGTTCAGTTCTCTTTTTTTTTTTTGAGTATTCTAAATGATTATAAGAAATCTGAATATTTTATGTTAGACGAAAGTAATGATGACATTAAAGTTAAGGCTGCTCTAGAACAAAGATCATGTCATTTATTTCTTTAGTTTAGAACGGTGAAGTGGAACTATTGAACGTCATAGAGCAAAGCTTCTCAAACTGTAACATACATGAATCATTTTCTTTTTTTTTTTGTAAAATGCAAATTCTGGTTTAAGAGGTCTAGGGTGAGGTCAGACATGCTGCATTTGTAATAAACTCGCAGAGCGTGCAAATACTTCTAGGTAATATATTTGATTTTGTGAATAAGAGTCACCTGTGGACTCTGTATAAAATTTTAGTAAAAAATAAGGATGGGATCCAGATTATAAAGACATTAAATCTAATGCTATTGATCTCTTTATAACTGGGGGTTGTAAAGCCATGGAGCAATGAACTGTAAACAGGTGAGGCCTATGTACTGTCTATCCATATATTTCAAGAGCCTGACACAGTGTGCTGGCTTATAGAAAGTTTTCAATAAATTTTTTTTGAAATGAACTAAATAGAACATTAAGGTAGTAAAGTTTCCTTGCAGAAATTTAATCCCATGATTCTTAATTCTGGGGGTCATATCTACCTTGTAAAAATCTGTATAAATCATGTGCTGTTAAGCACCAAATTTTTATCCAAATGAATGCCTATGTGCACCTCTTAAAGTCTTTTCACAAGCCACCTAGGATTTTTAAACCTCTTAATTTTTATACACACTGACACTGTTAATGAACAGAACTCTTAAATTCTTGACCAAAATCACAGGGCTGATCATTGGCAGAACTTTTATTATCTCCTGAGTCTGTTAACTTTCAATGACTTTTTTCCCCCTCCTCTATTACACTATACTTTTTTTTTCTAAAAGGAATACATTTTCCATTCCCAACAAAGAAGATAGACTTCACTGTGTAAAACTAAATGAGTTGACCACTGGGAGTTGTAATTTTGTCTTGGGTTTACTGGCCTGGGAAACATCTACAATGTAAGCATGTGCTTTTCCCTAGGGGAATTGCTTCAGTACAACCAGGACCACCTGCTCTAAATGCTTCCTTAAGTAGCTCTCAATACCAAAGGGGATGGAAATGTTAATGTGAAGTTGTCTTCAGGCAAAAGAAGGTGGGGAGTTTATACTTTTATCCAGATGACTTTAGCACATAGATTTTTTGCCATCATCAAAAGAACTGAAGCCATTCTCTCTCTCTCCTTCCCAGTGGGAGTTACACAGTTATAGCAACAGCCTGTGTGCCATAAAAAATGGGCACTAGACATTGTGTCCCATCAGCTTATGGATGATTGGTATGTGACAATATTTTGAAAACACCTTTAGGTGTAGAACCTAACATAAATGGACTTGCTGAGATTCAGTAGTGTTTGGGGAGCAACACTGAAAATAAGACAAATTTAGAAACAAACAACCTTGCAAGTGCCAACAACAAGAGGCAACCCCAGGAGGAATCTTAGAGAGGTTGCTTTCTTGTGTGTGGCAGGAGGAGGTAATGTTTCAGGATTTTTCCTAACAACAAAATACAGGAAGGATATCCCTGGGAGATTTTTTGTGAACTTTTAAAAGCTAGATCACTGTGCTGACAATTTGGAACAAAAACCACACAATGCCCTGAAGTAAAAGTGCATGTGAGAATATCTAGAAACAGAAAGCTTCCATGTTTCATGTTCCAACATTGCTTCCATGTTGATCTCCTTAATGACTTTTAAAAGGTGAGGTCAGGTTCAGTACCACCAAGGCATACAGGCCACTCAACAATTTGTCACTCATTTATTAAGATGTCGATTTGATTCTTACTATTTATTTAAGAGCTTCCCAGTTTAATCTATTGATTTGTTTAAGCTTTTCTTGCTAGTCTTGAACTGGGTCATCGGAATATCTCTTAACATTTAACTAGAGTCATTAAAAGTAAATAGACATTTGAGGATAGTGTAATTGGTTGTGAAGGCATTTCCAAGGTGGCAAGGCCAAAGGTGGCAAAGCAAGTCCGTATGGGCATGTTGTCTTTGAGACCTGACTTACTCAGCAGTTCTCCAAAATGACTAAAGACTTCCTATGGCTTCAGGCACTAATTTGTCCAAAGACTGTTGTAAGACTTTGGCTAAAGAAAACCAGAAAGCCTATGAAAACATGGCTTACTAATAACACATCCCAGCTGTTCACTCCCTGTTAAAAAGTAGAGAATGACGTGTTTTGGAACAGATTAAGTACTCTGCTGAGTATGTTTTTAGGACTGTATCGAGTCTTAACAACATAAGTCCTGTTCATTTTAATTGGGGTTGCATAGTTTAAACTTGTCTCAGAACCCAGCTTTTTGCTGTTGATACATCATGTTTGGTATATCACTCTCTGGAATTAGGTTATTGCCAAACTTCTATTATGTTTTTGGTCATTGTGATCCTTATGATTTTCTGACTCATGTAACTCAAGTAGGAAGATATCTTTATTTCTCCTGTTAAACTATATTTTCTTTGAAGACAATTTATTACTCATCTTTGCCTTACCTGGAGCGATAATCCTCAAATAGTTCCATGCATTAAAGCATGTACAAGAATCACCAGAAATGTTTGTTAAATCACAGATCAGTTGAATGCCACTCCTAATAGATTGTAATTCTGTTGATCTGGAGTGAAGCCCAAGAATCTGCATCTCTAATGACCACCTTGCTGCCAATTCTGGGACTACACTATGGGTAGCACTGCCCTGGAGTCTTGGCCACAGCCCTATCCAACTCAAAGACCCCTATTTAAATCAGATATGTTATAACTATAGTGTATTTACTATACTGAAATTAAATTCATAGCTAATATAAACATCTCACACACTTACTTTTAAGTCAATATAATGTTCTAATTATAATGTAAAAATAAATTATAAAGGAAATTAAGAAGAAAATCCTTTATGATATAATAAGCATGTTGACATATAAATGCTTAGGTCACATTGAATGTCAGTCACAGATTCGAATGTGTTCTGTTACCACCCAGCTATGATGTCTTCTGTGATGTGATTTTCTGAAATTATGATTCTTGGTAGAGTACCAAATAAAACAAAGGACATATTCCCTCAGTATGTATGGTAGTTGCTATTAAAACAGTGTAAAAAAAATACTTTGCATTTATATATAAAATGGAGTTAAGTTTTAGGCTTAGGTTTTTCTACGCACATTTTTCTCCACACAACCATCAGGAGAGACCCGAGATATCACTTCTTTGTGTGAGACTATACAGCACGTTGCAGGACTTCTGCAGTTCCAGGTCCCCCCCCCACTAAACACCAGTGGTGCAACCCAAGCATTGTGACAACTCAAATGCCCTCCAAATTTCCCTAATGGCTAAACCAGACACATTGAAATAGAATATCATACAAAATGTCTTGATGATAGTAGGTAATTGATTATTTATTTAAATTGAAGAGAAATACTCTCCCATGCCAAGTGGAGATTGGTAACTGAACACTTTTTTCTTGAAGGTACTGTGTCAAGTGACTGTTTTTTTTTTGTTTGTTTTTTTAAGGTAAAAACCCAACAATAATGATCAATCACATTTTTCTTTACTCTAGCTATATTTTAAAAACAGGTTATTGGACATCTTCATCATTGTACATTTACATCATCAGCTGACACAAACGAGCAGGCTTTTGGTCAAATTTGGCAACTAAGAAGGGGAAATGTCATGACTCCAGTTGCATGCAGTTGTGTTCCATACCTAGGGTGACAGTGTGCCCTGTTCTGTCTCTGACAGTTGTGGCTTACACCTGTGGTTCTGGTGTAACTACAAATAATTATATTCATTCAAAGAAGTGTCTCTATTTAGATGATAAACTATATTGTCACCATAGTTATACCTCTCTAACAATTCCAGGTGCTGAAAAGCTTGTCTTTTTTTCCTGTGTAATGTAAGAAAAAGTTTCCAAATGCAAACACCATAGCAAATTTTTCTGCAATAAAACAAGGCTGGACAATCATTGGTGTTCTGAGATTTTGGTCCTATGTTGTATATAATAGTCATTTACTATTAACTGAGTAGCTTAGGGTGTTTTGTTATATTTGAAGCACAACACTCAACAATTTCTTATGTTGTTTCTGTATTTCCATGACGTTCTCTTATTATTACTGTATATAGTAGTATCTCTATCAGAATATTGAATGCATGCCATTTTCTTCCTCTGAAATTTCATGGCTAAGCTGAGATTTACTAAGAGAAGCAAAAATGTTATGGATTTTCTTTATTCCAAAGCTTTGAGAATGGCAGTTCATATCCAACTAAAGGATTCAACCTGATCTCGCAAGGAAACTAGGATCCTAATCTAGCGGTTTCAACATCAGTCTTGTGGCCCTAAGACTTGTTTCTGGGGTAAGCCTGGGAACCCACAAATCTCCTAAGTGCAACCTTTCTCTGATTGCCTAGATCCATAATTGAATTTCTGCCTTGGTTTCCTGAGTCTGCTCCAACTATTCCTACTGAATCTCAGCCTCTTTGGTGAGAGCTCAAATACACTGCACTATCTCTTCTCTTTTCCTCTTGAACATGGTCCTTATTCTTGTCCCCATACACCACCTCCAGACTCTAGCAGAGTCCATGGCTTAATTCTATGTAGCTATCCCAATAACAGTAGCTGTCAGAAAAAAAAAAAAAAAAAAAAGACAAAGAGAAGCAATTGCCTTAGGTTCAAATAGTTTACTTAATTGTGTTCTTGGGTCAGCTCTTACTTTCTTTCATTTTTCTCAAAGTAACCTATAGATAGTTATTACTCTCTGAGATAAGAATCAAATGACACAAATTTGTAAAATGCCTAGAACTCAGTGGTGTTCAAAGGGGTAGATCCTGGAACACAAGCTGTATATAAGAGTAACAGGAACCATATCCCCTCTGACAGAGGTAAAGACTGAATTTACATGCTGTTCTATACACTTCAAAGGTTATAGTCAGAACTTGAACCCTTTGGAACCTGGAGTTAATGTGGCATTTAAGAATTTGTTTTGCTTCCAATGTTCATATATCATCAAGATGGAGGAGTCCAATAAACATTTACAATTCTTGGAGAAGAACTGGAAGAGTATAAGGACACTCTAATCCAGTATATCCAAGAAGGACCATAAGAGTAGATACAGAAAAAAAAGAACAAAAACTAGTTGGTGATCTCAGATCACCACATCCTACATTCCATTAAAGCTCATATCTCCCAAAGAGGAGGGAAAGAAACCCTGGGTGACCAAGCAATCATGGCAAGCATAGCACAAAGTCATTTTTTTTCCCAGATAGTAGCCTGTTCCCACTGCCTCCTTGGGACATAGTTAATGCTCCATATGCAGGGCACATAACAAACATTCATTAGGAGCAGAAATATTAATATCAGTACTAACAGTTTATTCATTAAAGATAGGTGAATCCTCTAGGTTCAAATTTTAGGGCAATCCTTACTACAGAGCTGGAGCTGAGAAAAGAGTTTCACAGCATTACTGAAAAGAAAAATCAGATTTTCATTATACAAGCACTAATTCCAACATCTTTCCAGTAAAAAAACACTTCAGGTGATTGCTATCCAATAGAAATTTCCACTATGATGAAAATGTTCCATATCTGTGCTCTTCTATATGGTAGTCACTAGCCACATGTGGCTATTGACCATTTGAATTGTGGCTAATGTAGATGAGGACTCGAATTTTTAATTTCAATTAGCTCAAATTTAAATAGTCACAGATAGCTAACGACTAGGATATTGACTAGCCCAACTCTAGAGCGATGGAGCAGCAGATACTTGCTAAAAACATCCATCGCCTCCTTCCTGCATAATCATTAGGTCATATATTGCACTTTTATTGTAAGCCTCTCTTTGGTTTTTGCATTCAAAGCTGCTACACTCATTCGTTTTAATCAGGTTTCTCCTGCATGAAATTCATTGGAGTGATTAGCAGCACAAAATGGAACTTACCTTGATTCTCATAGCCATTGCAAGATTAGTCCCCTTTGGACAACAAACCCAACTGATGACCTATTTGTGCTAGTCTTCTGTTAGTGATTTAAATGAGAACTGTTGATTCTCTTATATTGGCACACAAAAGGGATGGAAACACTGTGTCCAGGGGCTTCCTGCCAGGGTTACCTGCAGGTCACTGTAACCCAGCCAGAAATCACTAGATACCATAGTACATAACCTGAATCCTGATTGAAAATATAGTTTACAAAATGGTCAGTCTTCTGTTAATAGAGAATTCTTCTAGGGCTCAGTGACAAAGTTTATGTTTCTTGGACCATATAAACAGCAAATGACTTCCTTAAGTTCTTTTGATAAAGAACTTCCTTTGCTAAACCAATTAAACTCTCATGTTCTGTTGGAAGAGGTCTAGTTAATAAGCAGTGGACGGTAATACAAACGTTCTGGAAATACTGACCCTCTAGCAGGCCCTGTCAATGATAACAATACCTCTTATTCTCAGCATACTCGTAAAACCCATTTTAAAGCCCTTTGCCAAAAATCAAGCACAGCTTACCTGTTTGAAAAACACGATGATTCTATTGTCGTCAAAATTATTTCTTAATTTATATACTTATTTTGATAGTTATTTATGCCTTCTCTCTACATCCCTACATGATATTTTATTGTAACTTGAAATATTTGTAGTGTTTAGGTAGGAAAACCCACTGAATCTATAGGTTTACTTAATTGAATGGAAAATGGTTGACTACTTCAGAGGAAAGAATAATCAAGATGAGAAATAGAGTATTTCAGATAAAATAAAATAAAATAAATCATAGTACCCTTATTTCTAAACACACACTTGTAACATGGGTTAACATTGTATATTCTATATTCTTTTTAGTTTCCTACAAAACAATCAAATAAATTGAAATATCAAGTAGATTTTTTTTTTAAAAAATGAGTAACTGGAATCTGTATTACAGCATTTAGTAAATATTTCAGCTATGTGGTAACTATCCCTAACTGCTAAGAGAAACTGAAAATTTGTTGTAGGTTATGAGACATGTAACAATTATATTTCAGTCACCACACTGGATATTCTCAAACTCTGAGATCCCTGTAGTAGATTAGATTATTATTCAACAAGTATTCAGTCCCACCTCACCCACGTTCAGTGGAAGAATGTACTGCCCCACTCCACTGATTTTGGGCTTGACTGGCTCTAACCAATGGAATGTGAGTGAAAGTGACATTGTGCCACATCTGAACCTATGTGTATGTGTTCAGAAACATCAAGTTTCCATTTCTGATTCCCCCGGAGAAAAGCATGTGTCAACTTGCCAGAATGAGGTATGTGGAAGAGACCTGCTGACTGAAACCCATCTTCCTAGCTGAGCCCAGATCTGCTGAACCACACTGGACCTGCCATTCTGTGAGTGGGAAAATATGTTTATTGCTGTATGACACTGGGATTTTTTGGTTGTTGTTCTTATGGCAATAACTGCCTGATACATTCAGGATGAGTCTCATTTTAAAAAATAATACCTTTTTCTAGTACAGTTGACCCTTGAACTACACAGGGGTTAGGGGCACCAACCCTCTGTGCAGTGGAAAATCCACCTTTAACTTATAGTTGGTCCTCCTTATTAGTGGTTCTGCATAGGGGATTCACCAACCAGGGATTATGTAATACTGTGGCATTTGTTGAAAAACATCCATAAACAAATGGACCAGCACAGTTAAAACCCATGTTGTTCAAGTTTCAACCGTCTAGGCACTGCCCCAGCATCTGTACTCTTTCTTCACTTTTATCTTCTCACACTTTTCATCTCCTCTTCTGAAGCCTCTAGAGACTAGCAAATGATGTTCTAGCTGCTTGTAACTCAAAGTACAGCCTGGCTGTTTTACCAGCACCTTGGAGCTTCTCAGAAATGCAAATCCTTGGGTCCCACCCCAGACCAACTGAATCATCTCGGGGGATGGGGAACCAGAAATCCCCATTTTAATGGTTCTTTGGGTTATTCTCTACACACATTAAGGTAGCCACTGTTTGCCCAGGACTGCTTCCATTTCAGCCCTGAAAATCACTCTTCCTGGGAACCCCCCAGAAGGTTGGTCACATTGAAATCTACATTTTCAATGTAGATTTCTACAGTACTGGGAAGGCATAGTTCTCCTAAAATCCTTTTTCTGAAAATAATTCATGTCTTTGGTGATGGCCAAACAGAGATTTCCCTTGCTAAGTCACAAATCTCCACAGGAAGTTAATTTGTTGAGCCTTTCCAAGTGGAGTGTATTTTCTCATGATGAAGGACAGCCTTCTCAGATGGAAGAGAGCAAGGATTCCCAAGTTCCTCATCTATTCTCTGTGTCTAAAGTATAAATAAATATTTTTCATGTCCTTACCTGTGAGCCAGTCTTTGCAGTGAGCATTAGAATAGAGGCTTGGAGACACTGTGGGGTTAGACAAGAGGGCAAGGAAAGAGGAAACACTAAATGTGTAGTTCTAAGACTTAATAGTTTCCTGTAACAGGTCTTCCTTCTCCAACATGACTTTCCCCTTCTTCAGAGACAGAACGGGACCCCTTTATCCCAATTTCCTTAGGCAGCTATGGTATTAGCTTACGTGTGCTCTATGGTACATTGGGGATGTGATTCCCTGTGTAAATTAATGTAGGTTAAGCCTTGTGATTTCAGGGATCTCTGTTCTCCTTAGCTTGAGTTGGATCCCATCAGACTGTGGGGCCCAAAGCAACCTAACCATCTTTGGATAGAATCCAGCCAAGAGTTCACCCATTGTCCTGAAGTTCTGCACATGTGCAGGAGCCACAGGAAGCCCCTGGATCAAAGAGAGTGGAGAGAGCCTCGATGGGGCTGCAGAAACATCGTGTAATTTACCCAAACCATCTGCAAGTGACATAAATACCAGCCGCTTAGAACACCTGCACCATATGACTCAGCACCAAGTTGGGAAGACAGCAGGGGGTTGAAATAAAAGAAAACAAAAACTTCAGTGACTGGAGCAAAACAAATCATTGCATTTTGGCGCCAGCTGCACTGGAAAGGAAAAAAAAAGAAAGAAAGAAAATGAGTTGGCAATTTTTAGTCAATTTCCAGTCAAAGGGATCTGCCAGCTGGACATGTCAAAGTTTATGATGGGGGTGGGGGCAAAGGAGGAGGGTTTAAAAAAAACCTCTGAGAAATATCAAGTGCCAGAAACCTCCAATAGTTTCAGGGTCCTAGGTTTCTAGATAAAGAGCAGCTGCTTTTGAAGTTAAGGGAAAGTATGATGATTATGACCTAGAAGGGATGGAGAAAGAGGGGCCTTTCTGATAGAGTGAACAGAGTGTGAGCAGGTGTGGACCTTGGGTGCACCATGCCAGAGCAAGCTTGCCCATGAAGTCCTGTTGAGCCACTGCCTCTCAACTCGTTTGTTTAGAAATAATGCCTCACAAACTCTCAGAAGAATCCCGCCCCCCAGACACCATGAAGAAGGCCAGCCACACAATTTCAAGACTTGAATATACCTTCACTAGGAAAAGAAAAACCTGATTGCCTGTGAGCTGTTCTAGTGAGACAGCCTCTGGAATTTCAATTATTCTGGGGTGCCTACTGTTTATAGCATTGACCTTCTATTTTCTCTGGTAGGGAGGAGGATACGATGAATGGTAGGCCCACCACTTTCTGCCTCATCCACTAGATGAATAGTCACAGATATTATTGGCATCTCAAGTGGCCCAGGTAGTCCCTCTGGCCTGATTTCCTTGGCCGGTTTCCCTTCCTTATCTGGGAATTTTGACCCTCCTGCTTTCCAACTAATTTTATCACATTATCTCTTTTTTGTTCAGCACTGTCCTCTCAGGAAAAGGTTGCAAAATCTCAGGCTGTTGGGATAGAAAGTCTCAATTAACCTCTAATCTTGTTTCAGTACCCATGGCTTGGGTTATTCCTTACACCTAATCGTGGGCGCATTAACAGTTTGTCCAAAAACAAAACAAAACAAACAAACAAAAAAACTGTTTTGACCAGGCTGTAATTGCTACTAAGTGACACTTAACAATGGTTCCTTATACCACTGCTAAATGGGCAGTGTGGGCCACTCAGGTGCATGGCTAACTCCTGGGCGGTGAGATTTATTAGTGCTAAGGGCCTCACTGTATCTCTTTAAGCGCTTCATCCAGCAACTCCTTTGATTGAAGGGTAGTGATTTTTTGGATTGCCATAACTGACAACATGGCACAAAGCACAAAGGACAACTCCCACAGAGGACTATGAAAGCCTTCCTCCCCTCCTGCTGCAAATATAATTAGTTTATGTTAGCTGGATAAAGTCAGAGGTTGTGAAAGGGTAGCCCAGTCTTTGTTTTTAGGCAAGATAGTGGAATAATTGCTTGATGCTCAGATCTGCAGGTGCTGTAAGGAGCTCATTTGGGCTTGGCAGCCTGCAGGGAAAGCTCATTTCCTCTGGAAAACCACAGAATTCCTTGTGACAGAGTCTATTTGCTGTGACAAGAGTGATTATCCAGTTATGCCCCGAGGACAATACCTGCCACACTCTGCCCTCACCTTACTCCCATTTTCACACACTGCAGGCATTGAGCTTCCATCCCCTCTTTTCTTATGAGAACCATCAGGGCATGAGCACACAGACCAACCTGGCTGATCCTATGTGAGAAAATGCCCTGGGTGTCTTAAGACATAGAGGGTGAGGGAAAAAAAGCCCGTGGAGTAGTTTATTCAATATAAAGAAGACAAGAAAGAAAGGAAGAATGAAAGAAAGGAAGAAAGAGAGAAAGAGAGAAAGAAAGAGAGAAAGAAAGAGAGAGAGAAAGAAAGAAAGAAAGAAAGAAAGAAAGAAAGAAAGAAAGAAAGAAAGAAAGAAGGAAGGAAGGAAGGAAGGAAGGAAGGAAGGAAGGAAGGAAAGAAGGAAGGAAGGAAGGAAGGAAGGAAGGAAGGAAGGAAGGAAGAAAGAAAGGAAGGAAAGAAAGAAAGAAAGAGAAAAAAGAGAGAGGGAAAGAGAGAGGGAGAAAAGAAAAAAGATACTGTCATGAGTCACTGAGTGAACTGTCACATTAGGTCTAAGTGGAAAAATTAAGGGTGAAGAATGAGAAGATTCTCAAAAACACTTTTGCTTAAAATAAACTACATTTTCCCCCATGTTCATCATTCTCTTTTTGTTTTCCTTACCTGTCTCAAGAAATAGTAACAGATCATAGTGAGATACCTAATTAATCTGGATCACAAAATCTTTAGAAACCAAGGAAAGTGCTCTGTACTTACTCTCCAGTAGACTCACTTTGGTTGTAAGAAAGTCCTTTTTCAGCTAATCTGTGAAAATTCTGCATATATGATGAGGTTATGCTTTTAGCCATCTGTCCAAGAAGCAAAGGAAAGTGATTCTAAAGCCAGTGTAGGTTCTCTTGTACCTGCTAGTTGTATGAACTTGGACAAGACATTCAACTTTTTTGTTTACTATACAGTTGAGTTTCTTCAACAGTATAATGAGGATAATAATGTTGTATTGTATTTCTTACCAAACTGATCTCAGATTCAAATAGTGTGTTTTGGGGTTACCCCTCCCATTCAACACACAGCTTAATTGTGATAAATCTAATGTGGATTTTGATTTTAGTCTTCTTCAAATCTCTGTTGCTGGTGGCTTAGGCTAAGGGTATCTCTATGGTGGAAAATCTAGACCCTGGGCATTTCTATGAAGGTCATGAAACTGTTTGCTAGCCTGACATATCTTTAGCCTCTGTAAAAATTATTTAGATGGTGGGATTTGGATTAAAGCAGAATTTTACACATATGTATAAATGAGATGAAATCGACACTGAGTGCAACACCTGAATTAACCATATCTTGACAGCAATACAGGTCACACAACTAATCTAGACAGGTTTGTAGCCTTGTGGAGACACTCAAAAAATAAAGAACACAGTCTTTGATATTTTAAGAAGTTGTGATTTAATGTGTTTTGACGCCTGTTTTGTGGGGATATGTGCCTGAAGAAATAATGGTTATGCAGAGTGAGTCAGAAATCTAACTAAATGTCCTAGTTTTCCCAGTGGAGTTCCTCTTTGATAAGTTGACAATCAATGTATCCCAAACATAGGAGAGAGCCTAGCTAAGATCAGCAGAGCCCCCTAGTTCAACCACAGCAGATTGCAGGCACAGGAGTGGACCAATTCAAGACAATAGGAACCTCCCAGCCAACTTATAAACTCATGATATAAATATGCTTATATTTTGAGCCAATGCATTTTGAGGTGATTTGTTATGTAACATTATTATGTCAATAAGTAACTGATACACATGCCATGCTTTAAATTTTGCATTTAATAATATAGGCTCCAATTTGGAGACAGATTCTTCCATTCTTTATGCTATAGGTGTTTGGAAATCATATTTTGTAGAGGAGTAGGTATTAGTGTGGAGAGGAAGGAAGCTCAAAGAGTCATGTTTGTTTACACAAGAGTCATAGAATTGAGAAAAGTAATCATCGTCATTTTATTCACAACTACAATAGTGTTTCTGAAATAGCTAGAAACTAAGGAAAAATGTTTCACTCAATTGAATTCTCTCAGTTAGGTGCCTCAAGTAACCACATTTCATGAAATTAAAAAAGACATTTGAAATATTAACAATTCACTTTTTTGTACTGTATATTTTTATTTTGAAAGGCAATCAATATTTATTCTTTTTAAAAACTTTTTAATTATGAAATATATATCATTCATATACAACATAAGATGATTTTTGAAAATAATAAAAAAGACTTACTACCCAGATTATGGAAGAAAAGATTGCCAATAACTTTTAAGATCACCCCTCAAAGATCCTCTCCACACATAACCCCATCTGCCTTTACCTCTCCCCAGAAATAACCACCAATCTGTATTTTGTGTTCATCCATACTTTTTCTTTAAGAATTTTAGCCTTATGACTCTCAAATATTTAGGACCAACTATGAACTCTCCTGTCTGCAAGGTCATATTTCCAAATACATATTACTCCATATATGTACACTTCATGCTCAGTAGCCTGCTGTCACCTCAGAAATAATATGTCTAAAAACAGACTTACCACTGACCCTCAAACCAGCTTCCTTTCCAAAATATTTGAGGTCTGCCAATGTCCATACCCTGTCCCACAAGCCCAAGCCAAGTGGTCATGAGGTTCAACAAGGGATAAAGCATAAATAGGTTGGCACAAGTCCTTTTCCACTGCAGAAAAACACTTTGATCCACATATGGTCAATGGGTCACTAGCAGCATCTTGGAATCATAAAGGTTACATGTAATTACAAAATTACAGGCAGTCCCCATATTTTTCCACTGACTCGACTGAATAAAAACTTGGAAGCAATCAAGATGTCCTGCAGTAGGTTCATGGATAAGTAAATTGTGGTACATCCAGACAATGGAATATTATTAAGCACTAAAAAGAAATGAGCTATCAAACTGTGAAAAGACATGAAGGAAACATAAATGCATATTACTATGTGAAAGAAGCCAATGTGAAAAGGCCAGATACTGTATGGTTCCAACTCTATGACACTCTGGAAAAGGCAAAACTATGGAAACAGTAAAAAGATCAGTGATTACCAGGGTGGGTGGGGGCAGGGTAAATAGGAGAAGCACAGATGATTTTTAGGTCAGTGAAAATATTCTGTATGATACTATAATATATTTGTCCAAATGCATAGAATTTATAGCATATGAGTGAACCTTAATGTCAACTTTGGACTTTGGGTGGTAATAATGCATCAATGTAGGTTTGTCAGTTGCAACAAATGTACCACTCTGGGCAGGATGTTGACAATGGGGTTATGCATGTGTGGGGGCAGGGAATATATGGGAAATCTCTGTATTTTCCTCTCAATTTTGCTGCGAACCTAAAACTTCTCTTAAAAAATAAAGTCTTTTAAAAAAAGGCTATTTAAGGAAAGGCAAAAATATGCAACTAATTCATTCATTTTTCCATTCTAGAAAAAATCTATGGTGTGACAGAGACTTACTGTTAAATAAGACTGGAGACACCGCCGCTTTCATGTAGTTTATATTCTACTCTAAGTGATAGCTAATGAGCAAATAAACAAGATAGCCTGAGAAAATTTTACATTCTGAGAAAGTAATAAAATAGAATGATTTGATAGAGTTGGATTTGAACAGGGAGATGCTACTTGAAATAGAACAGTCAAGGAAGGCTATTTGAAGAGATCACATCTAGACCAAAACTAAATGATGAGAAGTTGCTATGTATAACTGTAAAGAAAAATATGCACTAACTTGTGAAGAATATGAGGTTTCCATACAGAAGAGAAGGAAATCCAATTATAAATTTTATTTAGGGTCACATTATGGATAATATGGGGGTGACAGTGCTCCTGGCAGGAGTGTGGTGCCCCAAGTCCTGTTCAGCACACTTTTCTATTCCTTTTGTTTGTTTTACTAACTACTTTGTCCTCCTATTTACTTGGGATTTTCTATTTAAAAATATCTCAAATTTGGCATATAAAAAGTTATTATGTCATAAATGTGCAGGGTAGTAGTTGAACCATCTAACTCTCTTATTTGGTTCTCTGAGATGAACCAAGGTACATCTAAATTTTAAAACGGGTGTATCTACAATAACTTTTTATTTATATCTAACTTTTGGTTTGTAAGCTTCAGAAACCAAAGAGAAATTTCCAAAAGCACAAAATGGAAAATGAGTCATATAGCTGAAAAACTTGGGAGGAGAGGTGGTTTAGGTATGCCTGGATCCAGGGGCTCAACAAAGGGCTTCAGCTCTCTGTGTCTTGTCATCCTTTAGCTCAGTGTTCTTCTGCATTGACTTAACTCTTCGGGAGATTTTCCCTACATATTATCTCCCAGCTTCTCATCCAGTTGTTTGAGAACTTTCACTTACCAATAGTTTCAAGCATGTGTCTCTGGAGGGTTTCAATTGACTAGGGTCATATGTCCAGCTTTGAATGGCTCTATCACCAAGGTACTGGAATATGTTCATTTGACTAAGAGTACAGAAGGGTCTTTTCCCAAAAGAAAATCAAATACAGGACAGCTACAGGAAAAACAATGAGATTAGAACATTTCCTCACACCATATACAAAAATGAACTCAAAATATATTAAAGACCTAAATGTAGGACTTAAAACCACAAAACTCCTAGAAGAGTAAAAAGGAAAAGCACTCTTTGACATAAAACATATCAATTTTTTTGGATCTGTCCCCTAAGGACAAAAAATAAAAGCAACAAATGGGACCTAATTAATCTTAAAAGCTTTTGCACAGCAAAGGAAACCATCAACAAAAACAAAAGACAACCTACAGAATGGGGGAAAATATTTGCCAATGATATGACTGACAAGGGGTTAACATCCAAAACATACAAACAGCTCATACAACGCAATATCAAAAAAAACAACCCAATCAAAAAAACAGGCAGAAGACATGAATTGACATCTGTCCAAAGAAGACATAAGGATGGCTAAAAGGCACATGAAATGGTGCTCAATGTCGCTAATTATTAGAGAAATATAAATCAAAATGAGATATCACCTCACACCTGTCAGAATGGCTATCATCAAAATGTCTACAAATAACAAGTGTTGGAGAGGAAGTGGAGAAAAGGGAACTCTGGTACTGGTACACTTTTGGTGGGAATATAAATTGGTGCAGCCACTGTGGAAAACAGTATGCAGTTTCCTCAAAAAACTAAAATAGAACTACCATATGATCCAGCAATTCCACTCCTGGGTATATATCTGGAAAAAGCAGGAACATTAATTAATTTGAAAAGATACATGCACCCCAATGTTCATAGCAGCACTATTTACAATAGTCAATGTATGGAAGCAACTCAAGTATCCATGAACATATGAATGAATAAAGAAGATGTGTTGTGTGTGTATGCATGCATATATATATATATATATATATATATATATATATATATATATATATAATGAAATATTACTAATCCATAAAAAAGAATGAAATTCTGGCAGCAATGTGAATGGACCTAGAGAATATTATGCTTGGTGAAATAAGACAAGAAAGATAAATACTATATGATATCACTTACATGTAGAATCTAAAAAAGTAATACAAACTAATGTATATAGCAAAACAGAAACAGACTCACAGATATGGAACACAAGCTAGTGTTTTCCAGAGGGGAGAGGGAATGGAGGAGGGGCAAGTTAGGGGTATGGGATTAAGAGATATATACTACTATGTATAAAATAGATAAGCAGCAAGGATATATTGTATAGCACAGGCAATTATAGCCATTGTCTTGTAATAATTTCTAATGGAGTATAATCTATAAAAATTACTGAATCACTATGTTGCATACCTGAAACTAATATAATATTATAAATCAACTATACTTCAATAAAAAATCAAATACAGTTACAAAATTGTGGTGAAATTTTTTCTGGGCAGGCACAAATAATAGATATCGATGATAACAATGGTTCTCAGTGCTGTCCCCACAACAGCAGTGTCAGCACCACCTGTTGGAAATGCAAATTCCTAGGCTTTACCCTAGAGGTACTGAATCAGAAATTCTGAGGGTGGATCCAGTAATATATGCTTTAGGAAGTCATCTAGGTGATTCTGATGCGCACATAAGGTAGAGAATCACTGCCTTACACCATGGTGCTTAGAACAAAATCTACTCCCCCCTTCCCAAAATCTACGAAGGCATATACAGCACCTTCTATCTCTTACACCTCATCTGTGCCATCTACACCTTCTTACTTCATCTTCTTTCTGTTTATTAACATTCCAAGTAATTGTCATCTAATGGCATTGTGTGTGATGTTCCCTCTGCCTAGAATGGTCCTCAAGTGGCTAGTTGTTCTCATGATTCCAGTAGCCCTTCAAAAGCCAAGCCATCTCTCAGAATCCTGACCAGAGTAAGGTATTTCCCTCTCAACCCAAACTCTTTGATCACATTTTATTTCCTCTATTTTTATATAATAATTTAAAATTAACCTATTATTCATTGATTTACATATTCACTTAGACAAATATTAAGATAGATGGTTTGTTTTCTGTTTCTCTGTTCAGTAGCCCTAGAATGTAAGTGCTGTGTGGGTAGGAGTAATATTTGGCTTTTGACTGCAATATCCCTAGTAAATAAGACAGTTCCTGGCATAAAGAAGGTACCCACCAACTATTTATAGAATAATTTAATAAACAAATCTTTGAATACACTATGGTGGTTCCTGCTGCTCCATCATCTCCATTAAGCATCAAAATAGGGGACATTACAGAGAAATTATTAAGTATGGGAAGGAGTCAGGATGTCCCAGGGGGAAGGAACTACAAAGACCACAAGCATACTGTCTAGTGGCACAAGCTGATGCGGCAACAATTTCTCAAATAAAACCATCCTGGTTTTCCAACCATGAAGCCCACACCCTTTCCAATGCTTGTGCTAAAGGAAAAAAGGGAGGAATTATCACTTTTAGATAATAAGGTAAGCTATTTAAGTTGGGATTTTCCTTCTTTTACAGTGCGTTTTCACCTTTTATGGGAAAACATTAGCCTAGGAAGAGAAATATGGGAAGAGAACTTATTTCAAGCAATGTAAAAATTGAGGAATTTGATTCCAAATTTGAGGTGGGAAGAAAGCTATACAAGGAAATAACTAAAATAAGAATTTAGGAATATAGATAAATATTCCCATGTGGGTGAGAAGAAATAGATTTCCAAATAAAAGCTTGGGAATAAAAATTTCCTTAAAATAGTCTGCAAAATTAATTTATTCCAAGGGTTCACAAATATTGTGATGACTCTTGCAAATGTGGCATTTGCCCGAGTGTGGTTCCCTAAACTAGATTCAGCAATCTCTGAAGAGTGGCATGAAGAATTGGTTGGCAGTCAAAATTAATTTCACCACTGGAACATCAGTGTGGATGTTTGCACATGTCTGATATTACAGAAACCTAGATGGCCAGTTATCATTTTTAATTGTTCCAAATACATGTCACAACTTATTCCTGACAGTAATTCTTGATGTGGAGCAAAAAGTTTGGTGGATTCATCAATATGTTTAAACTTCCCTTTCTCCAGTGGGTTCAACATCCTCTATGGGAAAAAAAAAATTGGAAGTTTATTTTCAATTGTTAAAATCGAGTGATATGAACTTTAGCTCAGTGCATTTTTCTTGCTTAAGGAAAGAAGCATCAGTAATAGCATTTAAATCAATTTCCACAATGGATTTGGAGGACAGAACTCTGAGTCAAATAGGGATGCTATCTATCATCGTGTCTGCCTTCCAGGAGGGAAACTGAATTCATGCAATATCCAAAGTCACTTAGCTAAGCTGTGACTAGAATCCAGGTACCTTGACCTGTGTTTTATTATCATTAAAACAATAGGATGTATAATCCACAAATTAGACCAAGACAAACAAACAACAAGAAAAAAAAAATGAGAGTGAGAGTGGATTAATAGCAAGCCAGGAAAAGCTATTTTAGTCAATTTTAAACTAAATTTAACTTATAGAAAATTAGGGAGATAAAAATATAGACTCCAGACTAGGACAGCGGACATTGAATCCTAGTTCAACCACCTGGCAGTTTTTATTCTCTGTGTGCCTCAGTTTCCTCACCTGGAAAATGGGTTAATACTAATACCAATCTCATAGGGTTGTTATAAGGGATTGATGAGATAATGTAAGGTGTTGAGAAAAAGCGCTTGAAAAAAAGAAACTGCTCTAAAATCCTTTTGTTATTCATTAAGTTCTGTCAAAAATTCCAATTTTACTGATTGAGAATGAGAATTCTTGAAGAGCACATTTTTATAATTTAATTTTGATCTTCACCAAGAACAGACATGAACGCTAAGGAAACTATCCAGCAGGTAGCAGAATGTTTATCCATTGCCTTTACCCAGAATTACAGCTCCAAAATGCCAAAATCTTCCATTGACCATGAGCGATGGGGCACCTTCAGTGATTTCATGGGTGGAAGATTTGCAGTGAAGAATTAGTTAAATTTGGATTTTCCAAATGAGTGAAATTAAAATGTAAATAGTCAAAATGATTGGGACATGAAAACTGCCCATAACTAAAGGGGCTACAAACATACACTGAGAAGTGCCCTCCTTTCTTTATCATAAGTTTTGCCCTTTCATTCTGTCACATTTAAAAATTCACCCATTTCCAAAGGTTTTGCATATTACAGATTATTTTGAAAGGAATGCCAGGTACACATGTGGGAGACCTTTCTTATAATAAAATTGGATTGGAAAAAGCAAAACTATGAATGTTTAGCAAAAACAAACTTTGAAAGGAAACTCAACTTTTTTTTAATGTTTCCTTGGGCATTTTTCTAAAATCAGCCTTGTTTCTGCATAATATTTTTCTTGGTTGGGCAAAGCCTGGTTAAAATATTCATTATTTTTTTTTAATGTACTATGCTGCTATTTGCAGCTTCAGGTAGTTAATATTTGTGTTTAAGCTTTGCAGTCTAAATGGGAAAATCCACCCTAAACAGCATTGCTGAACAGCATGAAGGAATCCTTCGAAACAGGAGGTCCCTTTCCTGAATACAAATCAGTGTGGCTTTCCTCTGTGGCTGGGAGAGGAAGCACTGACCAATGTTTGCACTCCACCATGTCCTGCTTGTCACAACCTTAATTCCTAACACTGGCCGCCTTGTCGACAGAGTTTCCGGATGGCAGAATGAATTGAACCTCTGAAGACTGGTGGCGCTACTGTGTCTCCAGATGACGTCAACATCTTCTGGGACAACAGCATGAAAAGATGAAATGGAATCAGCCAGAGCCTGGCTCAAGATTACCTCAAAGAGTACATGTGTGTATAAATACGATAGGCCAGCCCTATAAGAAAAATCATTGGTATAAATATGCAAAGCTTGGGTTAGAATGCAGGTGTGGCTGGAAGATAGCAAGAGACCTTTGAATAATGAGTAAACAGGCTAAGGAAAAAATTCTCTTCACATGCACAAATTTAGATTCCAAAGTACATTTGCTAATATCTACTGTATACCAAGTCCATATCTACTATCTCATTTAATACTGATAACAGCTCAGATAGAAACTGTTAATTAGGAAAACAGAAACGGGAAAATTGAAGTTCACAAAAGGTTAAGCATACTTTCCCAAGAGACCAACTATTTATTCACTTTTTAAAATATATTAATTGAACACATAATGTGTATGAGAATCTATGCCCCTATTAGAATAGAGACACAATTATGAGCAAGACAGGGCAGGGAACTGAACTCAGGTAATGTGCAAGGTTATATATTATTTAGTCCTTATAACTGTCAGTTCACTTAATGATCTTCTTAGACACACTAATATATCAGGTTATAATCCCTGATCTTTATATATAATCCTTACTGTATCTTTAAAAGGACATATA
>NW_020837962.1:28325352-28337319 GCF_003676395.1 Aethalodelphis obliquidens
TTGTATATATATATATATATATATATATATATATATATATATACACACACACATAATAAACATAATATATATCATAATAAACACATACATAAGTAAATGTACTTACTTACATATGTGTTTATTATGAATTTCTTCTTTTCTTTGTCATATGGAGAAGAAATGAAATAACAATACTATAACCGCTGTGTGTTACCTCCCATCCGCTCCACAGTGTTTAATTATTTTCCCTCAAGGGCTTTGAGATCATCAATCGACCTTGTTGGACCTTGTTATCTCACATAACTGCACTACTTCAAAGATTTAAGCATCCTCTTTCTGATTTCAACCTCTCCTTGTTGGTATCATGTTTTAACTATTTCATTACAGTTCTCTTTTGGTTTCATGATACCCTCACTTTCCATCCTCCCACACCTTCACATACCTCATTAGCCAGCTTATATTTAAAGATGCTTTACATCACTAACTGCCTTATTTATATCATAAATGGCCTTGTTTCTGTCTTTCTGTATTTTCTTTGCATTTTCTGGCAGTTCCCACACATAGTTTAGCATATTTTTTTGGTGCTCCACTCAAGCATTCAAACATTGCTGGAGAAATTCACACAGTAGAGATATTGGATTGTACTATTGAATGATGATAATCATTATGAATGGGCTCTCAACACTATGGGGAATTGTAGACTGAAAGTATTAAGGGTTCCAATTCTTTGCCCTTCACTGTGTCCACACCCCCTTGCCATGGGCTTTAGAGTGTCTCCCACTAAAGAGGAAGATTCTATTTCCCCACTGTTTATCCTAAATTTGGGCATATGATTGGGTTTTGCCAATGGGATATTAGCAGATATGATGCATGCAGAGGCTTGAAAACATTCTTGCACATTTCAAGTCCTGCCTTGGCCTTAAGTACATGCCTTGGCTGGCCTGCTGGAGATGAGAGATACATAGAGAGAAGTCATTCATTCCAGTGACCCAGCTGAAGCCAGCCTAGATCAGTGACAGTCAGCCAGTCTCAAAATATGTGAGGAAGCTCAAACAACTCCAGAAGAACTAGCAGGCTAATCCAAGACTTACAAAATAAATAGAAGCCTATTGTTTCAAGTCACTCACATTTGGGTTGGTTTGTCACATAGCACTGCTGCAGCAGTAGATACTAACACTATTAGCTATAATTCTCTGATCTACTTGTGCTCTAATTCCCAAAGCAATTCGTTACTTCTCCTCATTCTCAAAAAATGCTTCACAGATATAACGGAGGTTATCTAATGTTAACTCCCTCAACCTCCTTCCATGAAATTTACAAACTGTCAGTATCCACATCATCCCATCCTGCGTTTCTCCAGCCTCTGTAGAGAGCTGACTATTTTGCTGCCCATGGAACTGATACTTTAGATACAATCCCTTCATTTTTTATCTCTTCTATCTCATGTGTGTTCAGCCTTTCCTGTTCAAAATGATATATTCAACTCATTTCTTTCTGGCCTTTACCCCTTCTCTCCATGTAAAAATTTTATCATTGGTCATCAGTGACCCCCTAAATCAATTTTTTTTTCAATTTTCAGCTTAATTTCCCTCTCAGAAGCACCCATTACTATAGACCATTCTTTGATTCTTAAAATATTGTCTTCTCTTTATTTCTATGACACAGGCTGTTTTGGATTCCCCCTTACGTATTTGTTTACAATCTTCACTTCAGATTTAATCTCATTTATACTGCCAAGAAACATTATTTTTCAAGGTTTGTTCCTAGGCCCACTCATATTCTACAGTAAAACAAAGAGAACCCATCGGGGCCAATGGCTTCAATCATCACCTCACTACAGAGGACTCACAAATTAAGTGTCTCTATCACAGACCTCACCTCTGAGCTCCAAACACATTTATCCAGCTGTGTCCTTGATATCTCTGTTTGGATATCACTAACCCACCTCAAGTTTGGCAGTTTCAAAATAAAGTTCATTTTGTCCCTTCTCCCCAAATTGACTCTACCTTCCATGTTAACTATCTTAGAGAATGACAACTATCATCCAAATGGCTATCAGAGTCATCCTTTACAACCTATCAAATACAGCCAACTACAAGTCCTGTGGATTTTACTTTTTAACATCATTCAAAGATGGCCATTCTCTACCTCTCTAGGGCCATCAGCTTATTCCAAGCCACTATCTTCTCTAGCCTAGATTACTGCATCATAGTAGCCTCATTGCCACCAAAGTCGAGTTGGAATGTATAAAAATTGTCCTCTCTCTCTTTCACACATACAATCATGTTTAAAACACATCTAATTTTTTATTTCACTTGGAATAAAAATTAAAGTTCTTAAGATGAACTGAAAGGTATGATCTGGTTGCCACTGCCACTTATTTTTACAGCCTTGTTTCACACATGTACCCCTACTTTCTGCCTTCTACCCCTCTGATGTTTTCTCTTCAGTTTCTTGAACCTTCCATGCACCCTCCTACCATAAGCCACACCTCCAGATAAGTTGCAGGCACCAGCTCCCCAGACACTTGCTACTTCTTTGGTCAGGAGCATCACCTCTCATGCACTATAGGAGCTTTCAGAAGATGAAGATCCATCTATCTGGACTTTTCTATGCCAGCTGCTGCTAAAAATTCTTCCAATCATATGCTATACAGTGTCTTGTCTTCTTAGTTTCTACAAGTTAGCCATTTTCAATTTGCCACCAAAAGTTCCCTGATTCTTAATTGTGAAATACCTTAACTTCACTGTATTATTTTCTATAAACCCCTGGATGAGGCCTACACAAATAAGCATATAGGAGTTTCAAAGAATCCTTCACACAATCTTTCCCTTCATTCTAGTTAAGTTCTACAATATCAGGGACTGTATTTGTTTTGTTCACAAATGCATTCCTAGCTCCTAGGGCAGTGCCTGGCAGTATAAACATCAATCAACATTTTTTGAATGATGGAGGGAAGAAAGGGAAAAAAGGTGGGAGAGAAGGGGTAGGGAGGATAAAAAAGGAAGGAAACAAAAAACAGAGGAAGCCACATGGAATAAATATGATATTGTTGTTTTCAGGCTCCTGAATTCGGTTGTCAATAAACAGGAATTAATCCTGCCCCCTTGTGTTACAAATATCAAAGCAGTCTTTCCATAAAGAGTGAAATTTGCCAAACGTGGACACAGCTCTTAATATTGTGATGTCTATTCTTTCTTTTAAGAAGAATATAGATGTATGTTTTTCATGTAGCACTGTAAAGACAGAGTCTGAAATGGTCTCATAAATCTCCAGGAAATGAATGTGAGTACAACCTTCAAAGACTCTCTCCTGGGCTGTACAACGTGCCTCTACAAGTTCCCCATCCAGCCCTGCAAACACTTTGGAATGTAGTTGCTCTCATGGAGATATTTTAGTGCCTACAAGCTGAGAAATTCTCCTTTGACCTCTCACTTTCCCTCTCTTTAGATCGCTTATGTCACCTTTACATTCTGACATGTATTATAAATACATGTTTGTCTCTTGGCCTGATTCAACAAGTATCTAGGGTGTTGCCATGGTTGTGTTTTTGGTTTTAGTTCACTGTTAACATTCTGAGAGGTGGGGTCTGAAAATGCAGACAAGTTTCTTTTGCTTTTCTTTTGTTGTGAGATTTTATTTTATTTTTTTTTTGGTTCCCTACAGAGTAGTGATTTCCAATTAAAGCTTCCTGCATATTCAATTCAACAATTTAACACATATATACTGTGGTGGGAAGGAGGCAGAAGGAATCTTGTTTACTACATCAGAAGCTAAGGCAGAGCCCTTATAGGAAAGGTCTAGAAAGGAGGGGGTTAATAAGAATGGTTAATGATGAGGGGATTGCTTGTATCATTACCCCAGATAAGACACAGTCTCTCCCAGGGTTGGTCAACCAGATTCATGAACCAAAAAGAAAGCATGCCCATTTTTACACATTCCCCAATTTTATCCCCTCGTTTACAATATGAATATATATTTGGGGGATATATATATATACGCATACATATGTATACTGAAAATATAATTATATATATATATATATATATATATATATATATATACATATATATATATATATATGCATTTTTAATGGATCTGATTCTTTCTCCATCTGGTGAAATCTCTCTTATACCACTTTTTCTCTAGAGGATCTATATGATCCTGACCCAAAAAGGGTTACAGTAAGTCCCCTACATACAAACCTTACAGTTGCGAACTTTCAAAGATGCAAACGTGCGTTGAAGTCCTGATGGAATTGGAGACCCAGATAAAGGACGAAGTGCGACAAGAGGAAGAAGAAGTAACTGAAGAACCGAAGAGATTCAGGACTCAGGAAATGGCAAGGGGATTTTCT
Source organism: Aethalodelphis obliquidens (assembly GCF_003676395.1). Lineage (NCBI taxonomy): Eukaryota > Metazoa > Chordata > Mammalia > Artiodactyla > Delphinidae > Aethalodelphis > Aethalodelphis obliquidens. Next base: position 28,329,689 of record NW_020837962.1, read on the forward strand.
TTTTTTTTCATAAATTTATTTATTTTATTTATTTATCTTTGGCTGTGTTGGGTCTTTGTTGCTGCGCGCAGGCTTTCTCTAGTTGCGGTGAGCGGGGGCTACTTTTTGTTGTGGTGTGCAGGCTTCTCTTTGCGGTGGCTTCTCTTGTTGCGGGTCATGGACTCTAGGCGCATGGGCTTCAGTAGTTGTGACTTGCGGGCTCTGTAGTTGTGGCTCGCGGGCTCTAGAGGGAAGGCTCAGTAGTTGTGGCGCACAGGCTTAGTTGCTCCGTGGCATGTGGGATTTTCCTGGACCAGGGCTCCAACCCATGTGCCCTGCATTGGCAGGCGGATTCTTAACCACTGTGCCACCAGGGAAGCCCAACACACAATTCTTACCTTTAAGAATCTTTATTAATTCATTAATACTTACATGCTTGAAGCATTGAATTAGGATTCCGTAATACACTGATGACCAAAGCACAATAAAATCCTTGCTTTCATGAACTTATGATCTAAAAAAGCAGATAGATATTAATCAGGAAATTACACTAATAAATATATAATTACGAAGCCATGCCACTGCTGGTTGGAAGCATTGGAAGCATGCACAGTGCAAGAATTCAATAAATTTTTGCTGAATGAATGAATGTTGGTTGACGGCAGTTGAAATAAGTATTTAAAGAGACAGGAACCTTGATTTAGAAAATGGAGCAAAGGAACTCATCTCATACTGAGATCTGAAAGATGATTAGAAAATAACCAAGAGAATGCTTCTGGAAATAGATGTTCTAAAAAGGGAGTATATTAGTCAGGGTTCTCCAGAGAAACAGGACACACACACACACACACACACACACATTGGGAGAAGGAGAAGGAGATATTTTAAGGAATTTGTTCATGTGATTGTGGACACTGGTAGGACTGAAATATGTAGGGCATGCAGGTCAGCTGGCAATTCAGGTGAGAGTTTTTGTTACAGGCTGAAATTGATAGACTGGAAACTGACGCAGGTATTCTATGTTAAGGACTTGAGGCAGAATGACTTCTTTGAGAAATCTCAGTCTTTGCCCTTAAGGTCTTTGACTGATTAAATGAGGTCCACCCATGTTATGGAAGATGATCTTCTTTCCTTAAAGTCTACTAATTTAATGTTAATTACATCTGAAAATATCTTCACAACAACATCTAGACTAGGTTTGGCCAGATAACTGGATACCATAGCCTAGCCAGGTTGAAACATAAAATTAACCATCACATGATGCAATATAGACAAAGTCAATAGGAAGCTGGGACATTGGAGGAACAGAATATGTCTGGACATCAGGAAGTGAAGAGGAGCATGAAGCTGGAAAGGTAGTGAGACAGAGGCTGGAGTTGCACTGTCCAATAAGATAGCCACTAGCCACATGAAGCTATTTAGGTTTAAATTTGCTTTCATTAAAATTAAATGAAATTAAATTAAGCCTTCCATTCTTCAGTGACACTAACCATATTTTAACTGCTCAACAGCTGCACAACTATTGCCTACTTTATAGGACACCACTCATATAGAACATTTTAATCTTCACAGAAAATTTTATTAGACAGTGGTGCGCTAGACTATACGGGATTTTGGATCCTGGGAGTCCATCCTAAATGTATTGCAAAACCACTGAAACATTCTCAGAAGGAGGTGATATGAATGGTTCTGCATTTAAGACATCACTCTGCCTTTTGTGGAAAATAGATTGAAGGAGGTCCAGAGTGACCACAAGGATGCCAGTGAGAAGGTGATTGTGATGGGTGAGAGATGATTTTAACTTGGTCTCAGGAGTTGGTCAGACTGAGAAAGAAAAGTCAAAACGGTGATGGTTTAGGAATACAAGGAAGAGACACCGAACAGCAGCAGCTGACATTTACTATCTGCCAGGCAAATTTTAAAACTATATAAATATTATCTCAATTAACCCTTGCTGCAACTTTATGAAGATAGTTTTTTATTATCCCTAATTTACAAATAAGAAAACTAAAGTAGAGGGAGGTTAAGTAACTTGCCCAGTCACGGATTAAATACCTGGGCCAGATTCCCAACCCAGGCAGTGACTCTAGGCCTAAGCTCAGTCACTACATGATTCTGACTTTTGAGAACACAGGTAACAGTCTCTCAAAGGAGAATGACATTCCCATTAAGCAAGTGTAAGGCACGAGGTGCCCTCTCATTAGGTTCAGGGATCGTTATATTGGGTCAGAAAAGACTTCAAGAAGGAGTCAGCCTTCAAGAACAGCTTTGAACATGATGGAGAAAAGTCTTCTAGGTGGAAAGAATGGGAGAAACAGAGATGCGGGGATAGTCACGCATGGGGAGTATTCAAGAGCTAGAAATGGGCCTATTTGGCCAGACTGTAGGTAAAAGGGAAGAAGGTAGGGCCCTGGCATGGTCCTACCTTTTCAAAGGTAGGCTGGAATCAGACAAGTGAAAGTCTGGCACTTCGTTTTCAATTGATTGATAATGAGTTAATTAATCGATAGAAAATTGGGAGTGACTTTTTCTGAGAGGTACATCTATATTTGGGTATATTCCCACAGCAGAACATAAAATTATTAGGAACAAGAATAAACTGATGACAAGGTAGGAAAATGTTTCATTAGTCTTTAGGAAAAGAGTTCTTGAATGATGTGTCCAGTAGTGAGAAGGGAGGAGGTCACTAAATTTAGAGACATGGAAGCAATGGAACTTACAACTTACATCTACAAAGTTTTCTGGGAAGCAAAAGAGTATAGTGAAAGCTGATATAGGTTCTGTGATTATTAAAACACTAACAGGGCTTCCCTGGTGGCGCAATGGTTGGGAGTCCGCCTGCCGATGCAGGGGACGCGGGTTCGTGCCCCAGTTCGGGAAGATCCCGTGTGCCGCAGAGCAGCTGGACCCGTGAGCCATGGCCGCTGGGCCTGCGCGTCCAGAGCCTGTGCTCCGCAACGGGAGAGGCCACAACAGTGAGAGGCCCGCGTACTGCAAGAAAAAAAAAAAAAAAAAAAAAAAACTAACAATAAAAGGGAAGAAAAATTAGGACAGTAGTTTTAGGTGCATAGCATGTTTAAGAGAATTTTTTGCATAGGGAAAATTTTAATATTTATCATTTAATATCTAATTCTAAATTATTTTCACTCAGGAATTTACAGTTATCAATTTAAAAAGTTCATAGAACCATGTTTGTCTAGATTTTCAAAATACTTTGACAATAGATTTATGGATAGGTTTATTTAGGTTTACAGATATTTCTAGAAAAATAGGTATTATTACTTCCTTTTTACAGATGGGCTAAATGAAGCATCCAGTGAAGGGCTAGCCTACACACCATATATAGAAGCATATAGTGTTAAATAATCAACTGTTCTTATATTAATTTAGGGTTTCTCTGTCTTCTGCTACCCAACATTACTGTCAATGTGAGTGATAAATGGCTATGTTGCATCCATAGTGGACCATGCTGTATTTTCTGATGACTAAAATTTAATGTCATCTTCTTCCATTCTTCTTTGGGCTTCTCTTCCTCCACTTCCTCTTTTACAAGTTTAAATAAAACATCAGTTATAATTCCCATGTCAATATCTAGGATTGAGGACAAATACAAATTTGGTATAATTCTTGTACTCTATTCTCTTATAAACGGGAAATATCTTTGTAACTTTCTATTTCTGATTATTTTTCTTTATCTTTAGGGTATGAAGAATATTTAAGAAAGAATTCCTTCCCAATGATGTTGCAGTCTTCATGGGCTATAACAGTCTTTTAGATTATATGTTTCCCTAAGTAAACCCTGAATTATTCTAACTTATTTCCCTAGCTTGTCCTGGGACCACCATGGTTTATAAAATAATTATTTATTGTATATATCTTGATCTAGTTCTAAGTATTCAATGGTGAATGGACCAGCATAAAACTTCTACTCTTCTAAGGAATTGTTTGATTTCCCAAACAACCACCAATTTTCCAATTCTCCAATACCAGCTGGATGTCCAACAGTTCAGTTCAGTTCTGACACTACCCACAATTAATGCAGACCCCACAAGTTGAGGGCTTAGGCTCACAAAACTGTCCTCACTTTAGATGCCATTTGTAGGTGGGGTCTCCAGTCTACCTAAGTTGGTTTTCTATGTCTGTGAGTCTCGTTCTGTTTTGTAAATAAGTCCTTTTGTATCATATTTTTAGATTCCACATATAAGCAATATCATATGATATTTGTCTTTCTCTGTGTGACTTACTTCACTTAGTATGATAATTTCTAGGTCCATCCATGTTGCTGCAAATGGCATTATTTCATTCTTTTTTATAGCTAACTAATGTTCCATTGTATATACATACCACATCTTCTTTATCCATTCATGATTGATGGACATTTAAGTTGCTTCCATGTCTTGGCTATTGTAAATAGCGCTGCAATGAACATTGGGATGCATGTATCTTTTTTTTTTCTTTTGGCCTCACGATGTGATGTGGGATCTTAATTTCCCGACCAGGGATGGAACCCTCAATTGGAAGAGCAGAGTCTTAACCACTGGAATGCCAGGTAAGTCCCAGCGTGCATGTATCTTTTTGAATTATGGTTTTCTCTAGATGGGATTCTAAAAATTTAACTATGGGCTTATGTACAGAGAGACAGCAGGATTTAGAGATCCAGCAAAAGATGTGAGACACTCAGTGACTAACAACAGCAGAAATCCATCATTACCTCAAGATGTGGAACACCCAAATGGGAAATCCTATCACTAAGAATTGGTAAGTACTGGAGTGGTAGAAGAGGGGCTGCCAGACTGGAGTTGCAATCCTAAAGGGACACCACCCTGGCAGGGCCCTAGGTGCCAGAAAAGGGAGGGAATTGAAAAGAATATGGTCCAACCTCTTCTCCAGCCATCTAGTCTCATACCTGTTCTTCACATGCTTAGATGAGCCTGGGAGGTGTAGTCATTGACCCCATAACATTATGACACAGAACAGGGAAGAAAAACACAAAAAAGATCATCTATGGGAGAAATTAGAGAAATAATATCATATTTTCTGTTCAAGTTTATACCTTTTCAATAAGTGGCCCAATTAACATTAATAGATAATTGCTAGCTAGAATCCTGAGATGCTCCCAAATTTTATTTTAATAGATGGTATATTCTACGGGTTATAACTCTTTGGTTTGATGTAATGATCTTCAGTGTGTGTGTGTGTGTGTGTGTGGGTGGGTGTGGGTGTGTGTGATTGTAAATTGCTTTGCATGTTTATCATCTTTTGAATAAAATTAGCTGAAATATCTATTTAGTAACCAAGATACCTACTGTTTATATTTTCTTTAACTTAGGTCTTCTCAACATCAGAATTATTGATATTTTGTGCTGGATAATTATTTATTGTGAGGGGATATCCTGTATATTTAACAACATATGTGGCATCAACCCACTAGATGCCAATAGTGCCCTTCTCCCACAGTTGTGCCAATCAAAAGTGTCCAGATATTGCCAAATGTCCCCCGAGGGCCAAAATCACTGCTGGTTGAGAACCACTACTCCAATTGATTCTGTGTTCATTAGAAAAAAAGAGAACTATTAAATCACTGAGTGCTTCTGACACTAATCAGTTATCATCTGTGGCAGACAGCCTACACAATGGCCCCCAATGATTCTTGCCCCCTTGTATTCACATCCTTGTGTAGTTAGTTCCATGCCATATTCTATGAGGGCTGGCTTGTGTGACAAAAAGAATATAGCCGAAGTGATGTTATGCCACTTCTAAAATTAGATTATAAAACATTTCAGCTCAATATTAGGCTCAGTCTGTCTGGATCTCTTGATTTGGGAGAAGCCAACTGATGTGTCATGAGGACTTTCAGGCAACAAATGAAGAGAGTGGTGTAGCAAGGAGCTTAGGTCTCCAACCAAAGCCAGAAAGGAACTAAGACTTTCCAGTAGCCATGTGCATGAGTGCAGAAGCCTCAGTTAAACTCAGATGACTGCAGTTCTGGTCAGCAGTTTGACTGTGGCATCATGATAGCCCCTAAGCCCAAACAACACAGACAAGCTGCCCCAAGATTCCTAGCCCTCAGAAACTTTGAGAAAATAGCCTTAAAAATTTATGCAATGGAAGACATTATGAATACATGTAAAAGATAAGTGATGTACTGGGAAAAGATCTGAGTGTGTTAATAATTTTAATTAATAATTAAAATACAAAACAGTACTTAAACCCAGTAAGAAAAAAAATGGGTACAGGTTTAGAACAGGCAATTAGTGGTTGAGTAAACCATGCTGACCAATATGAATAGATGCTGCACCTCCCTAGTAATCAGAGAAAAGACAAAGCAACAGTGAGATACTATTTCCACTGGTAAAATTGGCCAAGCTTAAAAAGTCTGACAAAGATATGCTGATTGAAGTTTAAATTGATGCCATTTTAGAGACAAGTTCAGAATTAAACTATACAATGTAAAAAAAAATCTCAATTTTAGGTATATATCATGGCTATAAAACTTAACTCTTGAACATGTGCATAAGGAAGCACGTACAAGAATATTGATCCATTAGTTAATTTAACAAGTACTGATTGATCACCTATTATAAGCTAGACTGTTCTAGGTCATGGGGATTTATCAATATCAGACAAAATATCTCCTCTTCAGTAACTTACTTATATTTTATCTGGGGGAAGACATAGCAAGAAAATATAGATTGGGCAGGTGCTATTTACAGAACACATGGCAAGAAAAGGCCTACTTGATGTGGGGACATTTCAGCACAGACCTCCAAAAAGTGAATGAGCAACTTAGGGCAGATATTTTGGAGGAAACAAAGGCTCTGAGTCATGTGTCATTCTAGAAACAGACAGGAGGACAGTAAGGCTAGAGCAGAATGGTTACCAGATGTGATAAAAGATTAAAATGGTTGATGAAAAGGCTTGTAAATCATGATAATGACTTTGGGTTTTAGTCTCAGTGGCATGGGAAAGTAGAGAAAAACACTAAGCAGAAAAGTGAAATGTTTTATCATGTATGTCACTCTGACTGCTGTGTGTAGTTATTTTGAAAGGTGGAGAAGCAGGGAGGTGAGTTAACCAGAGGCTCTTTTCATTAATACAGGTGAGAGAGATGATGATGGCACTGGTTAGCATGGATACATTCTGAAGACAGAGCCCAAAGAATTTGCTGATGGGATGATAATGGATGGGAAGGAAGGAGAAGAGTTGAGGTAGAGAGGAGTCAAGGGGGACTGCTACATTTTTGTCCTATCTTTATTATTCACAGTAACACTGAAAATTGCAAATAATCAAAATAACTATCAATAAGGGAATGGACAACCAACCAAATGGTAAGCAGTTTTAAATGATGGAATTTGATCCATATGTATCAATATGAATAAATCTTGGAATCATAATTTTGAATAAAAAATGCAAACTGGAAAATGATACACATAATATAGTATTATTAATGGAAAATTTAAAAGGTATAAAACAAAAATGTATTTATTATGCATACATAGATAGTGAAAATAAGGAAATATGAATAAACAATTGTAGTTTTCTTCGGGCAATCACTGGAGGAGAAAAAGGAGTGGCAGGGCTTTTGAGGTCTATTTGTACAAATTTTTAAAATGTGAACCAACACCTTGAAACAGATGCAACCCCACAGCAGC
>NW_020837962.1:28337719-28354668 GCF_003676395.1 Aethalodelphis obliquidens
TCTTGCGTCTCCTTCCCTCCCACCCTCCCTATCCCACTCCTCCAGGCAATCACAAAGCACCGAGCCGATATCCCTGTGCCATGCGGCTGCTTCCCAATAACTATCTACCTTACGTTTGTTAGTGTGTATATGTCCATGACTCTCTCTCGCCCTGTCACAGCTCACCCTTCCCCCTCCCCATATCCTCAAGTCCGTTCTCCAGTAGGTCTGTGTCTTTATTCCTGTCTTACCCCTAGGTTCTTCATGACATTTTTTTTGTTCTTAAATTCCATATATATGTGTTAGCATATGGTATTTGTCTTTCTCTTTCCGACTTACTTCACTCTGTATGACAGACTCTAGGTCTATCCACCTCATTACAAATAGCTCCATTTTGTTTCTTTTTATGGCTGAGTAATATGCCATTGTGCCGCATCTTCTTTATCCATACATCCAATGATGGACACTTAGGTTGTTTCCATCTCCAGGCTATTGTAAACAGAGCTGCAATGAACATTTTGGTACATGACTCTTTTTGAATTTTGGTTTTCTCAGGGTATATGCCCAGTAGTGGGATTGCTGGGTCATATGGTAGTTCTATTTGCAGTTTTTTAAGGAACCTCCATACTGTTTTACATAGTGGCTGAACCAATTCACTTTCCCACCAGCAGTGCAAGAGTGTTCCCTTTTCTCCACACCCTCTCCAGCATTTATTGTTTCTAGATTTTTTGAGTATGGCCATTCTGACTGGTGTGAGATGATATCTCATTGTAGTTTTGATTTGCATTTCTCTAATGATTAATGATGTTGAGCATTCTTTCATGTGTTTGTTGGCAGTCTGTATATCTTCTTTGGAGAAATGTCTATTTAGGTTTTCTGCCCATTTTTGGATTGGGTTGTTTGTTTTTTTCTTGTTATTGAGCTGCAGGAGCTGCTTGTAAATTTTGGAAATTAATCCTTTGTCAGTTGCCTCATTTGCAAATGTATTCTCCCATTCTGAGGGTTGTCTTTTGGTCTTGTTTATGGTTTCCTTTGCTGTGCAAAAGCTTTGAAGTTTCATTAGGTCCCATTTGTTTATTTTTGTTTTTTATTTCCATTTCTCTAGGAGGTGGGTCAAAAAGGATCTTGCTGTGATTTACGTCATAGAGTGTTCTGCCTATGTTTTCCTCTAAGAGTTTGATAGTTTCTGGCCTTACATTTAGGTCTTTAATCCATTTTGAGCTTATTTTTGTGTATGGTGTTAGGGAGTGATCTAATCTCATACTTTTAAATGTACCTGTCCAGTTTTCCCAGCACCACATATTGAAGAGGCTGTCCTTTCTCCACTGTACATTCCTGCCTACTTTATCAAAGATAAGGTGACCATATGTGTGTGAGTTTATCAATGGGCTTTCTATCCTGTTCCATTGATCTACCTTTCTGTTTTTGTGCCAGTACCATACTGTCTTGGTTACTGTAGCTTTGTAGTATAGTCTGAAGTCAGGGAGCCTGAATCCTCCAACTCCATTTTTCGTTCTCAAGATTGCTTTGGCTATTCGGGGTCTTTTGTGTTTCCATACAAATTGTGAAATTTTTTGTTCTAGTTCTGTGAAAAATGTCAGTGGTAGTTTGATAGGGATTGCTTTGAATCTATAGATTGCTTTGGGTAGTAGAGTCATTTTCACAATGTTGATTCTTCCAATCCAAGAACATGGTATATCTCTCCATCTATTTGTATCATCTTTAATTTCTTTCATCAGTGTCTTATAATTTTCTGTATAGAGGTCTTTTGTCTCCTTAGGTAGGTTTATTCCTAGATATTTTACTCTTTTTGTTGCAATGGTAAATGGGAGTGCTTTCTTGATTTCACTTACAGATTTTTCATCATTAGTGTATAGGAAGGAATGCCAGAGATTTTTGTGCATTAATTTTGTATCCTGCCACTTTACCAAATTCATTGATGAGCTCTAGTAGTTTTCTGGTAGTATCTTTATGATTCTCCATGTATAGTATCATGTCATCTGCAAACAGTGACAGCTTTACTTCTTCTTTTCTGATTTGGATTCCTTTTATTTCCTTTTCTTCTCTGATTGCTGTGGCTAAAACTTCCAAAACTATGTTGAATAATAGTGGTGACAGTGGGCAGCCTTGTCTTGTTCCTGATCTTAGTGGAAGTGCTTTCAGTTTTTCACCATTGAGGATGATGTTGGCTGTGGGCTTGTCATATATGGCATTTATTATGTTGAGGAAAGTTCCTTCTATGCCTACTTTCTGCAGTATTTTTATCATAAATGGGTGTTGAATTTTGTCAAAAGCTTTCTCTGCATCTATTGAGATGATCATATGGTTTTTCTCCTTCAATTTGTTAATATGGTTTATCACATTGATAGATTTGCATATATTGAAGAAACTTTGCATTCCTGGAATAAACCCCACTTGATCATGGTGTATGATCCTTTTAATGTGCTGTTGGATTCTGTTTGCTACTATTTTGTTGAGGATTTTTGCATCTTTGTTCATCAGTGATATTGGCCTGTAGTTTTCTTTCTTTGTGACATCCTTGTCTGGTTTTGGTATCTAGGTGATGGTGGCCTCATAGAAGGAATTTGGGAGTGTTCCTCCCTCTGCTATATTTTGGAAGAGTTTGAGAAGGATAGGTGTTAGCTCTTCTCTAAATGTTTGGTAGAATTCACCTGTGAAACCAACTGGTCCTGAGCTTTTGTTTTTTGGAAGATTTTTAATCACAGTTTCAATTTCAGTGCTTGTGATTGGTCTGTTCATATTTTCTATTTCTTCCTGATTCAGTCTTGGCAGGTTGGGCATTTCTAAGAATTTATCCATTTCTTCCAGGTTGTCCATTTTATTGGCACAGAGTTGCTTGTAGTAATCTCTCATGATCTTTTTTATTTCTGCAGTGTCAGTTGTTACTTCTCCTTCTTCATTTCTAATTCTATTGAATTGAGTCTTCTCCCTTTTTTTCTTGATGTGTCTGGCTAATGGTTTATCAATTTTGTTTATCTTCTCAAAGAACCAGCTTTTAGTTTTATTGATCTTTGCTATTGTTTCCTTCATTTCTTTTTCATTTATTTCTGATCTGATTTTTATGATTTCTTTCCTTCTGCTAACTTTGGGGTTTTTTTCTTCTTCTTTCTCTAATTGCTTTAGATGCAAGGTTAGGTTGTTTATTGAAGATGTTTCCTGCTTCTTAAGGTGGGCTTGTATTGCTATAAACTTTCCTCTTAGAGCTGCTTTTGCTGCATCCCATAGGCTTTGGGTCGTTTTGTCTCCATTGTCATTTGTTTCTAGGTATTTGTTTATTTCCTCTTTGATTTCTTCAGTGATCACTTCATTATTAAGTAGTGTATTGTTTAGCCTCCATGTGTTTGTATTTTTTACAGATATTTTCCTGTAATTGATATCTAGTCTCATGGCATTGTGGTCGGAAAGGACACTTGATACAATTTCAATATTCTTAAATTTACCAAGGCTTGATTTGTGACCCAAGATATGATCTATCCTGGAGAATGGTACATGAGCACTTGAGAAACATGTGTATTCTGTTGTTTTTGGATGGAGTGTCCTATAAATATCAATTAAGTCCATCTTGTTTAATGTATCATTTAAAGTTTGTGTTTCCTTATTTATTTTCATTTTGGATGATCTGTCCATTGGTGAAAGTGGGGTGTTAAAGTCCCCTACTATGAATGTGTTACTGTCGATTTCCCCTTTTATGGCTGTTAGTATTTGCCTTATGTATTGAGGTGCTCCTGTGTTGGGTGCACAAATATTTACAATTGTTGTAGCTTCTTCTTGGATCGATCCCTTGATCATTATGTAGTGTCCTTCTTTGTCTCTTCTAATAGTCTTTATTTTAAAGTATATTTTGTCTGATATGAGAATTGCTACTCCAGCTTTCTTTTGGTTTCCATTTGCATGAAATATCTTTTTCCATCCCCTTACTTTCAGTCTGTATGTGTCTCTAGGTCTGAAGTGGGTCTCTTGTAGACAGCATATATATGGGTCTTGTTTCTGTATCCATTCAGCCAATCTGTGTCTTTTGGTGGGAGCATTTAATCCATTTATATTTAAGGTAATTATCGATATGTATGTTCCTATTCCCATTTTCTTAACTGTTTTGGGTTCGTTATTATAGGTGTTTTCCTTCTCTTGTTTTTCCTGCCTAGAGAAGTTCCTTTAGCATTTGTTGTAAAGCTGGTTTGGTGGTGCTGAACTCTCTCAGCTTTTGCTTGTCTGTAAAGGATTTAATTTCTCCATCAAATCTGAATGAGATCCTTGCTGGTTAAAGTAATCTTGGTTGCAGGTTTTTCTCCTTCGTCACTTTCAGTATGTCCTGCCACTCCCTTCTGGCTTGCAGAGTTTCTGCTGAGAGATCACCTGTTAACATTATGGGGATTCCCTTGTGTGTTATTTGTTGTTTTTCCCTTGCTGCTTTTAATATGCTTTCTTTGTATTTAATTTTTGACAGTTTGATTAACATGTGTCTTGGTGTATTTCTCCTTGGATTTATCGTGTATGGGACTCTCTGTGCTTCCTGGACTTGATTAACTATTTCCTTTCCCATATTAGGGAAGTTTTCAACTATAATCTCTTCAAATATTTTCTCAGTCCCTTTCTTTTTCTCTTCTTCTTCTGAAACCCCTATAATTCGAATGTTGGTGCATTTAATGTTGTCCCAGAGGTCTCTGAGACTGTCCTCAGTTCTTTTCATTCTTTTTTCTTTATTCTGCTCTGCAGTAGTTATTTCCACTATTTTATCTTCCAGGTCACTTATCCGTTCTTCTGCCTCAGTTATTCTGCTATTGATCCCATCTAGAGTTTTTTTCATTTCATTTATTGTGTTGTTCATCATTGCTTCTTTCATCTTTAGTTCTTCTAGGCCCTTGTTAAATGTTTCTTCCATTTTGTCCATTCTATTTCTATGATTTTGGATCATCTTTACTATCATTATTCTGAATTCTTTTCCAGGTAGGCTTCCTATTTCCTCTTCATTTGTTATGTCTGGTGCATTTTTATCTTGCTCCTTCATCTGCTGTGTGTTTTTCTGTCTTCTCTTTTTGCTTGTCTTACTGTGTTTGGGGTCTCCTTTTCGCAGGCTGCAGGTTCGTAGTTCCTGTTGTTTTTGATGTCTGTCCCCAGTGGCTAAGGTTGGTTCAGTGGGTTGTGTATGCTTCCCGGTGGAGGGGACTAGTGACTGTGTTCTGGTGGATGAGGCTGGATCTTGTCTCTCTAGTGGGCAGGTCCACGTCTGGTGGTGTGTTTTGGGGTGTCTGTGGACTTATTATGATTTTAGGCAGCCTCTCTGCTAATGGGTGGGTTTGTGTCCCTGTTTTGCTAGTTGTTTGGCATAGGTTGTCCAGCACTGTAACTTGCTGGTCATTGAGTGAAGCTGGGTGCTGGTGTTGAGATGGAGATCTCTGGGAGATTTTCGCTGTCTGATATTATGTGGAGCTGGGAGGTCTCTTGTTTACCAGTGTCCTGAAGTTGGCTCCCGCACCTCAGAGGCACAGCACTGACTCCTGGCTGCAGCACCAAGAGCCTTTCATCCACACAGCTCAGAATAAAAGGGAGGAAAAGTAGAGAGAAAGAATTAGTAGAAGTAGAAAGAAAGAAAGAAAGAAAGAAAGAAAGAAAGAAAGAAAGAAAGAAAGAAAGAAAGAAGGGAGGGAAGGAAGGAAGGAAGAAAGAAAGAAGGAAAGAAAGAAGGGAGGGAGAGAGGGAGGGAGGAAGGAAGGAAGGAAGGAGGGAAGGAAGGAAAAAAGAAAGAAAGAAAGAAGATACAGTAAAATAAAGTATAATAAAGTAATTAAATTAAAAAATAATTATTTAGGGAAAAAAAAGGGGTGGATAGAACCTTAGGACAAATGGTGGAAGCAAAGCTATACAGACAAAATCTTACACAGAAGCATATATATACACCCTCACAAAAAGAGGTAAAGGGGAAAAAATCATAAATCTTGCTCTCAAAGTCCACCTCCTCAATTTGGGATGATTCATTGTCTAAAGGAGGGAAGGAAAGAAAGGAAGAAAAGAAAGAAAAGAAAGAAAGAAAGAAAGAGAAAGAAAGAAAGAAAGAAAGAAAGAAAGAAAGAAAGAAAGAAAGAAAAAGAAAAGTATAATAAAGTTATTAAAATTAAAATTAGTTATTAAGAAAAAAATAAATAGAACGCTAGGACAAATGGTGGAAGCAAAGCTATACAGACAAAATCTCACACAGAAGCATACACATACACACTCACAAAAAGAGAACAAGGGGAAAAAATCATAGATCTTGCTCTCGAAGTCCACCTCCTCAATTTGGGATGATTCGTTGTCTATTCATGTATTCCACAGATGCAGGGTACATCAAGTTGATTGTGGAGCTTTAATCCTCTGCTTCTGAGGGCTGCTGGGAGAGATTTCCCTTTTTCTTCTTTGTTCTCACAGCTCACAGGGTCTCAGCTTTGGATTTGGCCCCGCCTCTGCGTGTAGTCGCTGGAAGGCGTCTGTTTTTTTGCTCAGACGGGACAGGGTTAAAGGAGCCGCTGATTTGGGGGCTCTGGCGCACTCAGCCTGTGGGGAGGGAGGGGCACGGCGTGCAGGGCGGGCCTGCGGCAGCAGAGGCTGGTGTGCGTTTTCCCGGGTAAGTTGTCCCTGGATCCCGGGAACGTGGCAGTGGCGGGCTGCACAGGCTCCCCGGAAGAGGGGTGTGGATAGTGACCTGTGCTCGCACACAGGCCCCTTGGTGGCGGCAGCAGCAGCCTTAGCGTCCCCTGCCCGTCTCTGGGGTCCGCGCTGTTAGCCGCGGCTCGTGCCCGTCTCTGGAGCTCCTTTAAGCAGCGCTCTTAAACCCCTCTCCTCGCGCACCAGGAAACAAAGAGGGAAGAAAAAGTCTCTTGCCTCTTCCGCAGCTCCAGACTTTTCCCGGACTCCCTCCCGGCTAGCCGTGGTGCACTAACCCCTTCAGGCTGTGTTCACGCAGCCAACCCCAGTCCTCTCCCTTCACTCCGACCAAAGCCCTAGCCTCAACTCGCAGCCCCGCCCTCCCCGGCGGGTGAGCAGACAAGCCTCTCGGGCTGGTGAGTGCCAGTCATCACCGATCCTCTGTGCGGGAATTTCCCCGCTTTGCCCTCCGCACCCCTGTTGCTGTGCTCTCCTCCGCGGCTCCGAACCTCCCCTGCTCCGCCTCCCGCAGTCTCGGCCCGCGAAGGGGCTTCCTAGTGTGTGGAAACCCTTTGTCCTTCACAGCTCCCTCTCACTGGTGCAGGTGCCGTCCCTATTCTTTTGTCTCTGTTTTTTTCTTTTTTTCTTTTGCCCTACCCAGGTACGTGGGGAGTTTCTTGCCTTTTGGGAGGTCTGAGGTCTTCTGCCAGCCTTCAGTAGGTGTTCTGTAGGAGTTGCTCCACGTGTAGATGTACTTTTGGTGTATCTGTGGGGAGGAAGGTGATCTCCGCGTCTTACTCTTCTGCCATCTTCCCCTCCGCCTCCCTCCAATTACATTTTAAAACTCTAAGCTGCAATGTCCAATACAGTAGCTCTTAGCCACATGTAGTTATTTATATTTATTAAAGTGAAATAAAATTTTACAATTAATTTGTCACAGTAGTCACATTTCAAGGGCTCAGCAGCCACATTGGGGTTATTGGCTGCCATATTGGGCAGCACATATTATAGGATATTTTATAGTATTTCTATGATTATAGAAAGTTTTCTTGGATAGCATTTCTGTAAGACATAGAGCAAAGTACCAGTACTCATTTTCTTCTCTTTCCAAGCTATAAAGTACAGAATTATCCTCCAAAGATCAGGTTCCATTTACACCCCTTACTGTTTGTTACAAAGTTTCGGCTTATATTAGCTAAAAAATATATATATATATATATATCAATTTTATAATCCCATCACAACTCTCCTTACAAATAAGAAAATATTTTATTTCAAAAAAAAGGAAACAACAGCATCAAACAGATTTAAAATATTTTAAAAATATATCTATTCGGAAAATGTATTCATGAATAAAGAAACCTCAGGTTTCTTTCTTTGATTAACTACTTCAAGGTTTGTTATGCTAAAAAAAGAAAGAAAAACAATGCTATTATTGATTTTTATTAAAGATGTATATTTCTTCTAGTATTTCATTTGAACAAGCCAGATGTCCAGGAATGCTGAGCACCAGTGAATGCAAACGATCACGCAAAACAACTATAATATATAGTAACAGGCCCCAGATGAGACTGTCAAGGTCACTAACACCCAAGTGGTGGCAGTCTTATCTCTGTTCACTGTTCAGCCTCCTCGATTCAGACACAAATATTTTTATACTGAAAAAAAGGACCCAACCCTAAGAAATTTCATAGTAGACATTTTTCTCCTTGAAAGATTACTTGAGCTAGAAGAATTTCCATCTGGGAAAGGAAATCCGTCAGTTGGAAATTCTAACAAGGTTCAAGTGAACCCTTGCTTTGACATTCAGAAGGAAAAGTTTTCATGGCTCTAAATTGGATCAGGAAGCACTTGACTGAGAAGTGAAACTGGTCACACACAAAGCAGTGATTTTGTTGACACCAAGTTACAGTCCAGCACTATCTCAAAACCCACATTTATGGCTATTTTGAACTTCTGAATTTGATCACCCATTTAAGTTCTTACATTTACATACCATATAGTAAATGACATACTGCTACCTTTTTTTCTTATTATGGTAAAATATACAGAACATAAAATCGACCATTTTAACCCTTATTATGTAGATATAGAATGATCATCCACTATCACTACGGCCTCCCTTTAGTTCAAAGTGTCATTATTTCCAATTGCTGTTAGGATAGAGTTAAAGGTCCCTAACATCACCTCTGAGGCCCCACAGGCTCTTGCTGCCTCCCCTTCCCAGACTCGATTCATGCCAAGCTCCTCCTCCACTTTTGCACTCCATCAACACTGTCCTTCAGATTCTGTCTGTTTTATTCCTGCCACAGGGCCGTCCCACCCAATCTTCCTTTCCTGTGGAATGTTATTCCTTCCTTCTTGCACATAGGTGGTTTCTACTCACCTTTCAGGTTTCATTTCAAGCAAGACTTCCTCAGACACGTCTTCCTAGATGATCCTCTGACTCATGTCACTTTTCTCTATTAGAAACTCATCATCTCAATTTAACACTGATTTCTGACTTTTGCAGATGTGCAAATTTACGTATGCTGAGGCATTTGAAGAGCATTTGTCATGCTTACAAATTGATGACATCACTGTTGGATCACCATTTTATCTCTAGTGCAGGGTTTCATAACCTCAGTGCTATTGACCTTTTAGGCTGGATAATTATTTGTTGTAGGAGGCTGTCTGAACTTTGTGGATATTTAGCAAACATCCTTGACCTCTAGCCACTGGATGTTAATAGTACCCACCTCCTTCACCCTTTGTGATGACCAAAAACTCTTCAAGTCCTTGTCAAAATGTCCCAGGTGGCAAAATCACCCCCATTTCAAAACCACGGCTGAGTGCACAGTATAAAGCTTAACACTTAAAATATTCTAAATATACATATTTATGGAAGGTGAATAGAAATTTACTTGGCTTCTGCCCATCACTGGTACTCCCAAATGTTTATCTGGGTTTCTTATGCTTTGCAATAAATAAGAGGAACCATAACTGCAAGAGTATTTGAAGCAGGGAGGAAACTACATAAGTTAATTTGAGATATGTGACCCTGACTGTTAAGCCTGAGGGGGGATTAGGGACAGAAACCACCAGTGTCACACACTAGAGGCACCTATAGAAATCTACTGGGGAAAGTGTGTAGGCCAAGAGTCAGTAGGACATCACCAAACTCACTGTCGAACCCCTTCATAGGAGGCACACTTGGACAGGCAGCCTGAATATACTGTGGATTATGATGCAGGACAGAGGTTCCATGCCTCTGCTGCCAGTTTTTACTTTTCCAGTGAAGTTAGTTATTCTTTGGTCAGATGAAATGACCTTTGAATTTGAACTTCTGCACCTAGAGGAGTTTGTATACAAGTAGCAAGTTTGAGTAGAAATCTTAAATCCATTGCTGGTGACCCAAGATACCAAATGGAGAAAGGACTGGGGAAGGGAGTCCATCTGGGTTGACAATGGAAAAAAAGACTTACTCTCCCCTCCTTGACAATGGCTGCCTGCCTCCCTTTTTCAATTCAGCAGCCAACTGCTTGATCCACTAAAGTGAGCCTGGGAAGCACTCATTTTCATCCTCAAGGGCCTTGGTAGACTAGCCTTTCTGAAGCCTGGCAAAACATTTGCTGGGTTTGGAAGGCATTTCTTTCTCTTTGTTGTGCATATGGGTTTACTATGAGCTTGTCTCTGTTTTCCTCACTCGGGGGAGTATGTGAGTATGTTTGTGTGTAAAATGTGTGTTTATCCATCTCCTGGTCTCCTTCTTGTTTCTTATATCTAAACAAGGATTAATGAGTCATCTAATCCCTAAATATTCTCTTCAAATACAGTTTTAGTGGCTTGGAGTAAATATATTCTTTAAATGTGTGTACTTCAGAAATGCCAGCTTCTATCCAAGCTGTGGGATGTATATCAGTACTCTATTTGTAAAACCAAGGATTTAAATTGTAAACTGAGAAAGAAAAGGGAATCATTACAAGGAACCCCAAATCACATAGTGGGAAGTGCCAAATTAAATTAGAATCCAGGTGATCTGACTGAAGTGCCTGGTTTTCATTTTAAATTAGTACCTTTTAATACCTGGACAGAGGGCATTTGAATGTATGTGTGAGTGTATGTGTGTGTGTTTTCAGTTGTTAACTACATGTATAACATATGCTTTGTTATGAGCTATGAAGTCCCAATCCCATAGTCATATTGTGGGACTCTAATATATTACAGACTCTCAAATAAGGCTGATGGCAGAACTGTGCCCAGACCAGCTCTGTGGATATTCAGTATATTCAGATTTCAAGGTATTCTTTAGTAGAAAGATCATAATTTTCTTGTTATCAGGCATTTCCAGTTGGATGTGTTATAAGTTCCTTTGTTTCACATCTAAACTGCTCGGATGCCCCTTCTTGGTAAATGCATCACCTCCTTGTCAGTTGCCCAAGCCAGAAACCTAAGAGTCTTGAACACTATTTTCCTCAAGCCCTCCATGTCAACACTAAATCTTGGCACTCGTGCACTCTGCAGTCCTGGTGTGGTGCCAGTGCCATTGCCCCCATTGAGGCTACCCTATACCTTCATGCCTGAGTGGCTGGCATAGACTCCTGACTGGGCTCTCCTCCTTTAATGTTTCACTCTCCACACTGATGCCTCAGTGAACTTTCTAATTATGAGTCTGATTATGTCTTTCCCCTGCTAAAACCTTTCCATCCCTTCGGCCTTCAGGATGTAGTACAAATTCTAACATGGTGGAGTCCCAACTAGACTGTATCTTTTAGCAATCCATACTGAAATTATTTTGAACTACATGAAGATATTAACATGTGTTCTTTGTGCTCATCTTGAGCACAAGAGCCTCCTTTAAGAGCCAGTGTAGATGTCTCCTGCTCTGACCAGCTACCATAATGGCCTCCTTCTTCAAGAGCCAGTGTAGATGTCTCTTCTGCCCTGACCAGCTACCATAATGGCCTTTAAGAGACAGTGTAGATGTCTCTTCTGCCCTGACCAGCTACCATAACAGCCAATTTTACTACCTATCCTCTTATTCCTATCTGGTCCTTATCACACTGTACTAATGAACTTGTGGATATGGCTAAGAAACACTTCTTTTAAAATTACATTTAATGATGTATGAGAAGAGAGAAATGAACTAAAGAAGGAGATATTCAATTTGCCAGCAGAATTTAGAGAAAATACAGGACTTGATAGGTTGGAAAATAGAACTATCTCATCTCTAGTCTCTCCAGCAGAAAAAAAATCTCAAATTAAGAAACATCTTATAGCAAATATCAAACCAGTAGTGTAGCTGTAATACACTTTGTTAAGATCTCTGAAAAATTTAAGTTGATTTCTAGTAAACCCTCTCATTTAGACAAAAAGGCTTTTAAGGAATTTAAGAGTAAGATCACAAAGAAGCCTAAATCTAAAATGGCTCTGCAGAAGTCTAAGAGGTCACAAAGAATTGTGGGTATGTTTTTTGTTTTAATTTTATTTATTTATTTATTTATTTTTGGCTGTGTTGGGTCTTCGTTTCTGTGCGAGGGCTTTCTCTAGGTGCGGTGAGCGGGGGCCACTTTTCATAGTGGTGCGCGGGCCTCTCACTACTGTGGCCTCTCTTGTTGCGGAGCACAGGCTCCAGACGCACAGGCTCAGTAGTTGTGGCTCACGGGCCCAGTTGCTCAACGGCATGTGAGATCTTCCCAGACCAGGGCTCGAACCCATGTCCCCTGCATTTGCAGGTGGATTCTCAACCACTGCACCACCAGGAAAGCCCTGTGGGTATGTTTTTTTTGTTGAATGAAGTAGACTGTAATCTGATACATAGGAAAACCAAAATAATTTTTAGGAATTTACAACACCATGATCTATAAGTGGCATAGACAGTGCAAAATGAAAACGTACCTCTGGACACTCAATTTCCCCTAAGTAAGAAATAGGATGAGGGCTTCCCTGGTGGTGCAGTGGTTGAGAGTCCACCTGCCAATGCAGGGGACACGGGTTCGTGCCCCGGTCTGGGAAGATCCCACATGCTGCGGAGCGGCTGGGCCCACGAGCCATGGCTGCTGAACCTGCGTGTCCGGAGCCTGCGCTCCACATCAGGAGAGGCCACAACAGTGAGAGGCCCGCGTACCACTAAAAAAAAAAAAAAAGAAAAAGGAAAAAGAAAAAGGATGAGAAAGCTACTCAGCTGGAAATATGCAGTATTTGTTATGGAAAAGAGACATCTCAGAAGCAAAGCAAAAGTCCTAAAGGGCAGGGCCAAATACCCAAAGAATACTGTCAAGACTTAAGGACAGCAATAGACTAGAAAGTTAATTTCACAGAGCAGATCAGGATCCTAATCAAGAACTATTTCCATCTCCTGGGGTAGGGAAACCTTATACTCTTTGCTATAATATATAAATTGCAGCACACCAGTAACTGCTATGTGATGTTTTATCCTCTCCTTTTTTTTTTTTTATTTTTTTTTATTTTTAACATCTTTATTGGAGTATAATTGCTTTACAATGGTATGTTAGTTTCAGCTTCACAACAAAATGAATCAGTTATATATATACATATATTCCCATATCTCTTCCCGCTTGCGTCTCCCTCCCTCCCACCCTCCCTATCCCACCCCTCCAGGCGGTCACAAAGCACCGAGCTGATCTCCCTGTGCTATGCGGCTGCTTCCCACTAGCTATCTACCTTACGTTTGGTAGTGTATATATGTCCATGCCTCTTTATCGCTTTGTCACCGTTTACACTTCCCCCTCCCCATAGCCTCAAGTCCATTCTCTAGTAAGTCTGTGTCTTTATTCCTGTTTCACCCCTAGGTTTTTCATGACATTTTTTTTTTAATTCCATATATATGTGTTAGCATACGGTATTTGTCTCTCTCTTTCTGACTTACTTCACTCTGTATGACAGACTCTAGGTCTATATCCTCTCCTTTTTGAATGACACTGACTACTCTAGTTATCACGTCACCATTTCAAAATTGTGCATTGGGATTATGGAAAGCAGATAATGCATCATTTTATAGACCTATATATCAAGAGAAGCTACACTAAAGAAGCCCCATCTAAGTCTGGATTAGATGCATATTTTGATATAACGAACATAGATCTGATGCCGTAATTGGATGAGAATTTCAGGCAGTGGTGTGCTGGGGCCAGCTCATCTGAGCTTTTGAAAGCCAATTGTGTGCATATTTTCCCAACTTACAATCCGTGATGTCATATCAGTAGCTTGAAATTATGCATCCTGGTAGTATTCATACCACAGAAATGGGCAAATGCTACAAATCAGGGCTCTTTTCCCCCTAGAGAGTTGGTTGTCATACATCACAACATTTGGTGGTCTTACATGATGGTAAGTGTATTTTTCATAAAAAGCAATCTAAATAATTGTGCCAAGGAGAGGACTGTGCTACATTTTATTTTATTTTATTTATTTATTTATTTATTTATTTTATTGCGGTACGCGGGCCTCTCACTGTTGTGACCTCTCCTGTTGTGGAGCACAGGCTCCGGATGCACAGGCTCAGTGGCCATGGCTCACGGGCCTAGCTGCTTCACGGCATGTGGGATCCTCCCGGACCAGGGCACGAACCCATGTCCCCTGCATTGGCAGGCGGACTCTCAACCACTGCACCCCCAGGGAGCCCCTGTGCTGCATTTTAAATGGCCACACGTTATTTGTAGTTCCTGTCTTTGAAAGGTAGAATCTATTTCCTTACTTTTTGCATCTGGGCTGGCCTATTGACTTTTTTGAGCAACAAAATAAGGTGGAAGACCTTTATTTTGTGTGACTCTGAATATGGGCCTCAAGAGGCCTTGCCACATCCCTCTGTCCTCTTTGGTCATGCTGTTGCCATGTGAGCAAGCCTAGGCTAACCAACTGGAGGGTAAGGCCATGCAGATCAAGGATATGCTGAGGCCCCTTATCCCAGCTAGCCTCCAGCCAACCCTCAAGCTGACCAGAGCTGTACAAATGACTTTAGGAGGGGGCAGAAGGAAAATCACCCAGCTGAGCCCAGCTCAAATTGCTGACCAAGAGTATCATAAGTGAATAAAATTATTGTGGTTTTCAGCTACCAACATTTTAAATAATTTGTTATGCATCAATAGATATCTAATAAAGGGATAGTTTGTTGTGTAGCCCTGTTGTGACAGAAAGTGATTTAAATCCCAGCCTTGAGTCACACATTTGAAGATATTGATATCTAGAACATCTGCCCAAATTGTATTAATAGTTCAATAGAAGAGGATCAAGGTCTAATCCTTGTAGATCATCTTGAGAAATTCTTTCCAGATGGACATCTGTTCATTAATAGGCAAATTTTAAATATGATCATGCATCTCTTTCTAACCCATCAAGTAATCTACACCTTGGTACATATTTTCCTGTAACTGTTAATTTAGAGTATTTATATTGGTTTATTTTCTTTCTTTCTTTTTTTTTAAAATTTAGTCAGTACTATTCAATAGGACTATGTAACAGGATTTTATTAAGCTTTTACAGTTTGTTTTGCCACACTTTTTGTTTCTGAAAACTTTAAATGAATAACTTTGGAACTATGCAACTGGAGAGCTATTAGAACTCTGTGCTATAACATTGTCATGATTAATTCATTAATTTATATGTACAACCCCTACAAATATCTCAGGGAAAACTACATCAGTCCCAGACGTACCTCAGAGCTTAACTTGGCCAACTTTCCTGAACTTGACAAAGCAATGTTAAGAGACTTAAGTCTATTACATCTAAGACTTTTAAAGTTCTGTGAAAGCTAAGTCAAACCTTCCTCTTTAGTTCATCTGAAGAGAGAGCCAAAGGTCCAATGTGAACTCTGAGTTTTTACTATTAATTGTTTGGGTTTAAGTACATTGATTTATATATCTGGGCCAAATTTTTTTAAGCTCATGCCCAATAGCATGAAGCCAGGTGTGTACATGTTTTCCAGAATCACATACACGGTGTTAAATTTACATTTACCATGGGTGTTTATTTATGGACTCACCTTTTTTCAATTCACCAGTGTTTCTGAATTCATTACTGTTATTAATTTTATTTTCATATCTTTGATGTTTCAATTTAGACTTCGATTGCCCTCATAGACTTAAAAGGAAATGGGAGGAGCTTCAAGATGGCAGAAGAGTAAGGCATGGAGATCACCTTCCTCTCCACAAGTACATCAGAAATACATCTACATATGGGACAACTCCTACAGAATACCTACTGAATGCTGGCAGAAGACCTCAGGCCTCCCAAAAGGCAAGAAACTCCCCACATACCTGGGTAGGGCAAAAAAAAAGAAACAACAGAGACAAAAGAATAGGGACAGGACCTGCACCAGTGGGAGGGAGCTATGAAGGAGGAAAGGTTTCCACACACTAGGAAGCCCCTTTATGGGCAGAGACTGCAGGTGGCAGAGGGGGGAAGCTTCAGAACCATGGGGGAGAGCACAGCAACAAGGGTACAGAGGGCAAAGTGGAGAGATTCCTGCACAGAGGATCACTGCCGACCAGCACTCACCAGCCCGAGAGGCTTGTCTGCTCACCCGCCGGGGCGAGTGGGGGCTGGGAGCTGAGGCTCGGGCTTCGGAGGTCAGATCCCAGGGAGAGGACTGGGGTTGTCTGCATGAACACAGCCTGAAGGGGTCTAGTGTGCCACAGCTAGCCGGGAGGGAGTCCAGAAAAAGGTCTGGAGCTGCTGAAGAGGCAAGAGACTTTTTCTTGCCTCTTTGTTTCCTGGTGCGCAAGGAGAGGGGATTAAGAACGCTGCTTAAAGGATCTCCAGAGACAGGCGTGAGCGCTGCTTCATCATGGACCCCAGAGATGGGCATGAGATGCTAAGGCTGCTCCTGCAGCCACCAACAAGCCTATGTGTAAGCACAGGTCACTATCCACACCTCCCGTCCAGGGAGGATGTGCAGCCCACCACTAGCAGGGTCACGTTATCCAGGGACAACTTCCATGGGAGAACACATGGCGTGCCTCATGCTGCTGCAGCATAATGCCAGGCTCTGCTGCCGCAGGCTCGCCCTGCATTCCGTACCCCTCCCTCCCCCCTGTCCTGAGTGAACCAGAGCCCCTGAAGGAGCTGCTCCTTTAACTCCGTCCTGTCTGAACAAAGAACAGACGCCCTCAGGTGACCTACATGCAGAGGCAGGTCCATATAGAAAGCTGAACACCAGGAGGTGTACGAAAAAAGAAGAGAAAGGAAAACCTCTCCCAGCAGCCTCAGTAGCAGCAGATTAAATCTCCACAATCAACTTGATGTACCCTGCATCTGTGGAATACCTGAATAGACAACAAATTGTCCCAAATTGAGGAGGGGAATTTTGGGAGCAACGATATATATATATATAT
>NW_020837962.1:28354768-28525161 GCF_003676395.1 Aethalodelphis obliquidens
TATTTATTTATTTATTTTTCCCTTCTTCTCTTTTTGTGAGTGGGTATGTGTATGCTTCTGTGTGTGATTTTGTCTGTATGGCTTTGCTTTTACCATTTATCCTAGGGTACTGTCTGTCCGTTTTCTTTTCTTTTTTTTTCTTTCATATAGTTTTTAGCACATGTTATCATGGGTGGATATCTTTTTTTGGTTTGGTTGTGCTCTTCTTTCTTTCTTTTTTTATTACTTTTTCTAAATTTTTTTCAATAATTTTTTATTTTAATAACTTTATTTTACTTTATTTTATTTTATCTTCTTTCTTTTTCTTTTTCTTTCTTTCTCTCTCTCTCTTTCTTTTCTTTCTTTCTTTCTTTCTTTCTTTCTTTCTTTCTTTCTTTCTTTCTTTCTTTCTTTCTTTCTTTCTTTTCTTTATTTTCTCCCTTTTATTCTGAGCTGTGCGGATGATAGGCTCTTGGTGCTCCAGCCAGGCATCAGGGCTATGCCTCTTAGGTAGGAGAGCCAAGTTCAGGAAACTGGTCTACAAGAGACCTCCCAGCACCATGTAAAAAGAAATGGTGGAAGTCTCCCAGAGATCTCCATATCAACACCAAGACCCACCTCCACTCAACGACCAGCAAGCTACCGTGCTAGATACCCTATGACAAACAACTAGCAAGATAGGGACACAAACCCACCCATTAGAAGAGAGGCTGCCTAAAATCATAATAAGGCCACAGACACCCCAAAACACACCACCAGACGTGGACCTGCCCACCAGAAAGACAAGATTCAGCCTCATCCACCAGAACACAGTCACTAGTCCCCCCCACCGGGAAGCATACACAACCCACTGAACCAACCTGAGCCACTGAGGACAGACACCAAAAACAACGGGAACTACAAACCTGCAACCCGAAAAAAGGAGATCTCAAACACAGTATGTAGAGCAAAATGAGAAGACAGAGAAACACACAGCAGATGAAGGAGTAAGGAAAAACCCACCACTCCTAACAAATGAGGAAATAGGCAGTCTACCCGAAAAAGAATTCAGAATAATGATAGTAAAGATGATCCAAAATCTTGGAAATAGAATGGAGAAAATACAACAAGCATTTAACAAGGACCTAGAAGAACTAAAGAGCAAACGAACAGTGATGAACAACACAATAAATGAAATAAAAATTTCTCTAGAAGGGATCAATAGCAGAATAACTGAGGCAGAAGAATGGATAAGTGACCTGGAAGAAAAAATAGTGGAAATGACTACTGCAGAGCAGAATAAAGAATAAAGAAGGAAAAGAATTGAGGACAGTCTCAGAGACCTCTAGGAAAACATTAAATGCACCAACATTGAATTATAGGGGTACCAGAAGAAGAAAATGAGAAATGGACTAAGAAAATATTTGAAGAGATTATAGTTGAAAACTTCCCTAATATGGGAAAGGAAATAATTAATCAATTCCAGGAAGCACAGAGAGTCCCATACAAGATAAATCCAAGGAGAAAGACACCAAGACACATATTAATAAAACAATCAAAAATTAAATACAAAGAAAGCATATTAAAAGCAACAACGGAAAAGCAACAAATAACATACAAGAGAATCCCCATAAGGTCAACAGCTGATCTTTCAGAGGAAACTCTGCAAGCCAGAAGGGAGTGGCAGGACATATTTAAAGTGATGAAGGAGAAAAACCTACAACCAAGATTACTCTACCCAGCAAAGGTCTCATTCAGATTTGACGGAGAAATTAAAACCTTTACAGACAAGCAACAGCTGAGAGAGTTCAGCACCACCAAACCACCTTTACAAAAACTGAAAAAGGAACTTCTCTAGGCAGGAAACACAAGAGAAGGAAAAGACCTATAATAACAAACCCAAATAATTAAGAAAATGGAAATAGGAAAATACATATTGATAATTACCTTAAACATGAATGGATTAATTCTCCAACCCAAAGACAGAGACTGGCTGAATGGATACAAAAACAAAACCTATATATATGCTGTCTACAACAGACCCAATTCAGACCTAGGGGCGCATACAGACTGAAAGTGAGGGGATGGAAAAAGATATTCCATGCAAATGGAAATCAAAAGAAAGCTGGAGTAGCAATTCTCATATCAGACAAAATAGACTTTAAAATAAAGACTATTACAAGAGATAAAGAAGGACACTACATAATGATCAAAGGACTGATCCAAGAAGAAGATATAACAATTGTAAATATTTATGCATCCAACATAGGAGCACCTCAATACATAAGGCAAATAATAACAGCCATAAAAGGGGAAATTGACAGTAACACAATCATAGTATGGGACATTAACACTCCACTTTCACCAATGGAGAGATCACCCAAAATGAAAATAAATAAGGAAACACAAGCTTTAAATGATACATTAAACAAGATGGACTTCATTGATATTTATAGGACATTCCATCCAAAAACAACACAATACACTTTCTTCTCAAGTGCTCATGTAACATTCGCCAGGATAGATCATACCTTGGGTCACAAATCAAGCCTTGATAAATTAAAGAAAACTGAAATTATATCAGCTATCTTCCCCGACCACAATGCTATGAGACAAGATATCAATTACAGAAAAAAAAATCTGTAAAAAATACAAACACATGGAGGCTAAACAAAACACTACTTAATAATGAAGTGATCACTGAAGAAATCAAAGAAGAAATCAAAAAAACACCTAGAAACAAATGACAATGAAAACACGATGACCAAAAAATTATGGGATGCAGCAAAAGCAGTTCTAAGAGGGAAATTTATAGCAATACAATCCTACCTTAAGAAACAAGAAACATCGCAAATAAACAACCCAACATTACACCTAAAGCAATTACAGAAAGAAGAACAAAAAAACTCCAAAGTTAGCAGAAGGAAAGAAATCATAAAAACCAGATCTGAAATAAATGAAAAAGAAATGAAGGAAAGGATAGCAAAGATCAATAAAACTAAAAGCTGGTTCTTTGAGAAGATAAACAAAATTGATAAACCATTAGCCAGACTCATCAAGAAAAAAAGGGAGAAGACTGAAATCAATAGAATTAGAAATGAAGAAGGAGAAGTAACAACTGACAATACAAAAATACCAAGGATCATGAGAGATTACTACAACCAACTATATGCCAATAAAATGAGCAACCTGGAAGAAATGGACAAATTCTTAGAAAGGCACAACCTTCTGAGACTGAACCAGGAAGAAATAGAAAACATGAACAGACCAGTCACAAGCACTGAAATCAAAACTGTGATTTAAAATCTTCCAACAAACAAAAGCCCAGGACCGGATGGCTTCACAGGCGAATTCTATCCAACATTCAGGGAAGAGCTAACACCTATCCTTCTCAAACTCTTCCAAAATATAGCAGAGGGAGGAACACTCCCAAACTCATTCTACGAGGCCACCATCACCCTGATACCAAAAGCAGACAAAGATATCACAAAGAAAGAAAACCAAAGGCCAATATCACTGATGAACATAGATGCAAAAATCCTCAACAAAATACTAACAAACAGAATCCAACAGCACATTAAAAGGATCATACACCATGATCAAGTGGGGTTTATCCCAGGAACAGAAGGATTCTTCAGTATACGCAAATCAATCAATGTGATACACCATATTAACAAATTGAAGGCAGAAAACCATATGATCATCTCAACAGATGCAGAGAAAGCTTTTGACAAAATTCAACACCCATTTATGATAAAAACCATCCAGAAAGTTGGCATAGAGGGAACTTTCCTCAACATAATAAAGGCCATATATGACAAACCCACAGCGAACATCTTTCTCAATGATGAAAAACTGAAAGCATTATCACTAAGATCAGGAAGAAGACAAGGTTTCCCACTCTCACCACTATTATTCAGCATAGTTTTGGAAGTTTTAGCCACAGCAATCAGAGAAGAAAAAGAAATAAAAGGAATCCAAATGGGAAAAGAAGTAAAGCTGTCACTCTTTGCAGATGACATGATACTATACACAGAGAACCCTAAAGGTGCTACCAGAAATCTACTAGAGCTAATCAATGAATTTGGTAAAGTATCAGGATACAAAATCAATGCACATAAATCTCTTGCATTGCTATACACTAATGATGAAAAATCTGAAAGTTAAATTAAGAAAACACTCCCATTTACCATTGCAACAAAAATAATAAAATATCTAGGAATAAACCTACCTAAGGAGACAAAAGACCTGTATTCAGAAAATTATAAGACACTGATGAAAGAAATTAAAGATGATACAAATAGATGGAGAGATATACCATGTTCTTGCATTGGAAGAATCAATACTGTGAAAATGACTATACTACCCAAAGCAATCTACAGATTCAATGCAATCCCTATCAAACTAACCCTGTCATTTTTCACAGAACTAGAACAAAAAATTTCACAATCTGAATGGAAACACAAAAGACCCCGAATAGCCAAAGCAATCTTGAGAAAGAAAAATGGAGCTGGAAGAATCAGGCTCCCTGACTTCAGACTATACTCCAAGGTTACAGTAATCAAGATAATGTGGTACTGGCACAAAAACAGAAATATAGATCAATGGAACAGGATAGAAACCCCAGAGATAAATCCACACACATATGGTCAATATATCTTTGATAAAGGAGGCAAGAGTATACAGTGGAGAAAAGACAGCCTCTTCAAGAAGTGGTGCTGGAAAAACTGGACAGGTACATATAGAATTATGAAATTAGTACACTCTCTAACACCATACACGAAAATAAACTCAAAATGGATTAAAGACCTAAATGTAATGCCAGACAGTATCAAACTCTTAGAGGAAAACATAGGCAAAACACTCTATGACACAAAACACAACAAGATCCTTTTTGGCCCACCTCCTAGAGAAATGGAAATAAAAGCAGAAGTAAACAAATGGAACCTAATGAATCTTAAACGCTTTTGCACACCAAAGGAAACCATAAACAAGACAAAAAGACAACCCTCAGAATGGGAGAATACATTTGCAAATGAAGCAACTGACAAAGGATTAATCTCCAAAATTTACATGCACCTCAGGCAGCTCCATGTCAACAAAACAGAAAACCCAATCCAAAAATGGGCAGAAGACATAAATAGACATTTCTCCAAAGAAGATATACAGTTTGCCAACAAACACATGAAAGAATGCTCAACATCATTAATCATTAGAGAAATGCAAATCAAAACTACAATGAGATATCATCTCACACTGGTCAGAATGGCCATCATCAAAAAATCTAGAAACAATAAATGCTGGAGAGGGTGTGGAGAAAAGGGAACCCTCTTGCACTGTTGGTGGGAAAGTAAATTGATACAGCCACTATGAGAACAGTATGAAGGTTCCTTTAAAAACTAAAAGTAGAACTACCATACAACCCAGCAATCCCACTACTAGGCATATACCCTGAGAAAACCAGAATGCAAAAAGAGTCATGTACTACAATGTTCATTGCATGTCTATTTACAATAGCCAGGACATGGAAGCCACCTAAGTGTCCATCAACCGGTGAATGGATAAAGAACATGTGGATGTGGCACTTATATACAATGGAATATTACTTAGTCATAAAAAGAAAAGAAATTGAGACATTTGTAGTGAAGTGGTTGGACCTAGAGTCTCTCATACAGAGTGAAATAAGTCAGAAAGAGAAAAACAAATACCATATGCTAACACACATGTATGGAATGTAAAAAAAAAAAAAAAAAGGTCATGGAGAACCTAGGGGCAAGAAGGGAATAAAGACATAGACCTACTAGAGAATGGACTTGAGTATATAGGGAGGGGGAAGGGTAAGCTGTGACAAAGTGAGAGAGTGGCATGGACATATATACACTACCAAACGTAAAACAGATAGCTAGTGGGAAGCAGCCGCATAGCACAGGGAGATCAGCTCTGGACTTTGTGACCACCTAGAGGGGTGGAATAGGGAGGGTGAGAGGGAGGGAGATTCACAAAGGAAGAGATATGGGGATATATGTATATGTATAACTGATTCACTTTGTTATAAAGCAGAAACTAACACACCATTGTAAAGCAATTTTACACCAATAAATGTGTTAAAAAAATGGAAATGAAAATATTCTCTCTCTCTGTTTTCTTTCATTCTCTGTGCTGCAAGGATCTATTAGAAACAGGTGTCACATAGAGAGTGACTCAGATAAAATTTGAGATTCAATATTTCTCATTGAATGATCTTTTTTTTTGCATCTTCACTCTTTGTGCAAAGTTAATACAGTTTTTTAGCCTACCAGTATTCAGTACGATTTAAGTATATGAAAATGCTCAAATCTTAAGTGCACTGTTCTATGATCTTTGACAAATGCACACAAGCATGTAACCATCTTCCAGATAAAGATATAGAATATTATTACTGCTCCAGAACATTCTCTTGTTCACTTTTCTAGTAATTAATATTCATCTAAACCCAAGAAAACCACTATGCTGATTTCTATTACCATAGGGTAATTTTTTCTTGGATTTTGTATAAATGGATCATACAGTATGTACTCCTTTGTGTATGGCTTATTTTCCTCAACAAAATTTTTTGAGGTTTAGCCATGTTTGTGTATACATAGAGTTAATTGCTTTTATTGTTGTACAGCAATTATGCTATATGAAATAAGCCAAGCACAGAAGGGCAAATACTGCATGATTCCACTTACATGAGGTACTTATAGAAGTAGAGAATAGAATGGTGATTTAGGGACCAAGGGGAGAGGGAAGCAAGGAGTTGTTTAATTGGTATATAGCTTCAGTTATGCGAGATTAATGATTTCTACAGATCTGCTGTATAGCATAGCACCCATACTGTATTGTGCACTTAAAATTTGTTAAGAAGGTAGATCTCATATTAATGGTTCTTATGAAATCCAGAATAAAACAAACAAACAAAAAAACAATAACAACAGCAACAACAAAGAGACAAAAGGAAACTTTTCAAGATGATGTATGTGTCTACTACCTTGATTATGGTGATGGTTTCACAAGCATAAGCATATGTCCAAACTCATGAAATTGTATATGCTAAATATGTGCAGTTTAATATTAGTCATACCTCAATAAAGCTGCTAAAAAAATCTATCTTGAGTTCCCACTGACATATGATTGCTCTGATATTTGATGTTGCTTTCCAACCAGGAGATGATGTCATTTTATATTGTATGGAAGTGGCTATTGCATAATATAAGGGCTTTTATAACTGCTCTTTAGAGCAGAAATAGTAAACACTTGCAACAAGCAGGCCCTGAGCAAGAAGTACATATCCATGTCCAGAACAAACAAATTTTTAAAGTTAGTGCTACTTTTCTACTCCCTTAATGCCCCCTACCTTCCAGAAGTGTTTAATTCAGTATCTATATCTAGTTTTCTATTCTCCCCAAACTTTGCCATTACAATTTCACCTATCCTCCATTGCATACCTTCAGCCATTTGCATAGAGTTAGGTAATTTAATACATTAATTCATGATGAGATAATAATGCAATATGAGGTTAGTTTATTACTCTCTCCAGTTAAGAAATTAATATTTTGTTGGGATTTCTGTGAAAATTAACTCAGCCAAGTCTCTTTAAAAGTGGATTTTATAAATCACAGTTTATTCCTGAATAATGGGATATATTTGGTGAGGTGGTATTTTCAATACTTCTGGAATTCTACCCAGGATTAATCCACCTGTATGGAAGCTATTGCTGGCCAACAAAACAATCCTGATGCAGCCACCAATGTCAATTTTTTATTCAATCTCAAGAATGTTTAACTGATACCTAGTAGGTAAGTGAGAGCCAACAGAACTGACTGGTAGGCCAGGAAATAATAGAGACTATTTTAATAGTTAGATGTCTATAACATTATCCTATGTATAATGTCAACTTATATTATGATCTTCATGATTATATATACATATATATATATTTTTTTTCAAGAGGTCTCTTTCTGATCCTGTCTGTATATATGCTGAGTAATTTCTAAAGGAGGATATCATTAATAGGATAAAATACTTCCTACTAACTTGTCTTTTCAGGCAATACCTGCCCAGAGATTTGAATAAGAAAGATAAACAGACTGTTACATGGAACATTCCAGAACAAACAACACTTACAAAACTTAGTTCATCTTCTTTTTTGAACTTACCATATTAAATAGGGTCCAATTTGTATCACAATATTAAAGTGGACTTAAGAAAGAGTTTTACCAAGTCTGGCTATGTGCTAACCAAGCCCATTTCCTCTTCTTCCTGAGCACTCATTTACACTACACTCCCTGCCTCTTTAGCAGTTAACTGTGATCATGTGACTGGGGACTAGCCAATAGAATGTGAGTAAAGGTAATATGTATGCCATTTCCAGGTCTGGGCAATACAGATATGTCATTTGAGGAGCACAAGGACAGGATGTAAAAAGTTTTAGTCTCTGTGTGATTACTATGAGAAAAAAAATATAAGCACAATTTTTGGAGAAATGCAATAAGAACAAAACAAAACAATCGAGAAAAACAAATAAACAACAGGAAACCCTGCCAAATTAAGAGCAAGAGATACATCTACAAACAATTTTTAAAATGTATCAAAATCTAGAAGGATTGACATTCTGATTGTTTCACAGGTGTCTTTAGTTTCTCATTTGATTTAAATTAAGCAATTGAAACTAGAAATCATAATCAAAGTAGTATGGGTTATGCTATTAAAAGAAAGATCTAGAAAAACCTCCAGTCATTCAACAACATACTTAAAGATCAGTAAAGGAAAGCACATATCTATGTTAACACACAGTTAAAATAAATAATTTTAGTCTTTATCTGTCTTTTTGTTGTGATTGCAGTTATCCAACCAACTACTGGTTCCAATCATACAAAATGATAAAGCTTCTACTGAAGTTACAATATGCGGAAAATATTCTGTAGTATTAAAATAAAACACAGAATGGTGGGGAAAAGACTAGTGGGTTATGAACTTTAATACTGTTGGGTTAATCACAAATGCTCTTTCTAAAGAGATAGCATTAAACCAGAGAACTGGAATTTGGGAAGGTAGAGCATTGTCAAAAGTCAGTAGAAGGGTGACCCAGATTCACAGAACAGCCTCAACTAAGTGGAATGAATTCACCTTTGTGAGGACAGGAAAGTAGATCAAGTTAACTTTAGAGAGAAGTAAGCAAAGGCCAGAGCAGAGAGGGTGTTGCTGTGGTGGGGAATTTGGCTTTTACTCTAAGTGCAATTAGAGGCCATTGTAGACTTTCAAGCAATGGGACAGTGCATGCTATTTTCAAGTTTTAAAAAGATCACTTTGGGTATTCCCTAAAGAATATATAGGAGAAGACAGCAGTGAAGTGAAAATTTTGTTAGAGGATTCCACAGCATCTACAAAATTGAAAATGGTGGCTTGGTCCTGGATCATAAAGGTGGTGATGTAAAACAGTGGACACATCCAAGATAAATCTAGAGATGAAATGAATAGGACATGGATTGAATGTGAGAGTGAGAGAGGGTGATCAAAGAAATTGAAAATCAGTGTTGGTTTTTTCCTTCCTTTTGTTTTGTTTTGTTTTAGCAACTCTTTAACTGATAAAGCCATTTCCTCAGGGGCGAGTGACTAGAGAAAGAACTAAGACATTTAGTGGGTTTTTTACTGTGTTAAGAACACTTAACAGTGATCTACCCACTTGTCAAATTTGTAAGTGTACAATAGAGTGTTATTAACTATGGGCACAATGTTGTACAACAGATGTCTAGAATTTATTCATCTTGCATAACTTAAACTTTATACCTGTTGAACAACTCCCCATCCCACCCTCCCCTTTGCCCTGACAATCATAATTTTACTCTCTGCTTCTATGTGTTTGACTCTTTTAGAGATCTAATATAAGTGGAATCATGCAGTAATTATCCTCTGTGACTGTTTTATTTCATTTAACATAATGTCCTCAAGGTTCATATATGTTGTTGCATGTGGCAGGATTTCCTTCTTCTTTAAGGCTGAATTCATTGTATGTTCATTGTATGTATATACCACATTTTGAATAGACATTTCTCCAAAGAAGACAAACAAATGACCAACAGGTACATGAAACATGCTCAACATCACTATTCATCAGGGAGATGCAAATCAAAGCCACAAGGAGATATCACCTCACACCCATTAGGGTGGTAATTATCAGGGTAAAAAGAAGAAGTGTGGCTGAGAATGTGAAGAAAATGGAACCCTTGTACACTGTTGATGAGAATGTAAAATCATCGTGCAGCCACTATGGAAAACAGAATAAGATCTCTCAAAAAAATTAAAAATAGGGTCATCATATCCAGCTATCCCACTTCAGGGTATTTAACAAAAAAATTTAAATCAAGGTCTCAAAGATATATTTGTACACCCATGTTTATCTCTGCATTATTCTTATAAGCCAAGATATGCAAACAACCTAAGAAATGAAATTCTAACTTTATCTTTAATATACCTGCAAAGCATTCAAGCAGAGATGATAAATACACAGTTTGATACATGAGTATGGATCCATGAATATATTGATGATACATACCACTTCAAAAGAACTTTATGAAGAAGAAAAACAATATTTTTCCAGAAGTAAATTTGAATGAATTAATGTAGAAAGAGTATAAATAATGTGTCTTATAAATGTATGTTTGTATGGCATCAACATAATGAAACTAAACTGTGAATTTGTGGAAGTTTACCCGGGACTTGTGAAGTCAATTGATTCGTTGTATGTCAGGTGTCATTTTATAATGAAGCTTTTTTTTTTTTTTCTTGAGACTCCCTTTGGTGGAGGAGAAAATATGAATTAAAATTCCAAAAATTCTCATTACAGCTAATATGAAAAAAAAATTGTTCAAATTTTTTTTCTGGAGAGTTTTTAGTAAACACTTATTTTATTGGTTTTGTTCTTATTTTAGTGGGTTTTACCTTATCTTATCCAACATAAAAAAATAAAAGGGAAGAACATAGTTAACAAATACTTATTGGGTGGCTAATATGTGCTAGTCATTGTAATTTTTATATAGTTAAAATTCTCTACTCTCAAACACACACACAAATCTTTCTAAAATGAGGGTTTTTTTGACAAATAATTGATTTTTTAAGGATAATTTAATAACTGTAACTTCAATGAAGAATAAATAAGTTCAAGACACTGATAAATACACTTTGAACCACTTGTGGAGAAGCATTAATAGTAGATAACAAAGGTGCAGGTGCACACAGTTCTGCCCTTCCTTCAGTATAAGAAAAATATTGATGCAAGACATGAAAAATAATACCAACTTGAAATAAAAGAGTAATCTGTCCCCAATTACCTTGTATGGCCTCCTGCCAAGATGAGAAATATGTTTCTTCATGTCTATCTAATGTTAAATTAATTGTAAAAATGCCGTTGGCTGTCAGAACCAAAAGGAGTAGACAATTCCACCTTAAAGAAAACTCACATGTTACACACCTGCTTAATTTCCAAATATTTTTCAGATGGATTGGAGAAGGAGATAGGAATGGACATCTTTTTTTGACCTTGAAAGATCTTACTATTAAATAGCATCTGAATTCTTTACCCCACAGAAATCTAATATTGATCAGATGGTTTGTGTCCAACAAATGTGATGTATGTAGATAGTGGTTTCTGGAGAGTATTCTGGGGTCTGTAGGAAACACTGGCCTCACAAACTCAATCCAGGCATCACAATGCAGGTGCTATAAAAGATGAGGCCTCATGTTCATGACCTTTAGAATACATCATCTCTGGTGCTAGATGAAATCTTCAGTGTTATTTTATTCAACCCATACTTTGAAAATATGAGGTATTCCAGCTCAAACACTCTAAAGCCTGCCTAGGTGAAAAATGAGAAGAAGAAAGAAAGAGAAAGAGTGGGAAAGAGAAGGAAAGAGAAAAAGGATGGAAGAGAAAAGAAACAAAGAAAAGAGAAAGAAAGGAAAGGAAAAGAGAGTAAAAGTGAAAAGTGAGAGGGGAAGGAGAGAGAGAGAGAGAAAGAGAATGAGACATTGTCGTGTTGAATCAATTTTGTAGTAAACAAAATGCATCTGTTTCCTATCATGTCCAGAGCCACTGTGTCCCGGGACACAACTAAGTAGGTGTGGGACATCAAGCCCACAAAGCATTCGTTTCTTGGAATTTTCTGGCGAGGTTTGAGGTGGTCTTACAGGAGACAAATCCACTGCTTGAAGAGCTGGCATTTACCATGTGTATATGGCACCTGGAGCCTGTGACATGACACAGATGATTTTGGGGCAGCAGATAACATGGCACCGTGGAAAGTCTCAAAGGGGTCAGTGGAATCTGAGGTCAGACAACTCTTTATATCTGATCAGGCAAGGGCTCGAGTATCAGTGTAAGAATTTGTGCGGAGCTCCTGGAAATGTGTGAAAATGACCACATTTTCATGTCAGAAACAGGACATTTATAGAAAAGATTGAAATCTTAGAGAAGAGTTAGATTTTTCCATAAATACAGGTAGCAAGGATACGACCCAAATGAAGCAGAAGAGTTTTGACAAAAGTTTTTAGTTTGTCAAATCAATTAATTCAACTATTATTTGATGAGTAAAAGAATGTTTAACTGTTTATCCAAGTCTTTTATCTCTGGGTACCCAGCTAGACTATGTTTCCCAGCGAGCCATATATTTGAGTTCTCATTAATAGAACAGGGAGGAAGGGGTGTGAGCTACCTCTGGAGGAGAGGATCCTCCTCCAGGTCTTCTTTCTCCTTTTGCTGGCTGTCTGCTAATGAGGTCCTAAGGGACAGAAGAACCATAAGATGCAAAAACCTTGGTCTTTGAATTGTTGAGTGGGAGAGAGTCACCTGCTGATGAGAAACACCTGCATTGGACTATTATATGAGCAAGAAATAAATTTCTATTTCATTTCTGGCTTGGGGGACAGGGTGAATTTCATAAGAAGTTAAGGTAGGGCAGGAGAGCTGGGTTGGGGGATTAAGTAAGTGGAACGACTCGTATGAGTTTTGAACAGTTGGATGGTAAAGTGATCCAGCAGGCAGAGTAGTCATTCCTTTGCTTAGGACCTTGCAGTGATTTCCCCTCTGATTCTGAGTAAAAATGAGTCTACAGCAGCTCATGTGGACTTGCAGGCTTGGTCTGCATTGCCTCCCTGATGTCTTCTCCTGCTCGCCTCCTAGTTTGCACTCTCTGGTAAACACCAGTCTCCTGACTGCCCCAGAAGACCCAGGCTCATCCCTGCAGTACAACCTTTGCATTGCATTCCCTCTGCCTTGATTGCTCCACCTTAGAGATGCAAGGCCTTATTCCTACATCTCCTTCAACTCTTTGCTTAAATAAACCTACAAAACAAACCCTACATTAAAAATTCTATTTAAAGTTGTAAGGACCACAATTCCCAGGCACTCCTGGTTACCTTACCCTAAGGTGAACATCTTTTTCATAACACTTACCACCTTGTTCATATATAAAATAGCACAAATTATATACATTTTATTTATAAATATAAATTTATTTACAAATATAAATAAATAAAATAACACAACGTTTGTGAATTACTTATTATCTACCTCTGTCTCTGTGTCTCTCTGTCTCTCTCTCTCTCTCTCTCTCACACACACACACACACACACACACACACACACACTCATGATGATGTAACTTTCACAAAGGTAAAGATCATTGTCTGTTTGTTAACTGAAGGATCTCAAGCACTTAATTCCAGCACAGAGTACAACTCAGTAACTCTTTTTTAAATTAATGAATAAGGGAATGTATGAGTTGGAGGCACATAGCTGGGACTTTCAGAAGGCATTTGAAAATATGAGTCTGGAACCAGAATACTGATCTAAACTAGGAATCCATCTGTACTTAGGAATCCATCTATCATCCCGGGACAAGGAGAATGGATGGTCACCAGTGGGAAATGGAGATTGAAACTAAGATGTAGGCCAAGAAGAGAATTTTGAAATTCACAACATTTGAGACTGTACAAAGGAAAAGGAATCAGGCATGGAAATAAAAATGAGACAGAGGGGCCTAAGGAATAGTGGGAGATACATGGTATGGTAGATATGAAACTAAGAATTTCAGCTGTCTCACAAGTATCAAAGTGAGCACTTCTGTTACCTTGGAGATGTGGGTCTCAGAGCAAACCTTCCACTTAATACAGGCATAGACATTCAGGCTGCTAGAGCTTAATGTCAGAATTTTTTACACATGATCACTTGGAAACAAAGGAAGGAAGGAAAGAAGGAAGAAAAAAGAAGGAAGGAAAGAAGAAAGGAAAAGAAAGAACATAAAGAAAGAAAACATAGCCAAAGTCTAAATTTGGCATCTTAAGTGAGTTCGTATTAAATCCTCTTTTAAAAAAGAGTCTTTGCTTTGTTCCCTTTCTTCAAATAATACATTCATAAAAATATATATGCATATAGATATGCATATATATATACATAAAGTTAAGCATATGTTAATAATTTCAGTGAAGAAATCTATACTACAATGATGTTTCAAGTTCAAAATTTAAATGGATATAATCAAAACATAAAATTAAAATTTCTAAACAGTCATAAATGTCTATTGAACTTGTTACACTGCATTAGACATTTTATATATCTATCTATATCTATCTATCTATCTATAGGCTTAAGTTCATTTGTAAATGAAAGAGTATACTTATCACATAGTCCTATCTCCTATATGCTGTATATTCATGGACTTTTTTTTTTTTTTGCAGTACACGGGCCTCTCACTGTTGTGGCCTCTCCTGTTGCAGAGCACAGGCTCCAGACGCGCAGGCTCAGTGGCCATGGCTCATGGGCCCAGCTGCTCCACGGCATGTGGGATCTTCCCAGACCAGGGCACAAACCCGTGGCCCCTGCACAGGCAGGCGGACTCTCAACCACTGCGCTACCAGGGAAGCCCTCATGGACTTATTATTACATTACTTCTACTTCCATTGGCAAACTGGAGGTATGAGCCATAATCACATTTTGTTGGTTTATGGTTAGATATCTTCTACTAAGGATGCTATTTTAAACATGATAATTTTAATTTTTAATTATGTTTTGGACAGAAGATATGGGTGAATCTGTCATTGGACTATACCAACTAAGTTTAGTAGCGGAGCTGTGAGAATATATGTAATGACTATTAATTTTGGTTATTACTCATTTTGTACAACCGGTGATAAATCCCCTATAATATTTCATTTATACACTTAATCATTGTAACCCTTTAACACAAAGAAAAATCCCAAGCTAGAGGAATGGGAAACTTTCATTTATTGCATTTGCAAATATAAAGAATACTTAGAAATTCAAATAAATCCTCTCAAATAAATATTGTTTTTAACAGAAGTTAAAACATCCTGAGTACATTATTTAAAACATAAAATATCCTGAGAAAATAAGAGAATCTTACTTTAATATTTAAAATTTAACTTCATTAAATAAATTTATTTTCAAGTTAAAATGATGTAATAAATAATGTGAAGAGAAAACTATAACTCAAGGTAGGTTAAAAATACTAATAAATTTCTAATTACCAATAATTCATCTAAGTGCTGTAAAAGCAGAGGTAAATTTTACTTGGAATCCTAGCAGGTTTTGAACATGTTATCTCACTATTTCTTGCTAATTTCTCAGAAATAGTGGGTAATGGCAAAGTTGTAAATAGATCTGAGAGTGATAAATATTTAATTAAAAGAAAGAGGAAGGAAAGAAGAAAGAAAGGGAAGGAACAGTGGATTCTAGAGACCAGTAAATTCTATTTGGCTCAATTCCCATATTTATTGAAAATATAATATAAGAAATTTCAAAGGAGTACTCTAATCTGTTAAAAATATCATAAATTCGTTAAGAACAAATTGTAGGGTTAAGAAAGCATAAAGATAGTTTTTTTTCATTATATCAAATAAGCATCCAGCAGCCTTCTTGAGACATTGTAGATATAAGGCTGAAATTCAGCTCGTTAATAAATAAATTATATAGATCCATTGACAGATTAATAACTAATGCACAGAACCTTGATTAATAGCTCCGTACCAACCTAGATGGAAATTTCTCTGGTTCTGTCTTGATCCCACTCTACACAATTTTCTCAACATTGTGATAAATGACAGAATGTTTAGCAAATTTGTAAAAGATAATTAATACCTTGTATAATTAAAATTATATATTTAAAGTAATCTTGATAATCAGGAATGCAGTACCCAAAACAATAAGATGTTTAAGAACATTAAGTACAAAATAACAAATTTAGTTGGAAAAGTCATTTGTAAAAATGAAAAATAATGGACTTTTTACTATGTCATTAGTTTATGAGCCAATCATCTAGAAATTTTAGTAACCTCTAAGCCTTATAAAAGGCAGAAGTAATACAATTATTAATGCCAATTTAAATTAAATTTTAACCACAGAAATTTGGTGCTTGTGCCCCAAGATGGGCCAGTCTTACAGGGTTCTGCTTTAGTTAGATCTTATTCAGAATATTCCATGCAATTAAAGCTAGCTCTCTTTAAGTCAGACTAGAATGAGTCTAGATGAGACAGAAAAACTGTATCATCAAAGTTACTATTCCAGAGATAATCATTTTAATTCTGGTAAATCAAAGCCTACAGAGAAGCATGCTATCAATGAGAAATGATGTTTCAGGATTGGATAAAGGCAACTGGTCCATGAGTTGATGATGACTTCTTAATTTGAATATCTCCACATACCTTGCCCTGAAAAATTATACAGAACAACAAAGAGAACAAACAAAACCAATGGACAGTTGTATAACTAGGAGATGGAGAATATTTTAAAACCTCAGTTATTATGTAAGTGGATAGACATCTGGTTTTAGCCTAGATAAGAGTGAAGAAAAAAACCTCCCACCCTTAAGAAAGAAAAGCTGAACAGATATCTGATCAATAACTTTTCATGAATCCATCAGAAATCAAGGTCATAGATAGCAATCCTGAGACCGAGAGAAACAAACACCTGCATGAGACACAGTATCCAAACATTTGCTTGCCTGGAGTAGAAGCCATTGGTAAGCTGTTAAAAACATTATACTAGAGGTTTTGATGAATACATTTTTGGAGGCTAAGAGTGTTCTAGCGTGAAAATGTGGAGCCCCTAGGCAATCAAATTCATAGAAGGGTTTCATAATATTGCAAGCTTTTCCTCAACAAACCCCACCAGGAAATCACAGGAAAGAAAGGGGAAAATATGGAGAAAGTTCTCCTCATGGTGCTTTCTGGAGGAGGGAACAGCAGCCACTGCTGAAGACCCACAACCATTGTGGAACAAAAGATTTAATATTCGGAGGTACATATTTCCAGATTGTACCATTGCAACTGAGAGAAGGAAACTCTTTCTTGACAAACTGTCCCCTCTCAGCTAAAAAACAAAAGAGAAAAAATAAACAAAACACGAAACTTTATCTAAAGGGGTGGAGGGCATCTGGTGTGTAGACTGAGAACATTGGAGGATGATATCCATTTCAGCCAGAGAAGAAAATAGGGGAGGGAGAAAAAGTTCCATCCCTGGATAAGGGTCAGAATTAATTATAAGGGTCACACTCCTTAGAAACGGGCCCCAGCCCTTAGAAACAGGCCCACTGTGGACACCAAACATTGATATTTAAATCAGACATTAAGACTGGTCTCCTTCACTGCATCCCAGATTAACAAACCTGCGATAATAGTAACAATGTATTTCAGCTCAGAGGGATGCACAAGTCAGACACTCTCAGAGTAAGAACCCAAAGTAAAGTTCCAAGATAAAAAACAAAAAAGTTAACTAGAGGAACTTGAAGTCTCAGGTATACATAGAAACAACAGCTCTCAACGCTGGTAACCACAGGAATAGCAAACCTCAAATACTGCCCAGCACTGGATAGGTTACCATAAATAGATTTATCTCAGTATCTTGGTAAATATGGTTCTATACAATATGGTTCTAGATA
Source organism: Aethalodelphis obliquidens (assembly GCF_003676395.1). Lineage (NCBI taxonomy): Eukaryota > Metazoa > Chordata > Mammalia > Artiodactyla > Delphinidae > Aethalodelphis > Aethalodelphis obliquidens. Next base: position 28,372,696 of record NW_020837962.1, read on the forward strand.
CTTCTGCTGTAAGTATCTTTACCACAGACATCTTTGCTGCAAACATTTTCCCTGTATAACTAATTGGCCATAAGGCAATTTTGCCTTCCACGAAAGATAAAATAACTAGTTGTATCAAACCAGGTTTTGGTTTGATAATTTGACTTCATCTGGTTGAAATGCATTAGCATTTCTTCCAGTTAGCAACATTATTGATGGCTTTATTGAGCTGACAGATGACAATGATTTGCCTCAAGACTTGATTTCTTATTTTGAAACACACTACCTTGGAGGAGAAAGAGGCTGAGGACTTTGAAGATGCAGCGTTAAACTCACATTTCCCAAAGAACTTTGGAATATCTATCAACAAACATGTGACAGTATGCCAAGAACAAAAACACTGTAGAGGCTTTCACAACACAATGCAAAGCTCAGTTACAAATATGCATCCTAGTGTTTGGAAATTGATGTCTCTCTTAATGAAGGAAGAAATATTAGCAAAACAGAAAATGTGCAAAGCTAAATGAAGAGATAAACCATCAGCAACAACAACCACAAAGTATAATATACTATAAAGAAAAAAACTTGGAAGACAAATACTTAGGCACAACCCACAATATAAAATCAAATATTTGCAAAGTATCGCCATGAATCTACACACATTTTAAATGTATTCATCTTGTATTTCACAAAAAAGTCCTCTTAATTTTGTTATTCATTTCTCATGTTTCTCATGTCCTTTTAATGTCCCTCTTCTATTTTTTGTTATTTTATCTTTTAGAGCAAAATCACCTTACAGACAACTAGTTATATGATGAAGATGTTTGTGGCAAAAGTAATTGTGGAAAAGATGTCTATGGCAAAGATGTCTGTGTCAGGAATATCAAACACGATACAATATAGCCAGCTTCCAATAAAAAATACATATATATAAAATATGCCACAATGCAATAAATGTATGCTGAAGAAACAAAGCCATCATCAGAACCAGATTCAGAAATATTAAAAGCTAAATAAAAAGATAGTAAACATGCAAAATTAGATAGGTAATTTCTGCAGAGATATGGGATCTATAAGAAACAATCAAATGAAAATATTAGAAATACAAGATGTTGTAACAGAAAAGATTTTCAATGGATCCATTACTATATTTTACAGAGCTGAGGAAAGAATCAGTTAATTTGAAGGAAAGGCAACAAAAATCACATGAGCTGAAGCACAAAAATGTAAAATGTGGAGGGAAAAAAAGACAGAGCATCCAAGACCTGTGGAATAATATCAAATGGTGTAACATAAGGATAATTGGAATGCTAGAAGTACAGATGAAATTCCTGAAGAAATAATGTTCAAAATTTCTGAAATACCAAACCAGAAATCCAAATAAAATAAATACCCCAAACACCAAATATGGGGATATCATATTCAAACTTCAGAAAACCAAATAAAAAGAGAAATTCTTGAGGGCAGTTAGAAGAAAAAAAAAAAAAAAACTTTACCTACAGAGGCACAAGGATAAGAATTAAAGCAGATTTCTCATTAGGAACTATGCAAAAAGAAAATAATAGAGGGCTTTAAAGTGTTGAAAGAGAAGAAAGGAGCCCTCTCAACCCAGAATTTTCTATTCTTTAAAAGTGACCCATGAAGAGTTTCTCAGAAGCAAACAAAAAATGAGAGAATTAATTGTTAGTAGATGTTCCCTATGACAAAAGAACTTAAAGGAAGCTCTTTAGGCAGAAGGAATACAATTAAGGTCAGAAACTTAGATCTGCATAAATAAATGAGTGTTGGAAATAGAATAAATAAGGGTAAAATCTAACTTTGTTTCTATTATTTTCAATCACCTTAAAGATAGTTATTTATTTAATCAGTAACTGTAAAAATGGTTTGGGTGTTTATATATATAGTGTATCTGAAAGTGAAATATATGACAACACTGACATAGAGGTGGGAGGGAGATGGGCATATACTGTAATAAGGTAGTTTTACTACATATAAAGTTGTATAATACTATTTGCAAATAGACAAGTAATTTCTAAAAGCATATTTCAAACTCTAGCACCACCACTAAAATTTTTTTTTAATATGAATAAGTGAATAAAAAAAGATACAATTGAAGGAAGAACTTTAAAACCAGAAAGGATAAGATAAGAGAAAACAAAAAACAAATAATAAATACAATAATAGATAACAGGTAGCAATATGATATATTTTAAATGCAAATATATTAATAATTATTTTAAAGACATGTGTTTTAAACACCCCTGCTAAATGACAGGGATATTGGTTAAAAGGAAAACAAAATAAACAACAGCAGCCAACAAGCCTCAACTATATGCTATCTATCAAAACACACTTTTTTTTTTTTAATCTATATGTAGCTGTGTTAAAAATTAAGGAGTGGAGAAAATATACCATGCAAACACTAACCAGAAGGTTGGAGTCACTATATTAATTCCAGACAAGGCAGACTTCAAAACAAGGAGGATTATGAAGGATAAGGAGAGATATTACATAATAATAGAGGGGTCAATTCTCCAAGAATATGTAAAAAATATTATACATGCATACACCTAGCAACAGAGTTTGAGGCAAAAATTAAGGGATCTGAAAGAATAAACAGACAAATCTACCATGATAGTTGAAGACTTCAACACCTTTTCACAACAGTAGATTAAACAACTAGGGAAAAAGTCAGCAAGCATATAAACAATCTGAACATTATCTCATAACTTAAGCTATTTGATATTCATGAAATATTTAATCCAACACAGCAGAATACACATATTTTAAGTACATGGAATATTCACCAAGATAACCATATTTTGGGCCATAAAACAAATCTAACAAATTTAAAGAATATAAAGCACACAATGTGCATTCTTGGACCATAACTGAATTACAGTAGAATTCAATAACAGAAAGATATCTGATAAAATTCCAAATATTTGAAAGTTAAAAAGTACACTTCTAAAAAATGCATGGATCAAAGAGAACATTTTAAGGAAAATAAACAATATTTTGAACTAAATAAAATTGAAAATGAAACATACCAAAATTTTTGGGATGCAGCTAAAGTAGTGCAGAAAATGAAATTTGAATCACTGAATGCACATATTAGAAATGAAGAAATCTCTAAAATTAATAATCTACATTTCTACCCAAGAAACTAAAGAAAGAACAAATTAAACCTGAAGAAACACTTCCAACATAAATAATAAAAATTATAGCATGATTAAATTGAAAAACAGAAAATCATTAGAGAAAAACAATGAAACCAAAAGCCTATTATTTGAAGAGATCAATAAAATTGATAACTCTCTAGTCAGGCTAATCAAGAAAAAAAAGGAAATGTCACAAATTACCCACATCATTCAAGAAAAAAAATAGACATAACTATTGATCCCACAGACATTAAAAGATAATAAAATATTATTTTGATCAACTCTATGCCCATAAATTTAAAATCTTAGATGGACTGGGCCAATTCCTTGAAAGATACATACCACCAAAATCCACTGAAGAAGTAAATAACTGAATAGCCCTATATATGTATTAAATGGATTAAATTTATAGTTTTAAATCTGCCGAGACAAAACTAAACAAAACCCCTCTAGACCCAGATAGTTTCACTACTGAATTCTACCAAGCATTTTAGAAAGAAATAATACCAACCTACATATTTGTTTCCAGAAGATGGAAGAAGAGGGACTACTTTGAAATCATCCTATGAGGTCAGCATTAGGCTAATAGCAAAAGCAGACAGAGCATTACAAGGAAAGAACACTACAGACCATCATCTCCTATGAACACAAACACAAAAAGTTATAACAAATATTAACAAATCAAATCCAGCAATTTATAGAAAACACAATATGTCACAATCAAGTGGAGTTTATCCCAGGAATATAAGACTGCTTCAACATTCAAAATTCAATTATTGCAATTCACCATACTGACTAAACAACAACAAAAACATGATCATATTAATACTTGCAGATAAAGCTTTCAACAAAAAGCAATATATATTCATTCATGATACATTCTCACATATTAACAATAACAACTCTTTGCAAGCAAACTCCTTTAACCTAATAAAGGCTTTACCGAAAACCAACAGCTACCTTGATACTTACTAGTGAAAATGAAATGCTTTTCTCCTAAGCGCTACAACAAGGCAAGAATGTTCTCTTGCTATTCCTATTCAACATCATACTGTAAGTTCTAGTTATTGAAGTTCTAGTTGGTGCAGTAAGGCAAGAAAAGAAATAAAAAGCATACATTGGAAAGGGAGAAATAAGTCTATTTTTACTTAGCGGTAATATGATTTTCTATGTAGAAAATTCCAAAAAATCCACAAAATATTCCTTGAACTAATAAATGAGTTTTGCATAGTCTCAGAATACATATTTGACTTGCAAAAGTCAATTGCATTACTATATATCACATGAGAAATTGAAACCTGAAATGTAATAATAGTAATAACAATAACAACAATACCATTTGCAATAGCACCCAAAACTGAAATACTTAGGTATAAATCTAAATAGGTAAAGATCTAAATACAAAAACTACTGATGAAAGAAATCAAAGAAAATCTAAATAAATGAAGAGTTATATAAGCAGTCATGGATTGGAAGGCTCAATATTATCGAGGTGTTTCACCCCTGTTTAATCTGTAGATTCAGTACAATCCCAATCAAAATTCCAGTAAATATATTTGTAAATATCAATAAGCTGACTTTAAAATTCATAGGAAAATTCAAAGGAAATTTTGAGAATGAATTCTCTAAAAGATGATGAAATAGAGAGGCTAACATATAAGTAGGAAACTAAATACCTAAGACCAGCTCAATTGATCTGGAATGTACACCAGAGGAGGGTTCAAATGGGGATTGCAACTAAAAAAAAAAAAAGAAAGAAAAAAGGTGAAAGGGGGGGATAGTAATACCAATTAATTAAAAGCAGATCTGCACTATAATAAATGTTAAAGGAAGTCCTTCAGGCAGAAAGAAAAGACGACCAGATGGAAAGATGGATCTACCCAAGGGAATGAAGAGCACTACAAATAGTAACTACATAGGAAAACATGTATTTTATTATTATTGAAATCTGTTTTAAAAATTGACTGTTTAAACAAAAATAATATGTATTGTGAGGTTTATAACATATGTATAGGTATAATGTGATAATAGCATAAAGCATGGGAGGTGAGAAATAGAAATAAACTATTATAAGATTCATATACTATATCTAAAGTAGTATAAAATTATTTAAAGGTAAATATGTATTACTATAAACTCTAAAGCAACCACTAAAATAGAGTAAAAACAAAAAGTTAATCACTAAAATAAAATAAAAACAAAGAGTTAAAGGCAACAAAGGAGACTGAAAAAAAAGAATGCATACCATGTGATTCCATTTATATAAAACTCTAGGAAATGCCAACTAATGCTCAGAGACACAAAACAGATCAGTGATTGTTTTGCAAGGGGTTTGGGAGAAGAGCTAGAAGGGAGGAATTACAAAGAGGCATGAGAAAATTTTCAGGGTTGATGAGTAAGTCCACTGTCTTGGTTGCAGGGTGTTTTCATGGGTGTATGAGAAATAAAAAAGGAAGCCAAACAGTGGAGGAGTTTAGAAACTCAAATTCTGTGTTTTGAACTATAAAGTACAAGTATGTGTAATAAACCTCTATTGTTAGTGCAAAATGGCTCCCTGTACAACTCCTCAATGTAACACCTGCACTTCTGCTCACTGAATAACAATTCATTTTGATGGATGCGTGAGGAATAGTAAGTGAGGCCTTTTGTAGGCTCAGTAGAACAAAGGTGGATTCCCAGACAATATTCTAATATCGGTTTTAAGATTCCAAATACCTCCTGTTTAGTTTGTAACTCACTCAGATGAGAGTTACTGTTTTGGCCACAGCTACCTGAACTTTGCCTGAGGCCAAAGCTCCACCAGGCTGTATTTGGAGGAAGCTTTTGAGGTTTGCTAAATATAGGTAATAAGGGATTATCAACTGGATTTTTCATGAAAATGTAAAAAGACCAAAACAGAAAACATGAAAACAAATATGCATCTTTCACAGAGCTAGAGGGAAGAAAACAACCAATTCAGCTCTGTAAAAAAAGATGATCAGCTTTTCCAATGGCTAAAAAGATGCTATTGGAAAGAACTGTGTTTCACTAAGTAGAATTCAAAACCTTTAGCTTTTGAGTAATGTGGAGCTGCAAATGTGGGTGGGACGTGGGTACCTTTTGAAAGGGAAGAAGATGGTAGTGCTGAACTCCTGAGATTTAAGAATAATACAAGAGGAATCAAATGGCTCCCCAATTCTATAACTGTAAAAGTAAAACAACACCTCCTTCATCACAAAGAAAGGCATCCTGATGTGACCGAGTATTTATGCTGCTCCCAACATGTTCATAAACAATAACTTTGATTTGCACAGTCACTTAACCTTTCTGAGTCACTGTCTCTTTATCTATAAAATGAACGATTGACCTAGATCAAGAATTTTCAGTGAAAGGCACAGATGTGCATCATATGAATAAAGCTGTCCCGATGATTGTGGAAACCACTGGGCCAGCTGATTTCTGATGTACATTTCATCAATAATCTACTACAGATCTATTTTTCTTCAACATTGTGAATAATCACAAATAATTATTTGTATTACCATGCTAGCTTTCTGGATATTATAATACCAGGTGTAAGTATCTCCTTACTCCAGGGAACATGGGTTCCCTGATCATGATTTCCCTTATTCCACTTCTTTAAAACCTTATTTAACTCCTCGTTTAATTTCTACTGTATCAAGACTAAACCTGTCTCCTGGCTTAACTTATTCTGGTTGCCAAATCCACAACCTGAATCTGGACTTTCTAGCATTCTTTGTTTTAGAAGATCACCTATTTATTGACCATCCAGGAGGAATCTTCTGTGTTCATAATGACAAAAATTCTGCCGGAGGAGGCAAGTAGTTTCAGAAAATCCATATAAAATCCTAATGAAACAAATTTCCTATGAAGTGAAAAAAGTTGCCTATACTTTTAAAACCAGCCTATGCTATTCCCAAGAAAACAATCTCTTTACCTTACACACAAACAAAAACAGACATTCCACAGACTCCACAACTGCCCAAAGACAGTGAGTGAGAAGAAAGTTGGGAAATGAAGACATAGAGGCAGAAAATCATCAGATAAGCCTCAAAGCTCCATCTGTGTGAAAATATACTTCAACATTTTATTTTGATAGTTTTAGGGGCTGCTATCCATGAGTTACAGTTGCCAACATGTGTATACAGTCTACATTTATCTATCTAACATATTTATACAGAGAGAGAATAGATAAGGATATAGATATAATGTATATAGTGTACTTATCACATCTCTTTTATGCCTCTGGGGATTAGAAATCATGTTATTTCAAGTGATTAAATAATCATAAATTGATGGAGAAGGTTGATAAACAAAGGCCTAGCCAGGGTTTACCTGGAAGACACAAAATCTGAAAATGGATTCCTGTGCAACTGTCATCAAAAGCTTCTACTTATATTAGCCTTGTGAACACTTGGAAAAAGTTAAAAGTATCTTGCTGGTTTGTAAACTCCAAATGGCCTCATACTTATTTCTGCCTGTTATCTTGTGTCACTTGTGCTGAAGAGGCAAACTCAGATCCTTATGACAGAGCAACAAGGAAAGGAAATACAGTAAACTTTCTGTTCTCTTTGCTATATTGTGTGGATTTTTTTCCTAATGCTAGGACTAATGCAGAGTAAGTTTGATCCAGATCACTTCCACAAGATGATTATCAGGAAAGTTAAATATCACATACCCTAATACGACCATTGGACAGAAAAGTAAACTGAGACACGAAGGTTTAGATCATTTTAAAGGAGTCAGGATTGAAAGCAAATCTTTGAAATAGAGGAATTTTCCATTCAATCTTCCCCAAGTGATTTGGTGCTATAGATACTATAGAATGAAAGTCCAATGACATTGTGAGTAAAGAAACATGTGTGTGGCTAAAATAGTTGCAAGAGTTGCATCCCTCCAGATTAGTCAATGATCCTTTTCCATCACAACCTTTAGAATTGAAGCAAGATAAATAGCAAGTGTCCTTACAGCAGTAATGGAGAGATGTGTGAATCAGGCAGTCTCAAGAAAATCCAGTGCAGGGCTTCCCTGGTGGCACAATGTTTAAGAATCTGCCTGCCAATGCAAGGGACATGGGTTATGCCCTGGCCCAGGAAGATCCCACATGCTGCGGAGCAACTAACCCCACGCACCACAACTACTGAGCCTGAGCTCTAGAGCCCACAAGCCACAGCTACTGAGCCCATGTGTCACAACTACTGAAGCCTGTGCACCTAGAGCACATGCTCTGCAACAAGAGAAGCCATGACAATAGAAGCACACGCATCGCAACAAAGAGTAGCCCCTGCTCACCGCAACTAGAGAAAGCCCGCGCACAGCAACAAAGACACAATACAGCCATAAATAAATAAATAAATAAATAAATAAATAAATAAATAAATAAATAAATAAACAAAACAATACTGCAATGACTATCCTTTAAAAAAAAAGAAAGAAAATCCAGTGCATATTTTTGCTGTATTTACAGCTCTCACGAAACGTCCTTTATTTATATTTCCAAATCACGCATTTCTGAAATTTCTATTTTATACACTTCAACACAGATATATAGATAAAGAGGTAGATATAAATTTGAACTTTTTTTAACATCTTTATTGGAGTACAATTGCTTTACAATGGTGTGTTAGTTACTGCTTTACAACAAAGTGAATCAGCTATATATATACTTACATCCCCATATCTCCACCCTCTTGCATCTCCTTCCCACCCTCCCTATCCGACCCCTCTAGGTGGACACAAAGCACCAAGCTGATCTCCCTGTGCTCTGTGTCTGCATCCCACTAGCTATCTATCTTACACTAGGTAGTGTACATATGTACATGCCACTCTCTCACTTCATCACAGCTTACACTTCCCCCTCCCCATATCCTCAAGTCCATTATCTATGTCTCCATCTTTATTCCTGTCCTGACCCTAGGTTCTTCAGAACCTTTTTGTTTTTTAGATTCCATATATATGTGTTAACAAAGGGTGTTTGTTTTTCTCTTCCTGACTCACTTCACTCTGTATGACAGTCTCTACATCCATCTACCTCATTACAAGTAACTAAGTTTTGTTTCTTTTTATGGCTGAGTAATATTCCATTGTATATATGTGCCACATCTTCTTCATCCATTCATCTGCCAATGGAACTTAGGTTGCTTCCATGTCCTGGCTATTGTAAATAGAGCTGCAATGTACATTGTGGTACATGACTCTTTTGGAATTATGGTTTTCTCAGGGTATATACCCAGTAGTGGGATTGCTGGGTCATATGGTAGTTCTATTTTTAGTTTTTTGAGGAACCTCCATACTGTTCTCCATAGTGGCTGTACCAATTTACATTCCCACCAACAGAGCAAAAGGGTTCCCTTTTCTCCACACCCTCTCCAGCATTTATTGTTTATGGAGTTTTTGATGATGGCCATTCTGACTGGTATGAGGTGATACCTTATTGTAGTTTTGATGTGCATTTCTCTAATGATTAGTGATGCTGAGCATACTTTCATGCGTTTGTTGGCAATCTGTATGTCTTCTTTGGAGAAATGTCTATTTAGGTTTTCTGCCCAGTTTTGGATTGGGTTGTTTGTTTTTTTGATATTGAGCTGCATGTACTGCTTGTAAATTTTGGAGATTAATCCTTTGTCAGTTGCTTCACTTGCAAATATTTTCTCCCATTCTGAGTGTTGTCTTTTTGTCTTGTTTATTGTTTCCTTTGCTGTGCAAAAGCTTTTTAAGTTTCATTATCTCCCATTTGTTTATTTTTGTTTTTATTTCCTCTAGGAGGTGGGTCAAAAAGGATCTTGCTGTGATGTATGTCATAGAATGTTTTGCCTATAATTTCCTCTAAGAGTTTTATAGTGTCTGGCCTTACATTTAGGTCTTTAATCCATTTGAGTTTATTTTTATGTATGGTGTTAGGGAGTGTTCTAATTTCATTCTTTTACATGTAGCTGTCCAGTTTTCCCAGCACCACTTATTGAAGAGTCTGTCTTTTCTCCATTATATATTCTTGCCTCCTTTATCAAACATAAGGTGACCATATTTGCATAGGTTTATCTCTGGCTTTCTATCCTGTTCCATTGATCCATATTTCTGTTTTTGTGCCAGTACCATACTGTCTTGATTACTGTAACTTTGTAGTATAGTCTGAAGTCACGGAGTCTGTTTCCTCCAGCTCCGTTTTTCATTCTCAAGATTGCTTCAGCTATTCAGGGTCTTTTGTGTTTCCATACAAATTGTGAAAAATTTTTGTTCTAGTTCTGTGAAAAATGCCAGTGGTAGCTTGATAGAGATTGCATTGAATCTGTAGATTGCTTTGGGTAGTATAGTCATTTTCACAATATTGATTCTTCCAATCCAAGAACATGGTATATCTCTCCATCTGTTGGTATCATCTTTAATTTCTTTCATCAGTGTCTCATAGTTTTCTACATATAGGTATTTTGTCTCCTTAGGTAGGTTTATTCCTAGGTATTTTATTCTTTTTGTTGCAATGGTAAATGGGAGTGTTTCCTTAATTTCTCTTTTAGATTTTTCATCATTAATGTATAGGAATGCCAGAGATTTCTGTGCATTAATTTTGTTTCCTGCTATTTTACCAAATTCATTGATTAGCTTTAGTAGTTTTCTAGGGGGCACAGAACACAGGGACTGGTGCCTGTGTTCTGGTGGATGAGGCTGGATCTTTTCTTTCTGGTGGGCAGTACCATGTCTGGTGGTTTATTTTGGGATGTCTGTGAACTTATTATGATTTTAGGCAGCCTCTCTGCTAATGGGTGGGGTTGTGTTCTTGTCTTGCTAGTTGTTTGGCATAGGGTGTCCAGCACTCTAGCTGCTGGTCATTGAGTGGAGCTGGGTCTTAGCATTGAGATGGAGATCCCTGAGAGAGCTTTTGCTGTTTGATATTACATGGGGCTGGGAAGTCTCTGGTGGACCAATGTCCTGAACTCAGCTCTCCCACCTTAGAGACTCAGGCCTAACACCCGGCCAGAGCTCCAAGATCCTGTCAGCCACACAGCTCAGAAGAAAAGAGAGAGAGAGAGAGAGAGAGAGAGAGAGAGAGAGAGAAAGAAAGGAAGAAAGAAAGAAAGAAAGAAAGAAAGAAAGAAAGAAAGAAAGAAAGAAAGAAAGAGAAAGAAAGAAGGAAGGAAGGAAGTTAGGAAGGAAGGAAAGAAGGAAGGAAGGAAGAAAGAAAGAAAGAAAGAATAAAATAAAATAATTAAAATAGAAAAATTATATTAAAAATATAAAAATAAAAAAAGAGAGAGAGAAAGAAGAGAGCAACCAAAGCAAAAAACAAATCCACCAATGATAGCAAGCACTAGAAACTATAATAATAATAAAAAAAAGGTCAGAACCCTACACCAAATGGCAAAAGCAAAGCTATACAGATAAAAATCACACAAAGAAGCATACACATACACACTCACAAAAAGAGAAAAAGGAAAATACATATATATAAAAAATTTTAAAAAGGAAGAGAGCAACCAAATCAGTAAACAAATCTACCAATTATAATAAGCTCTAAATACTAAACTAAGATAAACATAAAACCAGAACAAATTAGATGCAGAAAGCAAACCCCAGGTCTACAGTTGCTCCCAAAGTCCTCCACCTCAATTTTGGGATGATTCATTGTCTATTCAGGTATTCCACAGATGCAGGTACATCAAGTTGATTGAGGAGATTTAATCTACTGCTCCTGAGGCTGCTGGGAGAGATTTCCCTTTCTCTTCTTTGTTCGCACAGCTCCTGGGGTTCAGCTTTGGATTTGGCCCCACCTCTGTGTGTAGGTCACCTTAGGGCATTTGTTCCCCACCCAGACAGGACAGAATTAAGGGAGCAGCTGATTAGGGGGCTCTGGCTCACTCAGGCCAGGGGAAGGGAGGGCTACAGAATGCAGGGCCAGCCTGCAGCAGCAGAGTCCAGTGTGACGTTAAAACAGCCTGAGGCATGCCATGTTTTCTCCTGGGGAAGTTGTTCCTGGATCACAGTGGCAGCTGCACAGGCTCCCATGAGGGGAGGTGTGGATAGTGACCTGTGCTTGCACACAGGTTTCTTGATGGCTGTAGCAGCAGCCTTAGCATGTCATGCCTGTCTCTGGTGTCTGCGCTGATAGCCATGGCTCGAGCCCATCTCTGGAGCTCGTTTAAGTGGTGCTCTGGATCCCCTTTCCTCACGCACCCCAAAACAATGGTCTCTTGTCTCTTAGGCAGTTCCAGACATTTTCCCAGCCTCCCTCCCAGCTAGCTGTGGTGCACTATCCCCCTTCAGGGTGTGTTCACGCAGCCAACCCCAGTCCTCTCCCTGGGATCTGAACTCCAAAGCCTGAGCCTCAGCTCCCAGCCCCCACCCACCCTTGTGGGTGAGCAGACAAGCCTCTCGGGATGGTGAGTGCTGGTCGGCACCAATCCTCTGTGCGGGAATCTCTTTGCTTTGCCCTCTGCACCCCTGTTGCTGCACTCTCCTCCATGGCTCCAAAAGTTCCCCTGCCGCCCACTCCCTGTCTCCACCAGTGAAGGGGCTTCCTAGTGTATGGAAACCTTTCCTCCTTCACAGCTCCCTCCCAGAGGTGCAGGTCCCATCCCTATTCTTTTGACTCTGTTTTTCCTTTTTTCTTTTGCCTACCCAGGTATGTGGGGAGTTTCATGCCTTTTGGGAAGTCTGAGGTCTTCTGCCAGCGTTCAGTAGGTGTTCTGTAGCAGTTGTTCCACATGTAGATATAGTTTTGATGTATTTATGGGGAGAAAGGTGATCTCCACGTCTTACTCCTCCGCCACCTTGAAGGTGCCCCCTGAACTTTTAAATTACTGTGTAAGAGATTGTTCATTCACTCTGGAAAGACAGTTATGTTTTGTACATTCCCTCTTCTCTTTCTTTTTTTAATCAACAAGCAGTTGGACTTTGGCTGTAGCTAAAAATAATGAAACTTCTTCCAGGTCCTTTACAGGAAGAAGTAATTTCTCTAGACCTATGGCAATAGCTGTGCACATAAACATCCTAGTGGAGGTATAGGCATTGCAGTGATATAGATAGTTATATGGAATCTCTTTTCAGGGATGGTTGACAAACAGAACCTCCATACTTGCTAGACAGTGAAGATATCAAATGTGTCCTGCCTGGGACTGATAACTGAAATTCCTTCTTTAGATGGGAGATGCTAATACTCATGAGAACAAATTTACATAAGAAGAGTAGGGTAAGAAAGAAGAAAAAAGGATTAAGAAATTCTAAAGGGGAAACATATGCAGAAACTATACAGAAAGGACGAGCTAGAGAATAAATGGTGGTCCATATCCATGACTTTAAAATTTACCCTAGGTCTGCCGTGATGCTTTATACAGTTTATACGAAAAAGAGTGCCTACATCCATCAAAAGAGCAGTATTCTGATTGTTTGCCTTTCAGCAATGGTGCCTTCTAATGGTTTGAAAATCTCATTTAGTCTTGTCTTATTCATTTGTCACTCCAGATAAACCTTGGTAATTAATACTTCTAGCATCTAAAACTAGAAACTTTCACTGGTTTTCTTTTTTTATTTCTGTCCTGAAACCACACCTGGAAATCACGGATTTTGCCATCATTACAAGAAGGGGCACCACAAGACCATGTTTAATTCATGACTGAGGAGATGCAGGTCCCCTGAGCAGACAGTGTGTGTTTGTTAAATAACACTGTGAAACCCAGACATTTTCCTGTTTCGTCCTGCTTGGAAATTTTCAAAAATGATTTTTCCAGGCTTTGCCCATCCATTACTTTTAATAATGACTTTATTGGGATACCATTATTTTCTTTGGGCCAGAGGAGAAGTGTTAAGCCATATTTCTCCTGTAATTTAAGAATTCTTTTTATGGGTTATAAGTATGTTATACTATATATAAGATGAAATCCAATAAGCTGCAGTGGAGAGTTGAGAATGCTCTTTTGTGACAAGCTGAGAAGTTCTTCACCATTTGTTTCCTACAAAGAAGGAGTCAAACAGAATGGGGAAATCTCCAATGTTGAGAGATTTCCATTTTGTAATGCTTACGTGAATATGGCAAGAAATGTCTTGGAGAAGACAAACATATACCTAACACATGATGGATGCTGAAAATCTGTCCTCTAACCTTCAAATCCCAACTTGATCTTATACCAATAAGTTCAAGAATCGCTATTCATTTCAGTCATTCCTGCCAGCCAGCGCTTGCAGCCTTCTCCTTCCCACACCCACTGACTCAGACTACTTTAAATATATCTGAAAGAGTTTAGGAATCTCAAGGATATTTTAGCTCAAAAGTGGCTGCAGGAGAACTTTTGAAGAGTTAGTGTTGATGTCTGCCTGGTAGTATAACTTTGGGTACCACGGAAAGCTGTGTGTCCACCCAGAATTTCCTCTGCATCTCTTCTCTGATGCCTGCCATTCCAGGAGGGGTTGTACAAGCCATTTATGTCAATAAAGTGCCTGTTGAATTCAGAGAAAACACCCTATAGCATATTTCATATTGAAGAATGCTTGCACTATGGTAAAGATGATTGAAAATCTGTCCTTTTTAAAGAAATTGTTTTGAGAGGAAAGAGGATAAGTAGGGGAGACAGAAGAGGGGAAAATATGAGTGAGGGGAGGGAGAGAGGAGAAAACACAGGAAAAGGGAGAGAGAATGGGAAAGATCAGAGAGAAGGGAGACAAGAGAAAGAGGAGAGAGGGGATGGGGTAGAAGGGAGTGAAGGGAGACGAGAGAAGCCAGAAAAGAAGACAGAAAGAGTGAGGAGAAAGGAAAGACTGATGGAGGGGAAGAGGAAGGTGGCTGGGACATAATAAAGAATAAAAATGCTCCATACAAGCCACTCACAAATGGTTAAATAGAAGGTTTAGCTTGGGCATAACAGGCTGCCACAACCATCCCTGTTGTAAATAACCAGTAAGATATGTTCATGGGGGCTGGAATGTCTGCTCTCTAGGAGTTAAAATGTTAATGTATAGCTTTGCTGCATTGATGTTTCCCAAAGCTTCCTCTTCATTACTTTTTCCACTTGGGGGCTTCAAACAGATAGTGTTGGTGTTAGTATTAGTTTGCTAGGGCTGCTATAAACAAGTACCACAGAATGGGTAGCTGAAACAACAGAAATTTATTTTCTCACAGTTCTATAGGCTAGAATTCCAAGATCAAGGTGCCAGCAGATTTGGGCACCTCTGAGGGCCATAAGGGAAGGGTTTGTTCCAAGCTTCTCTCTTGGCTTGCAGATGGCCACCCCCTTGCTGCCTCTTCACCATGGTTGTCCCTCTGTGCATGCCCACCCCTGGTGCTTCTTTTTCTTCTTATAAAAACACCAGTCATATTGGATTAGGGCCCACCCTAAAGGCCTCATTTTAAATTAATCACCTCTTTAAAGAGCTTATCTCCAAATATTGTTACATTCTGAGGTGGTGAGGATGGGGTTTGTAACATATGAGTATAGGGAGCACACAATTCAGCCCATTAACAGAGGCAGAGTGGGGATCAAAATTATGTAGCAAGAACATCTGGCTACACTTGCTCAGTTCCTAGTTTTCTCCCAACTAGAACTCAGAGGGTGACCCTGCAGTTCTGAGGAAACACATATTATTTATCCCACACCCCTAAGTATCTTCAAAAAGAGCACAATGGGGTGGAGAGTGCACGGGCTGCAAAGGGGTCTTGGATCCACTATTACCTGTGTGACCTTATATTAACTTCTCAGGCTGAGCCTTGGCTTCTCCCTGGGGAAAATAAGGCTATTCATTACCTGCTGCAAAACAGGGTTGGTCTAGGCTAAGTCTTAAATGAGAGACCATCCTTGATAAGATCTGAAAATGCCCTGGAAAGCCTTTGTATACTGTCATCCTTTGAACAAATGGAAGGGATTATTATAATCATTGGTATATTTGATTTTAAGTGATTGCTCACTTAAAACACTTAGAGATTTAAGTAGAGTCAACTTTAAACCAGTCACCATTCATAATGGACTAAATTCTCTGTGTGTACTGCTTTTTCCATGGGGCTTGTTCATTAACCTTTGGTTCAATATTCATTAGCACATACCTCTAGATTAACTTCTGTCAGTCACATGTCTTACTAGGGCCATATAACTGAGGATAATATCAGCCTTTAGTTTGACAAAATATTGAAGAATAAGACAGATAATAAAGACCTCAATGTTGATTTTTTCTTTTTGTGGGAGCCATGTAGAAGCCTGAAGCAGGAAGAATATTTCCCTGTCTTTTATTCTTATATTTTTGGTGCCTTTAAACTCAAAATAACCCAAAGTCGTCACATGCCATCAGAAAATAACTCTTCTTAGGAGGAGAATAATCACAATTTATTAAATTAGTAATGCTGGAATAGTGGAATTCCAGGCACCATGGTGGGAAGATAAGGGAGATAGTTAGAACAACCAGACATTCTAGAAGCCTGTGAATGACACCTATGAGGTTGACACTGTTTTCTTTAACAAGAACCTTGAAAATATTATCAAATTTTTAAGGTCTTTGTAGTTAATATACTGCCTTAGAGGTGAAAGGAATTGTTAATTATTGCTCCTTGTTTAAAACATGCATTAAGGAAAAGCACTGAATATGTACTCAAGACCTCCAAGACTAGACTATACTTTTCATTTTTAACATACTGAGGAAATGAAGGAAACTTTCCATTATCCAATGACATTTGTTTATTTGGGCTGTCTTTCCAATAAGATTGGTGATGACAACTTTATTAATACTAACGTGGCAGAAGAGACTGAGATGTGAATAACGAACCAAGTGACTGTTTAAAAATAGTAAATAACATAATATTACATATAATAAACAATATTAATGATATATATTACATATTATATACTCCATATATTTTACCTTTCCAACATTTTTTCTATATGAATAATAATTGTATATGTAATATTTTAATATATTTTATGTATACCTTGCACATAGATATGTATTTTTGAAATGACTTTGCATAAATCAACATGAATACAATTAACATATTATTCTATATGTTTAATTATGTATTATATAATATACATAATATTATAACAAATATGATTAACTGAGATTTGATATAATATGTAAACATATTATGTGTGTAATATATGTATTATATTAGTACAATACCTATTTTATTAATTATTAGAATACATATAACATATTCCTTTTAAAATATTTAAATAATTAAAATATTGTATCTGCCTTTTTACTTTTAACTATTTTACTTTTTACTTTTAAAAACAATGTAGATATCAATATAAAAGCAATTAACATAGCAAACTCTGTAATCATAATATAGTAATAAAATACTTTATATAGACAGATTATACTCTTTCTTAATTCTTTAAATGATGCTACATATATTATCTCCCAGAAACTTTCTGAGGGCAGTAACTGCTTTTATTCAGTGTCTTTCTATGAGCCAGCACTGTTCTATTACTCCTCACAGGAAACACAGAAAGGTTAAGTACTTGCCCAAAGTCTCATAAATAATAACTGACAAAGCTATTTGCATTTCATCTGAAGCACTCTAGCTCCAGAAAAAGAGATTTAAAGTATCATCTCCGGTGCAGTGAGACATTTAAGGAATTGCCCACTCCATTCTAGCTTGAGAAGGCTCCAGGCTCTCAACTTCTTTCTGGGACCACTTGATTGTAACAATCAATTTTCTTTAAAGTTGGAGAGGAATGCTAGGGCCGAGGCTGGAGCTAGGGCCGGGTCTGGGGTGGGTCTAGGATGGAGAAGAAAGTGAGAGGCAGGTTCTGATCACTGGTACTGATAGGAAGAAAAGATGAAAATCTATGGGCATTGGATGATCCTGAGCGGGGAGAGGCCCTAGAATAGAATCATAAGCCTGGAGGATGTCAGTTTAAATCAATTAGAGCAGTTATTCTCAAATGCAGTCCCAGACCAGCAGCGTCACCATCACCTGGTAACTTGCAGGAATGCAAATTCCCAAGCACCATGCCAGACACACTGAGTCAGAAACTCTGGGCATGAGGTCCAGAAATCTGTGTTTTAACAAGCCTTCCAGGTGATCCTGATTCACTCTTAAGTTTGAGAACCACTGAATTAGGGAAAGAAAGGAGACACAAGGTGGTGAGTCTTTGTATTGTTCTGGAGGGTAGGTATAAGCTTTGTGTCCACATGTGGCCCATTGAGTCAGAGCGAGGACTAACTGGCCAACATGCACTGGTGTCACCCAATTGACCAGTGGCCCTAAGGCATTCCCGTGTTGCCTAGAAACACTTTCTAAGCACAAGATCCTTTCTTCTCTCCCGTCTTCCACTTCACAAACTTCTACCTTGTAATGTATGATGAACAACAGGGGAATATGTAATATTGTCAGGCATTAAGACCAAATAGAAGTTAAAAACCATCTTTTTCCATAAAGTCATTACACACTTGCCTCATTTCCTGCTGACCGACTTTCTCTGGGGAATAGGAACCAGGAAATCTTTGAGGCAGGTGCAGTTATAACAGACATTACCAAGCCTGAGACAGCTCACTGCTTCCCCTGTTTGTTGTTAATTGAGTAATTTCTCCACAGAAATCACCTCAATTCCTCACAAAGAAACAGCTCTTTCCTACCTAGTAAGACAGAGTATTTCTCCACGGAACTAAACTTTGTTCTGGTGTCCAGACCACCTCTTCTGTTGATCATGGACTATCAGGGGAACTTAATGTATGTTTTGTTTTCACTTCCACCTCTTACAAACTGACCTTGACGAGGTACTCTCTCGCCTCACCCATGTAAAATTCAGTTATCTGGAAACACAGTGTCTCTTGTAAAAACCATCCACTAACCAGATGTTTTTCCTTTCAGTTCTGTAACATAAAGAAGAGGAAACATTTTCTGGAATGTAAGTTTTTAGAAGGCACAATAAGAGCAAAGAAGGCAGAATAGAATCATTGTTCACATGGGCTTTGGAGCCAGCCTGACTCAGTTACCTAATGGCTGTGTAGCTTGGGCAAGTTACTTAACCTCTCTTTTTGTGTAAGATGGGAGTCATAGCTCTTAGCTCATGGGGTTGTTGGAAGGATTAAGTTGTTAAATTACAAAAAGCCCTTATAAGAGTGATCTGGAAAGTATTAAGCACTTCATAAGTGGCTGCTACCATATTCTTATTATTACTATGATTTACCTAATACACCACCAAAAAAAAACTATATCAAAAGAATGACCCAATTCCAAGTACCATCTTGTATTTACTAAGGCAGGAAAATAAGCTGGTCTAGAAAATGAGGAGTTAACCTCTAAAAGATCTCCTTTGGGGACAAGAAATAACCTTCCCCTGCTGCCTAACTAACTCTACTGTTAATTAAATTTTTAAATACATTTGCCTTAACTCCCCACCTGGATTTGCTGATCCTTGAGAGCAGGTGCTCTGCGTTAGTCCTCTTCGTACAAACCAGAATACTAAGTACAACAACTTTCATATTGTAATAGATTTAATTTTCAGAAAGACATTTTCCAGTCAACCAGAAAGGATAATTACCACTAAATCCTCATTCATCTTGGCATACTGAGGTTTTACTTCAAAGTGACTGCCAGGTCAAACAACCAGGTGATAGAATACTTAGGGGTACTTCTGGAGGCACTGAAGGAAATTCTAAATGAGTCCATGACATAGTGCTTGGACTATGCCCTTCCCCCAAATATTACTGGACTACCAGACTTACACATAATGAAGAGATTTTTGGAATAATAAAGTAGATAGTCCAGTGGGGAGGTCTATGGTCATTCAGAAATGGAGAGCTCAAAGTGGGTGGCTGTTGTCAGAATAGATTTCATGAAATAGTTGGGAACTGAGTTGGATTTTCTATACCAAGGAGCCTGAGGTTCCCCTAGATGACAGGCATAATTTCACATAATATAACACAGTCCTCTCATGTCCAGGATGTTTACAATGGACAATCTAACAGGAAAAAAAAAAAAAAGAATCCAGAAAAGATTTTGTGTGACAATGACCAATAGAAATGTATCATGTAGTGCTAAATGCCATAACCAGTTCTTAATTAAATAAACCCAAATGAGTACAAAAAGCTCTAATGGCATCTTCTCAACAACCATGAAGCCTCAACAGTGCATAAAAGGGAATTCTCCTCTACGAAGCTTTATATTGAGGCTGCTACATTTTAAAATGCAGGGGTTTTTTTTAATATCATAAACTCTGAAACAAGGTATTCTATTACTCTGGCATTTTGTATATAAAGCTCTATATTAATCAGCTTATCATAAACTGAAAGGCCTGCTGGAAACTGTTGGAATTCTCCACCACTAATTTAAGGACCTGGAGATCTGGGGCTCTTTCTTCTTTATCATTTTTCCATCAGCAAGGCCACATACCAGGCACTTAACATATGTATAGTGAATGAATTAATTTATACTCAGTTCAGATTTATTCTTCTGTATTTTATTGAATTCTCTTCTTAAAAGCTAGTAGATCACATATATTTGGGGTTTTACATATAACGTGGACTTCACCATCAACTGTAAAAGGTAACATCCAGTAACAACCAACTATATTTGATAACAGAAATTCAAGCTATCCAGCCAGTCAAAACAATAATTATCATGATTATTATTATAATTCTATCCGATTATCGCTCAGAGTGTAACTTGAAAAATGCTGGAGTGTTTTCTCACCTGCGCCAGGATCCCCAATGGCAAGGTTATGTGTCCTTTGACTTCTTTGTTTACTTCAGATAGTATTTTTTTTCTCCGTTTGTTATATAAATCTATTAGAAACACAGAATTAGGAACCACCAATATGTCTCTGTTACAGCTGTGTATGTGTATGTGTGTGTGTTTGTGTGGGTTCTGTTTTGAAATTATAATCCAGTGGTTTCTAAACCTGACTTATCAGAATTCCACGCAGAGATTAGAATATGAAAATTATAGTCACTTGGGTCTCCATCCACACATGACTGATTTGGAAGCTCTAATGGTTTAGCCTGATGGATAATATACAAGACATCCAGTTAAATTTGCATTTCAGATAAACAGTGAGTAACTTTGTAGTCCAAGTATGCCCCATGTCATATTTGGGACATACTTACCCTAAAAAATTAATATTTGTTTATCTGAAATTCATATTTAACTGGCATCTCAGCTCTGATTTTTTGTTTGTTTTTGTTTTTTGTCTTTTTTCATTTTAAGTAAATCTGGGGATCCTACCAAGAGTAGCAACAAAGAATCTATTATACATTATTAGTAGTTTCCAAGCTAATTCTGTTAAAACTGGGCTTTACATTTTCCCCAAGTTTTCTCCTTTGTTTATTCTTCTTTTTCAAACCCCCATTTCAGATTTAAACCAGAGAGCTATCACATAAGGTACATATGTTTCAAAGTTGAGGAGTTGACTATTTCTTATTTGAGTAACACTATCTTATTTATTCATGATTCAAGAAAGGCATTTTACAGTTTTTAATAAAATATCTGTTTCAAATATCTTATTATTTAGGTGTCAATTAACTTACATAGGTTGTATCCATCTTTTTTTTTTTTTAATTTCCACACTATGTTTACTGTTAAATGAGAGCCATGACCATCCAGTTTGGGTTTTTTTACCTAATATTAAACACATAGCTAAGAAATAGAATGAAAAACATGCAAGGGTGTCTTTTCCACCAAGATAAAGTTCTGCCTTTTCTCCAATGGCAGTACCCCAATTCTGAGAGTTTTATCACAAGGATTTAGAATGAGGAAAAGTGATAACTAGTGCTTCTTTGAAAATTGCCCTAAAGAGAGGAAAGAGTAGAGAACAAATGGCCTATTAAGGAGAGTGCAGTCAGGTCTCAGAGGAGGAATTCCTTAATCCCTGCAGCTTGTAATAGGGAGTTAGGACCCAGAGTGTGAAAATGTCAGAGCAGCACCATGAAATCCTAGAAAGACTCAGTAGGTGCAGAGAATCAAGATTGTATATGAGCAGTTGCTGGGAACCCAGGGTCTGGGAAACACCATGCATTCCAACACAAATCCCCAAGCCCAGGTACCCACAGCTGATCCTCCATAAACATTTATTGACACGTGGAGATGAGATGGGTCCTGACATGCTGTCTGGATATTATGAGCAAGGTGAAGGGTAACTAAGGGGACCAGACCAACAGCATATAGTTGCATAAATCCCAGCTGTGAATTCAAAAGGATGCCTGGGCTGGAATATTCTTTTTGCCCCCAGCTAATGTGTGTACTGACCTCTGCTAAGGAGCTTGGAAATATTTCCAAGTAATTTGGTTCCCATAAATAGAATGTCCTCTTCAGGTGTTATGTGAGGAGGAACTAAAAATAATTAGTGCAAATGATTCCTCAGACAGTGTACCACTAGAGCTAGACACACACACACACACACACACACACACACACACACACACACAGAGAGAGAGAGAGAGAGAGAGAGAGAGAGAGAGAGATGGAAAGGAGTAACTTAGATGCTTTTTTTTAAAAAAAGTGTTCTCTGTTGGGAGAAGCTGGTAGGAAATTTTTTTGGAAAACTTTCCAATAAATTGGACTATTCAGGCACATTTCTCACTGCTCATTAAAAAAAAAATGTAGGGCTTCCCTGGTGGCACAGTGGTTGAGAGTCTGCCTGCCGATGCAGGGGACGCGGGTTCATGCCCTGGTCCAGGAAGATCCCACATGCTGCGGAGCAGCTGGGCCCGTGAGCCATGGCCGCTGAGCCTGCGCATCCAGAGCCTGTGTTCTGCAATGGGAGAGGCCACAACAGTGAGAGGCCCGCATACCACAAAAAAAAAAAAAAAAAAAGAAAAAAAAATGTAAAACATAATTATTAAGTTCACTTAGTATGATTTCTAAGTGGTCACTTGAGGAAAGGTGTTGCAATTTGTTTTATATACCTGGCTTTGAATATTACGAAACATACATTTAAAAAAAATAGATACATTCTGTAGCACTTAAAATGCATGCTTCCAATCCTTTCTGGCTTCTGAATTCAGTATCAAACTGAAATTCTATGCGGGGCAAATTTCATTTAAATTTGGCAAAAGACAGCCTTGTTTCAGGCAAAGAGGAAAAAGTATAAACAAGTAATAAAATCAGACTTCCTGGAGTGTTGAGTTGTGAAAACTTTTGATTTTGAAAAATACTGGCTATTTATTGGGAGTTTCACCAGTCCCTTCTAAGTACTCTGTGAAGTACAAATAGGAGACAGAAATGGGAATCTTATGGAGAAAGAACAATTTTAAAAAAAGAAAAAAACCTCAAGCCCCCTTCATTTTTCCCTCTTTTGGGAATAACCAGTAAGCTAGCCAGGGCTCCACATGGATTGTCTCAGTCATTTTCTTTGGCTCCAAAATACTTAAAGAAAATAGTACTAGATGGAAAAAGTCATCAATTCAGGTCACAGTATTTCAGTGACAAAAGCTGACCACAGTGACACACTGATCATGAACAACACTGGCCTTTGATCCATCTTTTTTGGGTTCAAAGGTACCTGTTTGGTTACATGTACCTGTATATAGACTTTGGGATGCCCATGATAGTTTTTGTCTGAGCTCAGACAAACCTTCAGGGCCAAATGTTTTTGTTTGTTTGTTTGTTTGTTTGTTTTTGCAGTACACGGGCCTCTCACTGTTGTGGCCTCTCCCGTTGTGGAGCACAGGCTCTGGATGCTCAGGCTCAGTGGCCATGGCTCACGGGCCCAGCTGCTCTGCAGCATGTGGGATCTTCCTGGACTGGGGCATGAACCCGCGTCCCCTGCATCGGCAGGCGGACTCTTAACCACTGCACCACCAGGAAAGCCCAGGGCCAAATGTTTTTTATTCTCCTTTTTTTTTTCTTATCCTTTTCAATATCCTATGTTGCCAAATATTTTTAGAAAGTATAATGTTCTCTCTCAAACTACTAAAATCAGAAATGAAAGTGGTAGAGTACTACCAAATCTACAGAAATGAAAAGGAGTATAAAAGAGTACTGTGAAAAATTGTACGCCAATGACTTGGGTAACCTAGATGAAATGCACAAAGTCCTAGAAACATACCAAGACTGAATCACAAAGAAATAGAAAATCTGAATAGAGCCATAACTAGTAAGGAAATTGAATCAGTAATCAATAACCTCTCAACAAAGAAAAGCCCTGGAACTGATTGCTTCACTGGTGAATGCTACCAAACATTTATGTAAAGACAAACACTAATCCTCCTTAAACTCTTCTAAAAAGTCTAACAGGAGGGAACACTTCCTAACTCATTCTATGAGGCCAGCATTACCCTGATACCAAAGCCACACAAAGACATTACAAGAAGAGAAACACAATATGTTATAAACAATGATGCAAAAACCTTCAACAAAATACCAGAACACTGAATTCATCAGCATATAGAAATGATTATACACCATGACCATGTGGAATTTATTCCTAGAATGTAAGGTAATTCAAAATACAAATAAATCAGTGGAATGCACCACATTAATAGAATGAAGGAAAAAGCCATAAGATAATCTCAATATATACAGAAAAAGCAATTGACAAAATTCAATACCCTTTCATGTTAAAAAAAAAAAAAAATTCAACAAACCAGAAATAGAAACTAACTCAACATAATAAAGGTCATATATGCAAACTCACAGCTAAATCACACTTGATGTTGAAGGACTGAAAGATTTTCCTCTAACATAAAGAAAAAACCCACTTTTACCACTTCTACTTAACACTGTACTAGAAGTGCCAGCCAGAAAATTTAGACAAGAAAAAGAAATAAAAGTCATCCAAATTGGAAAAGAAGAAGGAAAATTATTTATGTTCTCAGATGACATGATCTTATATGTGGAAAACCTTAAAGATTCCACCAAAAAAATTAGAATTAATATGTAAATTAAACAAGGTAGCAGGATACAAAACCAGCAAACAAAATCAATTGCATTTTTATACACTAATAATGAGCTACCTGAAAAGGAAATTAATAAAACAATTAATTTACAGTAGTATCAAAGGGAATAAAATACTTGGGAATTTTTTACCAAGGAAGTGAAAGACAAAAAATACAAAACATTGCTGAAAAGTTAAAAAAGACATAAATAAATGGAAAGACATGCTGTTCATGGATTGGAAGATTAATATTATTAGGATGTCATACTACACAAAGCAATCTGCAGATTCAATCCAATCCCTATCAAAAGCCCAACAGTTTTTTTGCAAAAATAGAAAAATTCATCTTAAAATTCATATGGAATCTCAAAGGATCCCCCAAAAGCCAAAACAATCTTGTAAAAGAACAAAGTTGGAGGATTCACACTTCTTGATTTTGAAATTTGCTATAAAGTTACAGTAATCAAAACAATGATGCTTGTGTAAAGGTAAACATGTAGACCAATGGAATAGAACTGAGAGTACAGAAATAAACCCTTGTATATATGATCAAATAATTTTCAACAAGGGTTCCCAGACCATTTGATTGGGAAAGGACCATCTTTTCAACAAATGATGCTGGGAAAACTGGATGTCCACATGCAAAAGAATGAAGTGGGACCCTTACCTTATACCATATACAAAAACTAACTTGAAATGGATCAAAGACCTAAAAGTAAGGTCTAAAACTGTAAAACTTTTAGAAGAAAACATAGAGGAAAATCTTCATGACAAAGGATGTGGCAATGATTTCTTGAATATGACACCAAAACACAGGCAAAAACAACAGAAAAATAGATAGGACTTTGTCAAAATTAAAAACTTTTTTGCATTGAAGGACACTATCAACAGATTAAAAAGGCAACTCATAGAATGGGAGAAAATATTTGCAAATCACATATCTCATGAGGGATTAATATCCAGAAGGTATAGAAAACTCTTAAAACTCAACAACGAAAAAGCAAACAATCCAACTGAAAAAATGGTCAGAAGACTTGAATAGACATTTCTCCAAAGAAGACCAATAAGCACATGAAAAGATGCTCAACATCACTAATTATTAGGGAAATGCACGTCAAAACCATAATGAGATACTATTTCATATCCATTAGGATGGCTATTGTAAAAAACAAAACCAGAAAACAAGGCTTGCCATGGATGTGGAAATATTGGAAACTTTGTACACTGTTGATGAGAATGTAAAATCGTAGAGCCACTGTAGAAACAGTATGGCAGTTCTTCAACAAATTAAACATAAAACTACCATTTGATCCACTTTTGATCCACAATTCCACTTCTGGACATATACACAAAAGAATTGATAGCAGGGACTCAAACAGTACACCAATATTCACTGCATTATTCATTATAGTCCTGAAGTGGAAACTACCCTAATGTCCATCAGTGAATGAATGGATAGACAAAATGTGCTATAATGTACATACAGTGGAATATTACTGAACCTTAAAAGGGAAGGAAATTCTGATACAGTATGGATGAACCTTGAAGGCATTATACTAAGAGAAATAAGCCAGACACAAATGGCAAAAATATTGTATGATTGCCTTTATATGAGGTATATAAAGCATTCAAATTCATAGAGACAGGAGGTGCAATAGAAGTTACCAGGGGCTGGAGGGAGGGGGGAATGGAGAGTTATTGTTTAATGGGTACAGAGTTCCAGTTTAGGATGATGCAAAATTCTTGAGATGCATGGTGATGACGATTGTGTAACAATGTGGATGTATTTAATGCAATGTGGATGCATTTAATGCACTGAACTGTACACTTAAAAATGGTTAAGATGATAAATTTTATGTTATGTTTATTTTATTACAATTTTAAAAAATCCTATAAAACAGTGAGTAGATTGTAGATTATCTTCTGACATAGGAGGCGCCAGTAACATAAGCGGACAGACACATACTCATCTAACTGTGGTGGTAGAAAACTGCACACACAAAAAAAATCCTTTGCACATAGGGAAGCGACAAAAGAATGCAAGAATTATAGGAACTGGGAAGGAAATGGGAGGAAACTGGGCAAGAATGCCCAGGGAGAAGTAAAGTTAGAAAAATAGTTTGGGACCAGCTTCTGAAAAGCCTTGAATGCCACACTAAGAATTTTGGAATTTATCCTTCAGGCAATGAAGAGCTGCCAGGTCTTTTAGCAGAAGAATGGCTTGACCAGAAAAATACCAGGAATAAAAGTTTTACGAAACCATGGAGCAGAGAGCTAAGCTGAACATTGGAAACCAATTATGCAGTGAGGGGAAGAGAAGTATAAATTTATGAGTGAGCAATTTTTATGGAAATTGATTTTCTTAAAATAACTCCCGTGAGTTAAATCTTTCCTTTCTGATATATTAAAAAAAAAAAAAAAATGGAGAAGAAAATACCCACAAGTCTGAGATTTACGTTTTAAGCCTAATCTCCATTCATTGTAGTCACTCACAAGGGCATGGTCATTCCTAGCATTAGGATATGACTAATAAAGCTATGATTTCACTCTAGTAAAACCCACTCTGATCTGATGAGATCAAGAAAGGAAACAAAGATAACTGCTCTCACCCTAAATGAAAGACATTCTTATAATAATCTTTGATTTCATGCCAACAAATTACAAGAAGAAGAAAATGAAAATATACAGACATATATATATAACATTTAAAATATGTCTCTAAATCCTTTTGCAAAA
The DNA here is from genome assembly GCF_003676395.1 of Aethalodelphis obliquidens. Lineage (NCBI taxonomy): Eukaryota > Metazoa > Chordata > Mammalia > Artiodactyla > Delphinidae > Aethalodelphis > Aethalodelphis obliquidens. The sequence continues at coordinate 28,400,363 of NW_020837962.1, forward strand.
CATAATCTTGGAGCTATGATAATTAAATTAAATGGGAAGCAAGATGCTTAAGAAAAGATCATGTTTAAGGCTCCTGAAATATTCTTGCTGATCCTTTTTATTTTCATTTCTTGAGATCAAAGCTTAAGTTTCTCAGTAGGTGCTTATCCCAAATTTCCCCTGTTCAATCTGGAGAGACTTGCTCTTCTTGACTGACTCAATGTAACAGGAGGCATTGGGGGTTAGAGCATCACGAAGACATTGGTTGGTCTATGATGTCAGAAGTAATCACTTGCTGTTGAGGGCAGCCCTTGAATTATACAATTATGGGTTGACAGTCATCCACTCTCCTGGCCCATCCCTAACACATGCCATCACTTAGCAAGGAAGGAGTCGTTCCTAGCCATAGTTTATATCTCTGCATAGGAGCTTGGCAGCATCCGTCACCTTCCTCAAGATCTTGGCCAATTCTGGCCAGAGACAAGTGATAGCTTATCTAGTTTGGGGCAGGGTGCATGCTGCAGCTCTGCTCATGAGGAAACCAGACCATCATCAGATCCCTAATGCTCCCAGCCTCAATGAGATCACATCATCAGGTCACAGTATATAACATGGATCCTTTCTCTCCCAGTCATTTTCCATGTCTTCTTTATATATGCTAAATGGAGATATCCAAAAAAGAAAATTAATAATACTACTTAAATGATATAATATGAAAAATTGTTCTGATATGTAAGCATTCTGATGTTAAGCAAGTCCTGTAGGAATTCAAAATAAGAGCAACAGCAACAGTTAGAACTTTACAACAAACTTGATTTATTAGTAAAAACCAAAGCAGATACTGAGCAGGAGGTGGGGTAAGGAGCAAGAAGAGGTGAGAGGAGGAGGTGTGAGCTCCTCCAGGAGGGCAGGAGCAGGGGCAGGGATGGGAGCGCTCTGTCTAAAATACATGATATATATATATATAGAATTTAAGGAAAAAAATGTCATGAAGAACCTAGGGGTAAGACAGGAATAAAGACACAGACCTACTGGAGAACGGACTTGAGGATATGGGGAGGGGGAAGGGTGAGCTGTGACAGGGCGAGAGAGAGGCATGGACATATATACACTAACAAACGTAAGGTAGATAGCTAGTGGGAAGCAGCCGCATGGCACAGGGATATTGGCTCGGTGCTTTGTGACTGCCTGGAGGGGTGGGATAGGGAGGGTGGAAGGGAGGGAGATGCAAGAGGGAAGAGATATGGGAACATATGTATATGTATAACTGATTCACTTTGTTATAAAGCAGAAACTAACACACCATTGTAAAGCAATTGTACCCCAACAAAGATGTTAAATAAATAAATAAATAAATAAAATAAAATAAAATACATGATATTGTCTGAATCTCAAAAATCACATGTTGAATGAAAGAAGCCTCATTTATATGAAAGTCTAGAATAAATCTATGGTGGAAAAAAAATCAGGAGAATTACTGCTCTTAGAGAACTTTCCAGGATGGTGGTAATGTTCTCAATCTGGACAGAGACTTGAGCTACACGGTTGTTTGAATTTATCAAAGTTAAGTAACAAAATACATTTATGATTCCATTGCATTGCATTGCATGTAAATTTTATCTCAAAACAAATGTTGAAATCTAGTTAATGATATGCTTGCTAAAGTGTTTAGGGGAATGTATCTTGATGTCTGCATAAAGCAATTTACTTTGAAATGCACAGGCAAATAATATGGATTAATTGAAGAATAGAGAGACAAATGCACAGATATGCGAGAAAGCAATATAACAAAATGATACCGGTAGTATCTAGGTGGTAGGTATACAGGTGTTTACTCTAAGATTCATTCAACTTGGTACATACCTGAAAATATATAAATGCTGGAGAAGAAGATATTGTCATTCACTTTGTTGTTCAACAAACAGAGATCCATGTGTGTTAATGACCATTCTCTTTTTAGAATACCAGTGCTTCTGGAAAAGTTAAAGGCATCAAAATCATTGATTTACATTTACTTCCTCTGTTTTTTCTCCTAATAAGTAGTGGAGTTTCCAGTAGAACCAGAAAAGTTTAATTGTTGTTGTTGATGGTGGTGTTGGTATGAAAGATGGTGGCAGTGTTGACACAGTGGTGCTGAACCACTGTGTTCAGATGACATGGATCTTGGGGCAAGGTCAAAAAGGATAAGTTCACACTAGAAAACAGAGGGTGCATAAAACAAGATGGAAAGATGCCAAAAATCAAATTCATCATTTTAAAAATTTGCCTTAAGTTGGTCCTATTGATGGAAAAAGAGACAAAAGAAAGTGAGTGAGGGGGCTCATTTAAGGTTATGAATGAAAGAAGGAAAGAATTACTGCATTTACTAGAAGTTTTTGAGGAAAAAATTAGTAAGAATTCAAAAAATATTTTATATTGTTCAAGCATGAGTAGATGAATGGATGATGGGTGAATCTAAGACAATGGAAACAGGAGATAACCTACTCAAACTCTGGGTTTTCAGAATAAAACCGACATGCTCACAACAAATCATCTTCTCTTCTCACAAAAAAGAATCTCTCATTTGTCAAGTTAAACTTGGCCACCCGGGCCCTTAAGAGGGGCGAACCCTAATGCCTCCAGGAAGGCATTTAGTTAACTTGTGAGGGAAGCAGGCCTGTTGAAGACAAGAGCAAAATGCAGAACCAAAACACTCATGGTGGTGGTCCCGGACACTCTAGGTCTCACCCTCAGTGGAGAATGCTTGCCTCACAACTTCTCCCTCATGTCTTTAGGTTTTCATTCTTCATGTGTTGACCCTTTCCCTGAACCTCACCTCGGTTATCTTAAGAGAAGTATTTAAAAACTAGTTTATGATATCATATGATATCACTTGTTTGTGGAATCTAAAAAAATGATACAAATGAACTTATTTACAAAACAGAAATAGACTCCCTAACACCATACACAAAAATAAACTCAAAATGGATTAAAGACCTAAATGTAAGGCCAGACACTATAAAACTCTTAGAGGAAAACATAGGCAGAACACTCTATTACATAAATCACAGCAAGATCCTTTTTGACCAACCTCCTAAAGAAATGGAAATAAAAACAAAAATAAACAAATGGGACCTAATGAATCTTAAAAGCTTCTGCACAGCAAAGGAAACCATAAACAAGATGAAAAGACAACCCTCAGAATGGGAGAAAATATTTGCAAATGAACCAACTGACAAAGGATTAATCTCCAAGATTTACAAGCAGCTCATGCAGCTCAATATCAAAAAATCAAACAACCCAATCCAAAAATGGGCAGAAGACCTAAATAGACATTTCTCCAAAGACGATATACAGATTGCCAACAAACACATGAAAGGATGCTCAACATCTCTAATCATTAAAGAAATGTAAAATCAAAACTACAATGAGGTATCACCTCACATCAGTCAGAATGGCCAGCATCAAAAAATCCATAAACCATAAATGCTGGAGAGGTTGTGGAGAAAAGGGAACCCTCTTGCACTGTTGGTGGGAATGTAAATTGGTACAACCACTATGGAGAATAGTATGGAAGTTCCTTAAAAAACTAAAAATAGAACTACCATATGACCCAGTAATCCCACTACTGGGCATATACCCTGAGAAAACCATAATTCCAAAAGAGTCATGTACCACAATGTTCATTGAAGCTCTATTGACAATAGCCAGGACATGGAAGCAACCTAAGTGTCCATCAACAGATGAATGGATAAAGAATATGTGGCACATATATACAATGGTATATTACTCAGCCATAAAAAGAAACGAAATTGAGTTATTTGTACTGAGATGGATGGACCTAGAGACTGTCATACAGAGTGAAGTAAGTCAGAAAGAGAAAAACAAGTACCTTATGCTAACACATATATATGGGATCTAAACAAAATGGTTCTGAAGAACCTAGGGGCAGGACAGGAGTAAAGACGCAGATGTAGAGAATCGACTTGAGGACATAGTGGGGGGAAGGGTAAGCTGGGACGAAGTGAGAGGGTGGCATGGATATATATACAGTACAAAATGTAAAATAGATAGCTAGTGGGAAGCAGCCACATAGCACAGGGAGATCAGCTCGGTGCTTTGTGACCACCTAGAGGGGTGGAATAGGGAGGGTGGGAGGGAGATGCAAGAGGGAGGACATATAGGGATATATGTATATGTATAGCTGATTCACTTTGTTATAAAGCAGAAACTAACACACCGTGGTAAAGCAATTATACTCCAATAAAGACGTTAAAAAAAAAAGAAAAAGAAATAGACTCACAGACATAGGAAACAAACTTATGGTTACCAAAAAAAGAGAATGGGTGGAGGAGATAAATTAGGAGTTTGGGATTAACATATACCCAGTATTAAATATAAAATAGATAAACAACAAGGACCTAGTATATAGCACAGGGAACTATACTCAATATGTTTTAATAGCCTATAATGGAAAATAATCTGAAAAAGAATACATATATATGTGTATGTATAACGAATCACTGCTGTACAACTGAAACTAAATTAACTATACTTCAATTAAAAAATAAAATAGAAACAAAAAAATAAAAAGTAGTCTCAATTCTTTGCCCTTTAAGTGTCTGAAAAGAGAAGCTCACATTCTCTGCTCCTACATCCTTACCATCCAGTCTCTCCTAAGTCTTCAGAATTTGACCTCCAGTCTCACTTCTCCACCTATGCTTTCTCACTGTTGTCTAAATCAGGGTCATCCAATACAGCCGCTGAGAACCAAAGGGAGATCCTGAGCACTTGACATGTGGTTCTTTTGAACTGAGATGTGCTGTTGGTGTAGAATATGTGCTAGATTTCAAAGACAGTACAAAATCGAGAATGTAAAACTTAAATTTTTATCTTGATTATATGTTAAATGATAACTAGGTTAATTAAAACCCATTTTTAAGCTTAAATTTACCTGCTTCTTGTTTGATGTGGTTCCTGGGAAATTTAAAATCACACATGGGGCCCACATATTGGAAAAGGTCTTCTCTCAGCTGTTTTCTATTTTGTCCTCACTGTAGCCTTTGAGTCTGTCAGTGGCCTTCCACCTCCCTGCTATCTCTTTCTTGAAATTCTCTCCCTGTTTTCTTGTTTGCTGCAAAAACCTGCTCCTGCCTCATTTCTCACCTTCTCATCTTCTTTTGAATTAATGCAGCTGGAAAGTGGCAGTCGGAATCCTCCAGCAGGAAGCAGTCTCTCCAGAGTTGAAACACTTCAGTGTTGTGCTCTATTACTGCATGCTGAAATTAACATGGAATTAACAAAGGAAAGGGGAGAAACAGTCCAAGGAAAACATGACAGGTAAGTTATCTCAACTGCATAAAGACAGGTAGGTAAAACTGAGAAGAGGGAGAAAACATTGAAAAGGGTTCCAGTATTTCACACGCCCCTCCCCTGCTCCCCACACTGACAGCTCACCTTGGTGAAATGCTCTCCTCCCATTTCCATCTGCCTGAGTGTCCACAATGCTATCTCTTCTACCAGAGCCTTTCCTCTTTCTTCCACACCCTCGTGTGGAAGAACTTGCTCCAATTCTCAACTACTAAAGGGAACGTTTTCTATCACTGAGCACTTTAAAACCATTGGTATACGTGTGCACGCATGTGTATGACTTAGCTTATGAAACTAAAAGTTCTTGGAGAGCAAGGCAGATCTGATCACCAGCCCCCAGGAATTGAGTAATCAGGAAGGCTGGTCAAGGAGAAAGTCACATACAGAAAGTCAAAAGAAAACAGCAAATTAATATTTTTTCACCTTATTCTCCCTCTCCATATCTATTCATTCATTTTCTCTATCTCTAAACACACACACGTATATATGTATCTATCTATACCTGTCAGTATGGATCTATAGATAGACGATAGATAGAGAAATTGATAGATATCGCAAGACCAGGACTAGGATGATATGGGTGAGGCACCTCAGAGCAAAAAATTTAAGGAAGCATACTCAGGACATATGGCTCTAGTCCCAGCCCTGACTCTATATACCTGTATCTGTATCTCTATCAGCTCCACCATTTACTAGACATATGCACCCCTCGGCCAGGTACTTAACCTCTCGATGTCCTCATTGAAAGAGTAATAGAATCTAACTCACAATGTTGTTGTAAGGATTAAATGAATTATTGCACAAAAAGTCCCAGAAACATAGCCTAACAGTATTCTCAATACATTTCACTATTATTAATAATCATTATTATAATAATATCGAATTTGATTTACTTAAACTAGCAAAGTTTTAAGTTAAAGCACCTGGAATTAAGTAGCCCCATATTGTGCTAATTTAGAAAAAGAGTTTTCATGTGAGTGTGTTTATGCCACTTCTGTCCTTGCAGCAGTGAAAATTGGATTATATACTTTTTGAATACAGAAAAAATAAACACAGTTCAAAAATAAAGTTTTATTTTGCAAATGGTGAAATCAAACTGGAAAACTCTAATTAGTTCCATCTGCACTTATTCCCACTCTTATTTGTAATATATGCTATAGATTTTTTTCATGGTGATCAAATATTACAGGACCTCACAAGAGCTTAGGTGCTGAACTTTACTTTTAAATTTGGTATTTTTTCATGAGTGTGGGAAGAATTGGGCAGAGAAATGCACTTTCAGCTGTGTGGAGGGCAGTGAGGTCTACTGATTTCATTTTCACTATTAAAACCTACATAAAAATAACATTATTATCACACAGTGAAACCCCCTACAATATGTCAAAATGACTAAGAAAATACAAGGAGGAAAACTTTAAGTGGGTTTAATTTTGAAAGCCAAATATTTTTAGAAAAATTGAATGAAACCTGCTTATGACTTTCTTACTTTCAACATCTCCCTACATCAAATGTTTATCTTTCAAAGGCCTTGTTAGAACACACACACACACACACACACACACACAGACACACACACACACGCACAGTTTTTCTTTTCAACATTTCCCTTTCCTCGTCCTGGGGAAGATATTATAAAGGATGGGCTCTAACATTAAAACAAACACATAAATAAACTACCAAGGGGAAAAGTAGCACCTCATTTCTTAAAGGACTTAACCTAACCAAAATTGGGCTTCCCTGGGATCTACTTTGTCCTGTCAGACAGGAAATGGCAAATATGGTAACTTCAAACTGTGGATTGCTGTTGTTGGGCCCTAAAGAAAAACTGTTCAGGAAATGAAATTCCCCATAGCCTCTTGTAGTCAGACTCCCAGGACATTCTCCATAAACCATCAAAGCCACCATGGGCCAAAGGGCCACGCCTTGTCCTTGGTTCCGTATTGGCTCTGGTTCTTGGTACTCCAAGTGCTAAGCTTCCCTGGATCATGAATGAGCACCTATAGGCAGAGTTGTCTGTCTAAGGCTTAAAAATATGTGAAAATACACCTTAGCGAAAGCCAAGGCACTCAAAGAGAAGTGTTCACCCTTAAGAGCGCCTGGCGCTTGGCAGTAGGGTGTTATAGCAGCAGTGGAAAGAAAGCCAGGAAATAAATAATTAACATGTACCTCTTTTCCAAATACTCAACTCACCGTTTTCATGTAAGCTATGTCCCAGGTTATCAGCAGATGGCGCTGTTCCCTGGGGCTCAGAGCTTGTCAGAGCAAGGTGTGTGGAAAACACTGGATTGTACTTCACAAGGCACACAGGTAGAATGTAAAGGGCTATAAACCACCTTCCCCAAATGCTGGAAAACCTAGAGTTATTTGCCATTAAGAATTTACCAGGCAGTTTTGTTAACGGATGGAGAAGTCCTGATAAATCTATGCTATGGAAAGCTTATCACTCATCTGTGTTGAAACTGGCTTTCTCTTGTATGGTTTCCAAATATAAATTTTGCATTTTAGCCATCCAGTTCATCCCTACAGCCTGGTGCTACTACCAGTGAGAAAGGCAAACCAAACACAATCTCTGGAGGAGGTCTGAGATGAACAGTCTCCTGGTGTAACTCACATGTGGAGAATGACTTGATTCAGGACTAACACCTCTTGCTAATGGAAGGATAGAGCCTTGAGAGTTTCTAACCACCTATTGCAGAATAAGAGGCAGGATGTGATCCAACTTCCCATCAGAAACACTTGGGAGACTCTTTTAAAGTGACAGATTTCCAAGGCTTACCTCAAACCTGCTGCATCCAAAACCCTGGAGGTATGACTCTGGAACCTCTTTTTTTTTTTTTTTAATCTCCTCAAGTCAATTCTGATGCAGCTGGGCCATTATTTTACAATGAGGACTTCTAAACAATATAACCAGTTCCAAAATATGATGAAAAATCCTATGATATTAAAAAAAAAATCTTGCAGGAAACATGAGTAAACTCAGCTTTCAGAGACTCAAAGGACAATATCATTCTTTGGACTAACTCTTAAAAACTCGCTTTTAGGATTATGAATGTTCATGACAGAAAGCTACTTATCTAAATAAACTCAAGGAAATTTTTCCCTTTTATGAGAGAAATCTGTGAGTAAAAACTATAAAGTTGAATTACTCTTTCTTATGAAATTATTGTGCTTCCCACTCAATATTAGTGGATATTAGTGGATCACCTATTATATGATTAACATCCTACTAATGAGACCTAGCATGAATTGTGCAAAGAAAGGTGAACAACAGTATAAACAAGAAACTGTGCTATAGGCCAGATGTATTTGAACATGAAGAAGAAACACAATAAGGGGACTGGGAGAAATGAAAAATAATGTTGTATCCTGAAATGGGCAGTTTCCGTTTCCTCCTTAGCAGAAGTGATATACTTTTAAAAGAAATTATGAATGGGATGCTATTTGCTAAAAAAAAAAAAAAAATAGCCAGTTATTTTGAACAGGTGCCTTTCCTGGGAAGATCCATCAAAAATAACTCCTGGACTGTAGGAATTTTAGGTAAGCCCCTCTCAGTGCTGTGGCTAGTTTCCTCATTCTCTCTGGCCCTCCAGTCCCTAACCTAATGTCACACCTGTAAAACTTTCTTAAAGAAGAAGTGAACCTAAGCTTGGACCCCCTGAGCTTGTTGAACACTTCTGGTTTTGTAAAGACCTGGAATTCTACTTCATGGTCCTCTGTCAGATTAGGAGGAAGCACTAATTAATTAACTTCAGTTTAAAGTGAGAGAACACTCTAAATCCATGAGTGACTTAACAAAATGGGTCTTGCACATCTACTGTCAGTTGCTGGCACTGCTCTAAGTTAGAAAATGTTCCATTGTTTCCAGGGTCTTGCCTACCTGTGATGCTTTTTATATCCTTTATACTTTGGTGAATTGCATCTTATTTTTTCCCATTTAAAAAACTAGGCCAGTGTATGTTACAGCTTAGACTTTCTTGGAGGACTTGTTCTGCTAGATCAGGGGTCCCCAACCCCTGGGCCACGGACTGGTACTTGTCCGTGGCCTGTTAAGAACCAGGCTGCAAAGCAGGAGGTGAGTGGCAGGCAAGTGAGCGAAGCTTCATCTGTATTTGCAGCTGCTCCCCATCACTCACATTACCACCTGAGCTCCACCTCCTGTAAGATCAGTGGTGGCATTAGATTCTCATAGGAGCGTGAACCCTACTGTGAACTCTGCATGTGAGGAATCTATGTTGCATGCTCCTTATGAGAATCTAATGCCTGATGATCTGAGGTGGAACTGAGGCAGTGATGCTAGCACTGGGGAGTGGTTGCAAATACAGATTATCATAAGCAGAGAGGTTTGACTGCACAGAGACCATAATAAATCAATTGCTTGCAGGCTCATATCCAAACCCTATCAGTGAGTGGTGGTGAAAACAAGCACAGGGCTCCCACTGATTCTGCATTATGATGAGTTGTATAATTATTTCATTATATATTACAATGTAATAATAATAGAGATAAAGTGCACAATAAATGTAATGTGCTTGAATCATCCTGAAACCATCCCCCACCCGGGCCAGTCTGTGGAAAAATCGTCTTCCACAAAACTGGTCCCTGGTGCCAAAAAGATTGGGGACTGCTGTTCTAGATTATAAAATTCCTAAGACTAGCTTTTATTTTGGGTTGCTGTTCCAACTCAATCAGTGGAACAGAGATATATGAGAATATCAAACACTAGTTGCTAAAGTTGTTTCTCATGAGGGTATGGGTTAAAATTTTTGAAACCCCTATATGGGTATACAGGAATCAAACAATTTAGTAAATTCATGGAAGATGGTGGGTGAGAACCAGGTTTGTCACCATTGCGGTGGGAGTTTACACACATACAAGGCAAAAGGGAGCGTAGAATGAGCCATGTGGTACTGAATTCAAGTTGGAGACATCTTTGTCTTTTTTTTTCTTCTTTTCTGTCAGTTTTCATTTTGTTGTTTTATTCAGTTTGCTCCAAAAGCAAAATAAATGGTAATAGGGGTGACAAACATTGTTTGAATTGGCTCACAAGCCTGATAAGTAAAACCTGAAAAATGGAAAATGTTATACAAGTTGCAAAGAATGTACTTCTGAAGTTTCACTGACATGATAGCAAAGGGAAATAATATAAATGCAACAGGTGTTAACATTTAGAGCAGTACTTGTAACCTGCTCATTTCTAGAAAATTCTAGGATCCTGGTACAAACCCTTCATCTATCACTGCTGATTTCTTTTGACATGTATGAACTCATGTTTAGCTTAATATAGATACAAATGGTTATGCATATAAATGTTTATATATATATGTGTGTGTGTGTGTGTATACGTGGGTTCATATATAAACATATATTTTCTTGCACTGTCAACTGAGAGAACCTAGAAACAGTCACACCTCAGAAGCAACAAGCACATCTAGCACCCAGATGTTAGTTTTCAATGCTGTTCTCCAACAAGAGGAACCGAGGTCTCCTTGGAGAAATGGCTGATTGTATGACATAGGCAAGGAATATACAAAATGAGCCTGGAGTATCTTGTGGTGCCAGAAAATAAGGAAGTGCTAAAACAAACAATCAAACAACAAAAAACAAAGATGGGAAATGCCAAAAGGGCACAGGCATTTCTGAAAGAATCCTCAACAGCCAACACTGGAAAAATTTGAGCTAAATAAATAAATAAATAAAACAAAGTATTGAGTGATAATCCAAAATATGAGTATCCATGCATGCACACTGATCTAAGTAAATAAATAGAACAGACAAACCTTTGTGCAAAGGAATTCCAAATAACTGATACAGATAATCTATCATCAAGGATTTATTTATGCCAGGAATAATATGATTCCATATATAAAGGGCATCAAATCAATTATATAAGCATAATGACCATATGGTACCTGATCGTAGTCTTAAACATCTGGACATCATGGATACTATATATATATATATATATATATATACACACACACACACACACACATATATAATATATGTATATTATATATATATACATATATATAGAGATTGTGTTTATTTTTGCATAAACTGCACTATATTATAGTATGTAGTTACCATACAATATAGTTAACCTATCGTATAATATATATACAATGTAGTATAGTTTACAGTTATATTTTATACACACACACAGTAATATACTTACTATCCCCCCCACACACACATAATAATATACTTACTATATTTATAACATTCCTAAGTTTCAAAATACTGAAAACAGTAGACCTAAACAGTTCCATTGGATGGAATTGAGCAACCATGGGAAAAAAAAAAAAATTCTAGGAATATAACAACTAAGGAAGAGTAAAGAATTGTCTTAAAATCTACTGGAAATTAAGAAATGTAAACAATTAGCTCTTGGGCTTCCCTGGTGGTGCAGTGGTTGGGAGTCTCTCTGACGATGCAGGGGACACGGGTTTGTGCCCCAGTCTGGGAAGATCCCACATGCCACAGAGCGGCTGGGCCCGTGAGCCATGACCGCTGAGCCTGTGCATCTGGAGCCTGTGCTCCGCAACGGGAGAGACCACAACAGTGAGAGCCCTGCGTACCGCAAAAAAAAAAAAAAAAAAAAAAAGAAATGTAAACAATTAACTCTAAAACAAAGCAGGTACATGCAAGTCTAAGAATCTGAGAAAAGGGAATTTAAGATTGTAAGGATAAGAGTACAGTATATAACAAGAAGAAAAAATAATGCAAAAGGAGACTAGCAACCGATGATAAATAAAAATGGTCTATCCATACAATGCAATATTGTTTTACAATAGAAAGGAATGAAATACTTATATGCTACAATATGGATGAACCTTAAAAACATGCTAAGTGAAAGAAGACCACATACAAATGATTTTATCTTTATGAAATAGGAAAATATTTTCCATAATAGGAAAATCTATGGAGACAGGAAGTAGATAGTTACATAGGCCCCCTATGGATTGGGGGTGGATAGGGGACATTGATAGGGTGACTGCTAAAGGATATGGCATTTCTTTTTGAAAGTGATGAACATGTTCTAAAATTGATTGTGGTGTATGTTACAATGCTGTGAACATACTAAAAAACATTGAATAGTACACTCTGAATGGGTGAAGTGCATGGTATATGTGCTATAATAATAATTACATATTATATAATTTACAAAGTAAAAATAAAGGAGATTTGAAAAACAGTTTGGAGGCTTATTTTTAAAAATCATATATGGTAGAACTTTTCACTTTAGAGACTTAGTAGGGAGAGGAGAGGCATATGCAGATCTAAATATTAGATTGATCATTTTGGCAGAAGTATATCCCATGAAACAGAGGTAAGGTAATAAGACACTATTATTATAATAAAGCCCAATGGAACAAGGGCTGTGATAGTTGGGGCAGAATAATGGTAGTCACATAATGGGTACTGAGAAGTAAGACTTGCAGGACTCTTATTGAATATGGGGTGAAGAAGGAAAAAGAGGGGAAGAGAAAGAGTCACGTTTGAGTGCTGAATGGTGATTTATATTCCAAGGTAGTTGGGATATTATGAATATACCCATGTCAAGATGTCCAAGTGGCTACTGAAACTTGCTCTATGCAGGTGAAGGAAGACTGTGTAGAAAAACTAGAAGAGATTGAAGACATTCTTGGAGTCCCTCTATTTGAGGTTGTTGGGGATAAGGTCAAAAAACATGGTGATGGGCTTCCCTGGTGGCGCAGTGGTTGAGAGTCCACCTGCCGATGCAGGAGACACGGGTTCGTGCCCCGGTCTGGGAAGATCTCACATGCTGTGGAGCAGATAGGCCCGTGAGCCATGGCAGCCTGAGCCTGCACGTCCGGAGCCTGTGCTCCACAACAGGAAAGGCCACAACAGTGAGAGGCCTGCGTACTGCAAAAAGAGAAACAAAAAAAAAAAAAACATGGTGACAAAGAAAGTTTAAAAAGGGAGGAAAATTTTAAAAATATATTTATTGTAGAAGCCAAAGGAAGTGAGATTCAAGAAAGGAGAGGTTATCAGCACAGGCAAGGGAAATGTTCTATAAAGCTGTCAGGGAACTCTTTGAGAGCAAATTCAATAAAATTATGTAGATGAAGATAAAACTTCAAGGAGTAATAGAAAAGAGGATGAAATGTGAGTGTTATTTGCTCTTCGAAGAACATATGTTTTACATAGTAGCACACAAAAAACAAAGCAAAGGGAACATAACATTATAACACAAGAAAGACTATTTAGTAAGAGATCAATTCAGTGGTGGTTTATTCTAGCTACAGAATCAGAGGAAAACAGGGCTAAGGCCTCAAAGTTTTTTCAGTCATCTCTCATTTCAAAACTTCTTCATTTTGCTGCCATAGATTTTTCATCCATACATTTTATCCAAATTCCTCTTGTAACAATTTGTACAATCCTCTATATTGAATTTTAGAAGGGAAATGGTTTTCATAATTTAAATTGTTTATTTTATTACACTAAAATGACTAAATTTAAGTTACAACGTATTCAATTATTCATTCAAAAGTTTTTACTTAACATCTATCTATATGGCACTTGCAATACAAACTATTGGGGTTATGATGATAAGCAAAAGATGGCTTAGACTCTTCATCATGTAGCTAGAAATCTGATACTGATTATAAGCATTAATCAAATAATGATAATAATACAAATAAATGTAAAATTACTATGTAAGTGCTGCTTCTAATATTCTGGATTATGGTGAATAATTTATCTTTATTCTGCCCTTATCAAATGTTACAATATTTTATGTTTCTTAGTTATTTATAGCTTTCAGAGAATGGTGCTATACCTCATTGTATTCTCACACTACTGAGGTGCAACTCTGAAATCTGACATGATTTATCAAAAGTCACAGAACTACAAAGTTTTAAAGCCTGGCCTCAAGGCAGGTCATCTACCTCATATAATTGTATCATCTTATCTCTTTATATGTCTCTGACTATTAAATATCTATATGATCTATATGAGCCCTTCTAGAAGAATGTAAAAGGAAAAATGTGATATGTACAGGGAAGGGATTTCTTGTGTTTTCTTGGCACTGAAATTTTCCTGGAATGTCCTTTGGAAATGCAACATTATTAAAATGCATATTGTTTATGGAAAGTATTAAAATGATGCATCCAGATCCTGAAGACACAGGTTTTATTTTAAGAGTTAAAATCAGAAATCTAAAGATGCAGACAAAAGCCTGACACATCCATTTTTCTTTTGATATTTCTTTTGAAAATATTTTGATAGGCATTTCTAACTCTTATCAACATGGGAGCTATAGGTCAAGGATTTAATGAATTGGAGTCATGATGAAAACCAGGGAGATCAAAACAGGCAGTGAAAGGCAAAAGCTGGATTAGACTTGAAGAACTCATGTATGTGTTGAAATTCAGCTCAGTAGAGAAAGGTCTAAGTTCCAGGGACAAAGTCCAGTTGTCAAGAGCCACACTTCCACTGGAAACTTATCAACAAAGCCCAGGGAAAATATCTGTACAGCTGGTATCAGACTCAGGATAATATATTTAATAATGGCCATCAATATCCAGTAATTTCATGATTTCAATGATGTCAATGCAAATGACTCCATCGTTGTCTCAAGCCATCATTAGCTCTTGATCTTATGTTTCATAATCCCGTCTTCACCCAGACGTCTTTCTAACCTCAAACTTAATCAGACTCACCATTTTCTCTCTCAAGCCTGCTACTATCCCAATTTCCGCAAGTTAACTGCACCATCTCCCAAGTCATTCAAGTATGAAGACTTAGCTCTCTGACTCCTCTGGCCCACCTGTTGGCCACATTCAGTTGCCAGATCTTCTTGATCCTACTTCCATCGTAACCCTGAGACTCACAATCTCCTTTCTATATAAACACAACCATTGTGCTGGTGAGGCCGTACCACTGCTCACCTAAATTAATGGAATGGGCTCACCTTCTGTTCCATATAAAATAAAATCTAAACTGGCAGCTATCCTTTGGCTTCAATGATGTTTCCAAAGTTATCTGCTAACGCTTCTCCAGTTTATGCACCCATTTTTGCCTACTTGTTATTTGCCATGTCAAGTCTTACTTTTTCTTGTCATGGTAACTTTTTTTAAATGGTTGTTACCTCTGCTTGGAATGCCTTTCTTTCACCCAATGAATTTCTCTATGCCAAAACTCTACCCACTTTCAATTCTATTTTTATAAAGCCTTCCAAAGCATGGAAGTTAAGCCAAATGACCCCCTCCTTTCCCCAAACTCTCACAGCCCTTAATCTCTTTTTAAAAATGATTTTGGTATGTCTTAAGACCCACTCCTGAATTTTACTGTTCTCAAGGGTATGATTGGTTCTTACCCAATTCAGAAAAATTGAAAGTACTATTTCAGTGTGTCCTGCAAGACAAGGACAAGCCATTGGTATTTCTGAACAAGTGAATACTTTACAGATTCAGACACCGAATTCTGTAGGAGCTACACAGCATGCCCAAGGTCACACAGCTGTGAGACGAGGGCCTCATTTCCAAGTCCCCTGACTTCTCCTTCATGGCTCATGCCTTACGCCAGCTGCCTCAAGTTAACCCACAGGTCTCAACACATCCCAGGGGTCTTTTTTTGCTTTTCAACCAATCAATAAATGTACTTTCCCCTAGACATTGGTGGGAAACACAAATGCCATGTACTTTTTCTCTTTGACATAATGATGTTTTCTCCCCTTGTAGGATCTCAGTTCCACTGAACACAACATTACTGCTATGTTTTCCTTGGATGCCAACATGAAACACAGCTGAACTCCTCCTAACCCCTTGAATCTTGGACCTTAGGCTGCAAGTCACTTGGGTTTCCCAATTGCCTCACAAGTACTTTCTGGTTTCAACCCGGTTGGAAATATTGAGACAAGAGTCTCTCTCAGAGTGTAGTGTTTGATCACTTTTACTTTTTTGAGTTGGAGGGAAGCAAAGCCTCTGAAAACAAATAAACAACTGTTAATCAAGCTTTTGATCCTCCTCAAAAGTTTGAACTCTGTTCCAGTTTGAGGCAAAAATTTAGGTCAGCTCTCATTTCATTTATTTGTTTCGAATTTTTCAAGGGAGCCCTTCACCTAGGACGCCCCAGGGCATAAACACAAGCACACAAACTCACATACAATTACCATATTACTCTAAAATTCATTCACCTCCCCATAGAAGGAAGAGAATTTCCAAACAGCTAAAAATAATAATAACAATAATAAAAAAGCAATTTCAAAACCAACATTTTATCAGCTCATCTTTCAGTGGGACTTGACCAAATTATCTTTTGTGGTATGGTTTGAGTGATGATGCTAAAAGTTTCTCCGACTCCCAAATCATCCTACCATCTGATTTGAAAACAGTACTTTTAGAGATGTAGCCCTTTGAATGGAAGCATTAATCTAGAAAAATCCTTTCATGTCCTAGGCCATATATCATTGAGCCATTGACACCTCATTGCAAATTAATTTATAGGAAATTAAATGAGTGAGTCTTTCTTAAGACCTGGAAGAACTCCCCACCAACATAGACACCTGCTCATTATCCTCAAACACTTCTTTCTACAACTCTGTTCCATATTCACTCACTGCTGTTTGCTTATTGGGAATGCCAACCCCTACAAGTACCTGGAATTTGTTTAACGATTTAAGGCTTAGCCCAAAGTCCAGTTCTTCCATAAGCAGCAGGATGGAATGACTTCCATGTGCTAGGTGCTTTACACTGCATTGCTTGTTTACTCTTTTGATGACTGTGTACTGGGGTGCATGTAGGATAACTATATATCGTATATCATATTTGCCCAATTAACAAAGAGTTTTGTGAGCTGCTCCGGGGGTAAGCACTGTACCATATGCATCTTTACATATACAGTTTATGTAGTTAATGACCAAGAAGTATTGCTTGATGAAGAACCTTTATTTCTTATGACTACTCCTGTTGAGATCACAATCGAAGCAAAATGGGGTGGCATTTTTGCACTCTTTTTTGAAGTGCCAGTGGAACAACCAAGTGGAAGTAGTTAATAAGAGATCAAGACATAGATTTATTCTGAGCCACATTTGGATACAAATGAGTAAAAGAAATCAAAGGCTCTGAAAAGGTAAGAGGGCATATGATTGAGACAATAGCAGGAATAATAAGCAATGCAGAGCAGAAAGTAACTTTTCTTCCACAGATACAGCAAAAAAGAGCAAACGCATGCAGAAACAGATAAGTGAGTGGGTAGTAAGGTCAGAAGTTAACGGTAGACTTAATCAAGTTTCTTATTAAAAAAAAAAAAGCTTCAAGGTTATGTGCCTAGAATGCAGTATAAGGTATGTCTAGGGGTCAAGAGAAGAAAAGTAAATTTTTTGAAATAATTTCCAAAGGCATGGGAAAGGAAGTTGTCCATGGAGAAACAAATTATTGGCATGCAATGTGGAGGACTCAACTTGGCCAGACACATACACATTCGTAACAGTACCAAAGAGCTGCATTAAATGGTAACAAGGTAACTTTTGCTATGGTAATTAATTTGCCCTGGTCCAACACTATTTTGTTTGTATAAGAAGTAAGGGAATACTAATATCACTGACTTTTTTTTAATCAAACAGAATTACAACTCTTCTAAGTAAATGACGGTTTATCTCTTGATATAAATAGTATATTTAGGTGATCTTAAGGGATCTATAGATCTCCTCTCCACTCCCTCAGTAGTAAGGCAGGAGAGAACATGATGCCACATAAAGAAATAAAAAATTGAAATTGGAGTACTTGTACTATGGTATCTGAGAATGAAGATCCAGTTAGCAAGTGGTTGTTATATAATGTACGAAAGGGGAGTGTGGAGGAGACTGTTAAATGCGGAATGGATGGTGCAGAGGTTAAGGATGAAAAGAGATCTTACAGGTCCTCAAGCCAGTAAGACTCAATCAAAGCTGCATATTAGAATCTCATGGGAAGCTTTTAGACAAAAAATACCATGCCAAAGCCTCACCCCCAGAGATTTTGATTTAAGTAATCTGTTGTGGTACCTGGGGAACAACATTTTTTAAAAGCTTCCCAGGTGATTCTATTCCACAGTCAGGGTTGGAAAGCTATCCCGATTCCTTCTTAATCTGGGAAAGAAAAGACAAACCCAAAGATATCAGTGATTTGGCCCTTAAGCTATAGTTAGTAGCAAGGGAGAAACGAAAGCCCTCTACTTAGCATGGAGACTTGGAAAGAACACAACACAAGCCATGTATCTCCTGAAATGTGACTGCCATCCACCTTGCAGGTTTGTTTTTAAAATCACTTGGTAAAACAACCATGAGCTACCACTATACACCTATTAGAATGGCCAACATTCAAAACACTAACACTGCCAAATGCTGGCAAGGATGTAGAGAAACAGGAACTCCCATTCACTGCTGGTGAGAATGTAAAATGGTACAGCCACTTTGCAAAAAAGTTTAGTAGTTTCTTACAAAATTAAACACATTTTTACATAAGATCTAGCAATTGTGCCCCTTGGTATATACCCAAATTAGTTGAACACTTATATTCACACAAAAATCTGCACACATATGTTTTTAGCAGCTTTATTCATAATTTATCAAAACTTGGAAGCAACCAGGATGTCCTTCAGTAGTTTAATGTATAAAGAAACTTGGGTACATACAGACCATGGAATATTATCTAGCACTAAAAAGAAGTGAATTATTAAGCCATAAAAAGACATGGAGGAAACTTAAAATGTATATTACTATGTGAAAAAAGCCAATCTGAAAAGCCTACATACTGTACAAGTCCAACTATATGATATTCTGGAAAAGGCAAAGCTGTGGAGACAGTAAAAATATTAATGGTTTTCAGGGGTTGGGGGGTAGAGAGGGATGGATAGGTAGAGCACAGAGGATTTTTAGGGGAGTGAAACTACTCTGTATAATACAATAATAGTAGATACATGTTACTATACATTTGTCAGAACAAAAAGAAGGTGCAACACCAAGAGAAAACATAAGGTAAACTCTAAACTTTGGGTGATAATGATGTGTCAGTGTAGGTTCATCCATTGTAGCAAATGCGCCACTGTGCTGGGGGATGCTGATAGTGAGGGAAGCTGTGGGTATATGCAGCCGGGGGTGCCACGGGAGATCTCTGAACCTTCCACTCAATATTTCTGTGAAAAAAAAACTGCTTTAAAATAGTCTATTAAAAATATATGGTAATTAATACTCCTAGTCCTAGAGGGGGCAGCCTACTGGGGGTCTAAAAGATGGGGAAGTCTGGGTCACGTTATCTTCTCACCACTGTCTCTCCACCTCCCAGATTTTCTCACTGCTCCCTCATGAGGGAAACTCTTTCCCATAACCTAAGTGTGGGAAGATCCACAGTGGTTAAGAAACAGAACAAGACAAGCTTCTCCTCCAACCATGAAGAGAAGATGTGGCTGCGGAGGGATAAAGTGACACTCACTTTAATACCATTCTTTCATTTGATTTTGCTTTTTTAATCTTTTTGGAGAAGGAGATTTTCTTCATTTCATTTTTTGTTGCATAATATTTAAGATATTCAAAAATATGTAAAATGTATATTATGGAACATAATAAAAGAAGGATCTAACTTGTTTATTTTAAGCAATGTCATGTACAAGTTATAAACATTACACGGAGGATCAAAACACTTGCCTTTTGATATTGTCTCTGCCTCCATAATTTTTTTGTTTTGTTTTGGGGAAATGCAGTTCGCAGAAGTTTCAGTTTTTCATACTATAAATCTCAGTTTTTCCTTTGATAGCACCCTTAGCCCACCCTGCTTCATGGGAGATGTTCTTATGTGTTTCAGTGAAGTGAGAAATACAGAAGAACAGTGTAAGCTATTGTTGGCAGGATAGGGTTCTCTTTTAACTTGTGTGTCATTTCTTTTTTAGTCCTACTGGAAAGGGGTATTTTTGCAAAATAGATATTCCACTCCAAGAGGCAGTCACATTAGCGAGAGAAAATTTGAGGGGACAATAGGTAATCCAATCTACAGATTCTGAAAGACATACTTTTATTTCCTTGGAGGATCATAAATCACAATACTGGCCCCATAAGGTAGATTCAGGAACAATGATGCCCATAGTTATGACCTCACAATATTCCACCAGGTGGAGCCAGAGATTGAAGAGATGGCTGTAAAAGCAAGAGAAAGGAAGACCACTACCCATTCAAGGATGGTTCTATTTGGACTCAAAAGCAACTTAAAGTTAGTGTGAGTGTATGTTAACCAAATAGACTGTATGCTTTCTGGTTAAAGATGATATTTGCACAGCCTTCCAGATATTGCAGGGCAGAAATAAAGTGATGTGTTATAAAGATGATAATTTGAGAAGCATTTTATAAGCTGTAAAATACTCCACAATATAAGTTACTATTAGTAATATTTTGAGGGATTTATGTAGTAGACCTGTATCTGAACAAGTTTAGAAATCATTCCAGCTTCACTTATTGGGCATGAACCAACAAGACATGAAGAATCAGAGAGGAAATTTATAACTCTTATTTTTACAAAACTCATATTCCATGTGGACTTATAAAATATGTCTATGTGACCAAAATAATCAGGGTATGCCAAATGGCTCAGCCTCACCTTAGGGTCTCATTTGTAAAAACACAAGATACTAGTCAAATGTGACTTCAAAGTGCTTGTTCCCAATAAAATTATCAAAAGATTTGCAGTTTACCACCTATAAGAGCACTCCTGAAAATAATCCAGTTCATCTTTTTCTATAATTCATGTATCTCTCAGGAAATCTAGTGCTTCATTTCCTCCACATTTCTCAACTCTATCTTTGAATTTCCCCCTTGATGCTCTTGCTAAGCAGGGACATGTGTGCTACGCATGCTGGGACATGAGTCTAGGAAAGCCAGACGTTTAGCAGTAATGTGAATCTATTATTTGATGCCTTTAGAAGAAAATCTATGATGTCTTTTGAAAAGTCTAGTTCTATACTCTCTCTGACTCTCCCAATCCCAAAACGACATCCAGTAGATAATTTTTCATGAATAAAACTCTCATCTTATTGAATTTCTAGGCAGGTTGGGTTCACATAAGAAAGGATACTTTTAAAAACTGCTTCAGTTATTAATCTGCTTTCATTACTTTATTCTGCCATTCTTATTTCAGTGTCAGAACCAGAAATGTTACCGACTATTAATATTTTATTGTAGACAGAAGCCAGGTAAGAATTCTGACATGGGAAATGAAACTTTGGAAGAAATTATTGAAGCAGGAGGCTACCAATGGAATCTACACTTAGACAGATACTCCCAGTAGATAAACCTTAGTGACTCTGGAGTCTTCTAGAGTGGTTTGTTAATGTTGTCTCCTCAAAATCATACAGAAAACAAAATCACTATATGATTCTTGTCTGACATCAATCTGGAGCAGATAATTTCTAGTTTTCTCATCAAATCTTCTTTTCTATGTCCAATAAATAGACAAATCCCTCAAATGATTGAACAATTATCCTGGAATCTAGGTGTAGCTTAACTCAGGTTTAGAATGTTCAGTACTTAAAGGACTTCCCTCCTTTTGTAACAGTCAATGTAGCAAATGCTTTAAAAAGCAGAAACTTGGATTGGAATAACTATAAAACACCATCTTCTTTTGAATCCCATAGAAATAATTTGGCATAAATTAAAACAGGCTAGAAATTGGCTTATGATCTAAATTAATTTTTGTCCTCTTTTCCAAATATCTATATATCTATATCTCTCTATACCTATATATGTATGTAATCTATATCTACTTCTGTATAATATACAGATATGTATGTATTTGCATATATATAATATAAACATACACAAAAACAAAACTTGTTTTTGTGAGGATTTTAGAAAGAAATATATGTGTGTGTATGTATTTCGGGTTTTTTTTTTTTTTGGAAAAATGGAATTTATTTATTAAAGAAAGGTCATCCATCAATTACTTAAAATTAGTACGTTCGACATTAACACTTTGGAATGAAACATGCTTTCTTTCAAATAATAAGTAGACTCCACTCCTAAGGGTCACTTCAAGTAAGATTTCAAGAACCCAAAGTAACACTCTGGAGGGAGGCCATCCCTTCCCAGTTCAACAATCACTTGTTTGTAAATACTGTCGGATGCTAGAAATATGGCCTTACACACTGCCATCAGTGTATATACATATATACATATCTCATATATTTCATTCTAAAATCCTCACAAAAACAAGTTTTCTTCTTTCCAGAAGTTTTCTTTGAATTTGCTCATGGTTTTCCAATCCAGAATTATGTAAATAAATTATATCATTCAAGGCAATATATTCAAGGAGTTATTACATTAAGTAAGCAAATGTCATTTAAAAAAATATCCCACAAAAACAAAATCCCTCATTCAGATTCCTTTGAAACTTGTTTATTCTTGGGAACTCATTCACTCTTCAAACTTTTTACCTTTAAACTGCTTCCAAGCTCAGAGAGCCCTGGAAGGAATTCATATGCCTGAAGCTATACCACCCTGAGAGGATCTCCTTCAATTTTACAATTGTTCCGGGGAGTTGGGGGGTGTGGGGAGGGGATAGGGTTGGGTGTGAGTGGAAGCAGCCCCACAGCACACCTGCAGAGGAGAGCAGTTAGGGAGTGGTGTCAGTGACTCAGGCCAGGATCAGGCTTTTAAACTCAGGATCTTAAGACTGTTGCTCATTTTTAAAAAAATAATAAAATTAAACAAGAAAGACTTTGTCATAGTGTCATTGAGAGATGGGATGTTAA
This sequence comes from Aethalodelphis obliquidens, assembly GCF_003676395.1. Classification (NCBI taxonomy): domain Eukaryota; kingdom Metazoa; phylum Chordata; class Mammalia; order Artiodactyla; family Delphinidae; genus Aethalodelphis; species Aethalodelphis obliquidens. Next base: position 28,423,430 of record NW_020837962.1, read on the forward strand.
TCCTCTTTTCCGGCCTGAACTGATTCTTGGAACCTTATAATCTGCCTGCCTCGATTTCACCTTTAGATTGAGCTGAACAGGGATCCCTCTTCACTTCCTGTCCCAGGCTGTGGTTCATCCTCGACCTATTAGTCAGCAGCCATGCTCCATCCAAGAAACAAATGAAAGACTCACCCATTATTGGTCCCTCACTGCCTTGCAAATGGCAATGTGAGCCATGGTTGGTTTAGTGGGCCATATTCACGAACCTCTTGTGTCCAGTTCTTTTCCCTATATGGGTAGACATTTGTGGGTAGACATTTGTGGGTAGACATGGGTAGACAGTTCTTTTCCCTATATGGGTAGATATTTCCCTATATGGGTAGACAAATGGGTAAGCCATTTCCCTGAGAATCTTTATAGTGTTTGGTTTTTCATGAAAAGCTGGTCTTCCTGATTTTAATGTATTTGTGGTATACTTACATGACATGATACACTTTGCTGGACAAAACCCAACGTTTATTTCTTTGAAGAGAAGTATTACAAAGTCCACTTTCCATTGACACCAATGACATTCTGGTGATATCAGATATTTTCTATTTTAGAAACATGGCACCAGAAGTGTTCTAATCTCTTTTTAGAGCATGAAAAATGACCCCTTGTCACATTCAGAAAAAATAAGAACAAACCCTCAAGATTCTCTCCCTCCACCTCTACATCTTCCTACAAGAAAGTGACCAAATGTCCAGATCTCCTAGGAAACATGTCTGTGATAGACAGGGATTATGGTTATAATGAGTATGCATATGCAATCAAAGGCTTTGATGTGCAAGAAATACCTTTTAAAATAATTACATCTTATTCTGAGATTTCATCTTGTCCAACTCATGGAAAATATATCTCAGCCATTAAAGGGGAGCCCTTCCTCTGACCTAGTAACACCCAAGAATCAAGGAGGCTTGCTTGCTCTCTGGAAAATGGAAGCCAGGATCTGTCAATCCATCATAATCAATAATGAAATCCACCTTGCTAGGTTTGCCAGATAAAATGCAGGGCATCCAACTAATTTTGAATTTCAGATAAACAATGAATAACTTTTAGCATAAATGTGTCACAAATATTGCATGGCCATACTTATACTAAAAAGCAATTCAACATTTACCAGAAATGCAAATTTAATTGAATGTCCTATATCTTTATTTGCTAAATCTTACAACCCTACTTCTTGTCCAAGCCTGCAAATCCTTTGATAACCATTGACTCCAAACTCTGAAAGTTGTTTTGCCCAAACTCAGGTTTTGCAAATTCTGAGAGACACAGCCCACGCTAGGGTTCTAGTCTCTTGGGTACAACGCGGGGCAAAATATTCTTTGGTTTTAGCTTCTTTACTGGTCACCTCATATCCATGACACTTGTCTGGGAGGCTTCAAGTCTGTGTAAAACGTGAGCTTAGAACCCAGGTAGTCTAAAGATAACTTCTTTCTAACCATCTGATATAAACTTCCTGTGAGACAAAGGAGTGTTTAAGAATTGGAAGAGAGGAAAGGAAAAATAAAAGGGATCATAATACAAAGTAATATCTCTATAAAGATATTTCTGACAAGTAGTCATTTAAAAAGAGACGGCCCACCTAATACATCTTTCCTTTTTGCTTTTTTCGCTAGATTTACAAAGCACATATCATAATTTGGTGAAAATTATAACACTCTTGAATACACTACTACAGATACTTCCCAGCTTTACAGGACAGTTCTAAGGATTTTCAGGTGCATTGAAACTGATGGGGAGATTAGCCTTGCCTTGTACTGAGTCAATAAATCTCTCCATCTGTGTAGCCTAGTTTTCTCTCAATTAACCTAGAAGGAGTTGAATCAAAGTCTATCTGATTTAAAGAATAAAACAAGAACCATACAACAAAATCATGGGTGGTGCTCTTAGTTGTGAAGAACCTTTGAAATGGAAGTTGGGAAGTCTGGCTTGGATAAGTTGGTGAACATCCAATCATATGATCTAGTCATCTAAATCTAATTTGTCAATCTTCTAGAGATGTAATGGGGTTTAATACAATGGGATCAGGCTAATTAATAAGCCTAATTATTATTCTAATTACTCACCACTCCTTGACAGGTGGAAAGACTGGGTTTCCCTATAGAAAAACCATGAATAACCTTCACAAGTGTGGAAAATAATACTCTGCAATTTTGAGACTTCTGAGGACCCTCATCTGTCTGTCTTGAATAGTAGCAATCCATCCCTGGCTTGCTCTGAGTGCATTTCAATTCTTGAAGAAGAAAGCGGGAAGAAAGTACAAAGTCTTACTCTTTATTGTCCTAGTTCCTGCCAACATACTTTGCTTAAGAACTCTTCCTTCCTCACAAAGGGCCTGATATGCAGCTGTTTCTAAAGCAGGAACCTGGTCCACTTTCTTCTGATGCGTGGAAAAAGTATAAGATCACAGGGAAGGACTGGGGCTAGGAAAGTATTTCTAGCACCTTGAAACTGCTAGTTAGAAAGTTCACATTAACCAAATGCTGGTTTTCTCTCCCACTCCTCACCTCCTACCTCTTTCTTTATTATTATTTTAAATAACTGTCTACTCTGCATGTCATCTCAGAAACGTGATATTCTAGGACTAGTGGAAATACATACAAGGCTCATATATGTATTTTAAGAGGATGGAATCTAAGGAAACTATGTGTTTCTTAATTAGAACAGATTCAGATGCTTTGACAAGCCTTTTTTTTTTCTTTAAACTGGCAATCTTTTTTTTTTTTAATTAATTAATTTATTTATGGCTGCGTTCGGTCTTCATTCTGCGTGCAGGCTTTTCTCTAGTTGCGGCGAGTGGGGGCTACTCTTCTTTGCAGTGCACAGGCTTTTCATTGCAGTGGCTTCTCTTGTTGCGGAGCATGGACTCTAGGCACACGGGCTTCAGTATCAGTAGTTGTGGCACACGGGCTCAGTAGTTGTGGCTCATGGGCTCTAGAGCACAGGCTCAGTAGTTGTGGCTCATGGGCTTAGTTGCTCCGTGGCATGTGGGATCTTCCCGGACCAGGGCTCGAACCCATGTCCCCTGAATTGGCAGGCGGATTCTTAACCACTGTGCCACCAGGGAAGCCCTTGACAAGTCTTGAAATAATAACATATGAGGCATTCCAGGTTTACCCTGCAGTCAAGCTCAGTGTTTCCAGCCTTTGAAGTTGCTGATTTATACACATCTGTGATGGGCTCAGCTGGACCCACCATTTACAGACAAGTTTAGAGCACAGGCCCCTGGTCCACTGCATTTGAAGGGTCTGATAGAGCAGTCCTGTTCATCTCCGTCTGCACACTAGAATCCCTCAGGGAGCTTTCCAAAACTCCCAGTGCCTTGGCTGCACCCCAGACCAATTAAATCAGAACCTCTGGGGGTGACACCCAGACACCCAGACACATTGTTTTTTAAAGCAACCAGATGTGAGGTTAAGGGTGAGAATAAATGAATTTTAAAGCATCCATGAATTAAGATTCATAATAGGCAGATATCTAAATGCACTCTGAATACTTCACTAGGATGAGGTCTGTGGGGTCAAGAGGAGTGACTTAGATGAGGAGAGATGACCCCCAACCTCAGGGATCTAGGAACCAATAAAGTTCACAATGGAGGGTGCCATTTAAGTTCCCAAGTAAGGAAACATGCTTTCAACTCAAGATGGAGAGAATATAGGGCAAAGAGTACCTAAAACTTAAATTGTCATCCCCATTCTACCACTGGCCATATTATACAATCCCCTAGGTTTCAGTGTCCTCACCTGATTAATAAGGGGGTGACTTTTTATAAGTAACTCTCTACCGGGGCTGCGTGTTAAAATCACATAAGTTGTTTTGTGACATCCACTTGCCCAGGCTGCACCCTGGACCAATTCAACCAGAATAGCTGGGGCAGGAACTCTGGCATGGACATTTAGAATTTTCTTCATGTTGGATTGTCAGATAAAGTGGAGTGTGCTCAGGTAATTGTGAATTTCAGATAAACAAGGAATATGTTTTTATAATAAATATGTTTTAAATATTTCACGGAATATAATTATACTAAAAAGTTATTTGTTTTTCACCTGAAATTCACATTTCACTGGGTATCCTATATTTGTATATGCCAAATCTGATAGTCCTACACATGGTAACACTACAATACGCAGCCAGAACTGCTGGTCCCCTTGCTACTCATAGTGGGGTCTCCAGAAATGTAGCATCAGCTTCAACCTAGGAGTTTGTTAGAAATGCAAACACTTGAGACCCACCCCACATCTACTGAATCAAAAACTTTATTTTAACAAAATCCTCGAGTATTCATGTGCACATTGATGTTTGAAAAGCACTGGCCTAGATGATCCTACCACAAAGTTTCCAAGAATCTTCCAACTACCTCAGCCCAAACCAGCAAATCCAGAGGTTGCTGCACAAATCAAAATGTGTCCCCAAGTTCCTGGAAGCTTCAGGAATGATTTGCTTACAGTCTGGCAAGGAAATTGATTGCTTCTTTTCTTCATTCCAACTCTAAGCTAGATTGCCCTTACTCTTTTCTGGAGAGTCATGGACTTGAGCTCACATTAGACCTCTGCTCACTACTTGGCCTGCCCATGCCTGTTTTCCTCTCCACGTGGGCAGAGCCTGGATTTGACCTAGATCCTGCTCTAGTCAGGAGAACACAAAGTTCGGCTGACTTCATCTGCTTGCCAGCAACCCAAAAATGGTGACTCAGACCTGACCAGTCTTTGTGAATATACTCCCGCCTGCAGGGCAGGGCCTCCTAACCTTACCTCATTCACTGGGTCTTTGCTAACACTGAGGACCTCTTGTCCTTCAAACAGATCTGTGTATCTATCTATCTATCCACTGTTGTTGATACTATTAAAATAAATTGCTTTTAACTCTTCCAAATTTAAAAGTGCAGCATTATAGAATGTCTATAAGATGCCTTAAGCCTAAGCATTATTATGCTCTAAGCCATACCTTATCAAACAGTGTTACCCACTCTGATTGCAAGGCAAATCCAACTATAAAAATAAACACCAAGCATTTTGCAATGTTCACACCATGCATCACAAGGACATTTGCCTGAAAACAGGGGACTCCAACATTAATTTTGCTCTTCTCAAATATACCCACTTTCTTGTTCCAATTTCAAGGGTTTTGATAAAACCTTAATTGTACATTGACCCCTCCCCCTACATGAAATTAAATCTTTATGCTTTCAAATCACTTACACTGAACTCATGGAAGCATTGTTTTGCAAAAGATGTTTGCTGTATAAGAGAGTATTTTCCTTCTTCCCACAAATCTGTTACATTAAGGGTAATTAAGACTCCAATCTAAAAAGCAGCCATTTAAATTAAAAGTTAATACCTTATAAATTCAAAAATATTCTAGGGCTTCCCCGGTGGCGCAGTGGTTGAGAGTCCGCCTGTCGATGCAAGGGGACACGGGTTCGTGCCCCGGTCCGGGAAGATCCCACATGCCGCAGAGTGGTTGGGCCCGTGAGCCATGGCCGCTGAGCCTGTGCGTCCAGAGCCTGTGCTCCGCAACGGGAGAGGCCACAACAGTGAGAGGCCCGCGTACCGCAAAAAAAAAAAAAAAATTCTAAATAAATGAAGATGATTTTCAGGACTCAGAATCTTATACCTAGAAATGTCCTTAAAGGTTCTTCATTTTACAGTTAAAAAAAATTGAGAGTATAAGATCATTGAGGGACTGAGTTAGATTTGGAACCTCTGGCTCTAGTTATTTCCCCTAGAAGACTCCATTAAAGCATTCAACAGATAAATGCCAATCTTACTTCACTATTGTTCCAAATCAGAACAACATGCATACCACTCTTTCTAGAGTAATTAACGTTAGCATACATATGTTAAATTGGCTTCACAATTAAAAGATAAATCACTAGTGCTATTTTACAGCTAGCAGTTTTCTCCTTATGATTGGGACCAAGTTGGTGACCTAAGTTACATTATTTTTCCCCTTTAGTTTAGTGTAGTTGACAGTGAACTCTTGTTCCCTCCAGATCATGTCTTTGGCTGTGGAGTTCCTGACAGATGTTAGCTGTCTCTGACTTGCCCTCCTTGCTTGCTGAGGTGACAGGAACTCTTTGCCCCATTGGGATGAGAGCCATTCAAGCTAACACCCACACAGGGTGGGACTAACTCGGCCAGATTGTCATCAGCTAGATCATCCCCCTACAAGGGCAGAACAGTATAAGCAAGCTGAATCACAGATTACTTCACAGCTTACAGCTAGTAAAATAAGAGACTCAAATGTTAATGCGATTATTTTCCTGAGCTCAAGACCATATACCAAGACAATTAGTTAAAAACTTAAAAAAAAATTATAGAAAGAAATTCTTACACATTCAATAATTGTGTAAAGGTACTCAAAGTTATTGTTAAGAAAATAGGGATTAGGTTAATGTATGAATAATATTCTAAATAAAACATTTTAAAAAGTTAATTGTGTGGGGGGAGATAAATTAGGAGTTTGGGATTAACATATACACACTACTATATATAAAATAGATAAACAGCAAAGACGTACTATATAGCACAGGGGATTAGATTCAGTATCTTGTAATAACCTATAATGGGAAAGAATCTGAAAAAGAATATATATATATATATATATATGTATAACTGAAACACTTTACTGTAAACCTGAAACTAACACAACATTGTAAATTAACTATGAAGTAATTTACAAAAGAAAAAAAGATGATACATACAGAAAAATAAATTATACATTTAGGAAACCCACAGTAATATTTATATGTAGATATTTGTTATAAAAATGTGCTAGATAATATGAAATGGCTAACAACAGGGTTTTTTGATAGTTCCTTAAAATGAAAACTGAGACATTCTTGAGTATCATCCAAATCCTTCAACTACCTTTCTAGGACTTTCACCTTCTTCCTTCCCTTATTTTTGTTTTCTGGAGACCAATGATGCCAGTTCAGATAGAAGGAAGGGTGCTTTGAATGGAGGTCAGTATATACTAATCAAAATGGATAAGGAGTACTGTAGGTTAGGAAACTCAATATTTCATAAGAAGATCAGACAGAACAGGGGAGATGAACTGAACACAGGAAATATAGCTGGCATGCCTATGTATCTTTGATGAAGAAGATGCATGGAGAAAAGTATACAAGACCCCAAATTTTTCTCCTATAAAATACAATTACACTTAACTTTCTCTGTACAATCTTCTTCCTCAAGTTGTGTGTGCTTCATTCCAGCAAGCTTTAATTAGAAATCGTCCCTTGAAATGTTGAGAACTGTTCCAGCTACCATTGCTGAATAACAAACTACTCCAAAACAATTCCAACTTAAAACACACACGAGATTTTGTGGTCAGGTATTTGGGAAGGGGTCTACTAGGCAGTTCTAGCTTAGGGGCTCATATACAGTGCAGTAGATGTCACCTGGGGCTGCAGTTATCTGCAGGCCCAACGGGGTGAGCTATTCAAGAAGGCTGTCTTTCTTGGCTTGCAGTTGGTTATAACTGTTGTCTGAGATCCAGCTGGGGCTGTTAACCAGAGTGCCTCCTACCTGTGGCCTCTCCAGCATGGCAGTCTTGAGGTAGTCAGGGCTCTTATGTGGTCTTCAAAAGCAAGTATCCAAGAAATGCAGATCAAAACTACAATGAGGTATCACCTCACACAAGTCAGAATGGCCATGATTAAAAATACAAACAATAAATGCTGGAAAGGATATAGAGGAAAGGGTGTAGAGGAAAGGGAACCTTCCTACACTGTGGTGGGAATGTAAACTGGTACAGCCACTATGGAGAACAATACAGAGATTCCTTCAAAAACTAAAAATAGAGCTACCATATGATCCAGCAATCGCACTCCTGGGCATATATCTGGAGAAAACCATAACTCTAAAAGATATATGCACTCCAATGTTCATTGCAGCACTATTTCCAATAGTCAAGTCATGGAAGCAACCTAAATGTCCATCAACATAGGAATGGATAAAGAAGATGTGGTACATATATACAATGGAATATTACTCAGCCATAGAAAAGGATGAAATAATGCCATTTGCAGCAACATGTATGCACACAGAGATTGTCATACTGAGTGAAGTAAGTCAGACAGAGAGGACAAATATCATATGATATTGCTTATATGTTGAATCTAAAAAAAGGCTACAAGTGAACTTATCTACAAAATGGAAGTAGAGTTGCAGATGTAGAAAATAAATATATGGTTACTGGGGGGTAGGGGGAGAGGGATAAATTGGAAGATTGGGATTGACACATACATACTACTATATATAAAATAGATAATTAATAAGGACCTACTGTATAGCACAGGGAACTCTACTCAGCACTCTGTAATGGCCTATATGGGAAAAGAATCTAAAAAAAGAGTGGAGGCTTCAGTTGGAGCACAGGGAGAGGACTGGCGGTGTGCATACAGCCTGAAGGGGTTAGTGCACCACGGCTAGCCGGGAGGGAGTCCGGGAAAAGTCTGGAGCTGCGGAAGAGGCAAGAGACTTTTTCTTCCCTCTTTGTTTCCTGGTGCGCGAGGAGAGGGGTTTAAGAGCGCTGCTTAAAGGAGCTCCAGAGACGGGCACGAGCCGCGGCTAACAGCTCGGACCCCAGAGATGGGCATGAAACGCTAAGGCTGCTGCTGCCGCAACCAAGAAGGCTGTGTGCGAGCACAGGTCATTCTCCACACCTCCCTTTCGGGGAGGCTGTGCAGCCCACCACTGCCAGGGTCCCGGGATCCAGGGACAACTTCCCCAGGAGAATGCACGTCACAGCTCAGGCTGGTGCAACGTCATGCTGGCCTCTACTGCTGCAGGCTTGCCCCACACTCTGTACCCCTCCCTCCACGCGGCCTGAGAGAGCCGGAGCCCCCGAATCAGCGGCTCCTTTAACCCCATCCTGTCTGAGCGTAAAAACAGACGCCCTCAGGCGACCTACACGCAGAGGCGGGGCACAATCCAAAGCTGAAAACCGGGAACTGGGCGAACAAAGAACAGAGGGAAATTTCTCACAGCAGCCTCAGGAGCAAAAGATTAAATCTCCACAATCAACTTGACGTACCCTGCAGCTATGGAATACCTGAATAAACAACGAATCATTCCAAATTGAGGAGGTGGACTTTGAGAGCAAGATTTATTATTTTTTCTCCCTTTTCCTCTTTTTGAGAGTGTGTATGTGTATGCTTCTGTGTGAGATTTTGTCTGTATAGTTTTGCTTTCACCATTTGTCCTAGGGTTCTATCCGTCCTTTTTTTTTTTTTTTACTTTAAAAAAATTTTTTTTCGGGCTTCCCTGGTGGCACAGTGGTTGAGAGTCCGCCTGCCGATGCAGGGGACACGGGTTCGTGCCCCGGTCCGGGAAGATCCCACGTGCCGTGGAACGGCTGTGCGCATGAGCCATGGCCACTGAGCCTGCGCGTCCGGAGCCTGTTGCTCCGCAATGGGAGAGGCCACAACAGTGAAAGGCCCACATACCGCAAAAAAAAAAAAAAAAAAAAAAAAAAAAAAATTTTCTTAATAATTTTTTTTATTTTAAAAACTTTCTTTTCTTTTCTTTTATCCTCTTTCTTCCTTTCTTTCTACTTTTTTTTTCCCTTTTATTCTCAGTTGCGCAGATGAAAGGCTCTTGGTGCTGCAACCAGCAGTCAGTGCTGTGCCTGTGAGGTGGGAGAGCCAACTTCAGGACACTCGTTCACAAGAGACCTCCCAGCTCCATGTAATATCAAATGGCGAAAATCTCCCACAGATCTCCATCTCAACACCAACACACAGCTTCACTCAACGACCAGCAAGCTACAGTGCTGGACACCCTATGCCAAACAACTAGCAAGACAGGAACACAACCCCACCCGTTAGCAGAGAGGCTGCCTAAAATCATAATAAGTCCACAGATACCCCAAAACACACCACCAAACGTGGACCTGCCCACCAGAAAGACAAGATCCAGCCTCATCCACCAGAACACAGGCACTAGTCCCCTCCACCAGGAAGCCTACACAACCCACTGAACCAGCTTTAGCCACTGGGGAAAGACACCAAAAGCAACGGGAACTATGAACCTGCAGCCTGCAAAAAGGAGACCCCAAACACAGTAAGATAAGCAAAATGAGAAGATAGAAAAACACAAAGCAGATGAAGGAGCAAGATAATAACCCACCAGACCTAACAATGTAGAGGAAATAGGCAGTCTACCTGAAAAAGAATTCAGAATAATGATAGTAAAGATGATCGAAAATCATAGAAATAGAATAGAGAAAATGCAAGAAACATTTAACAAGGACCTAGAAGAACTAAAGATGAAAGAAGCAATGATGAACAACACAATAAATGAAATTAAAAATACTGTAGAAGGGATCAATAGCAGAATAACTGAGGCAGAACAGATAAGCAACCTGGAAGATAAAATAGTGGAAATAACTACTGCAGAGCAGAATAAAGAAAAAAAGAATGAAAAGAACTGAGAACAGTCTCAGAGACCTCTGGGACAACATTAAGCACACCAACATTCGAATTATAGGGTTTCCAGAAAAAGAAGAGAAAAAGAAAGGAACTGAGAAAATATTTGAAGAGATTATAGTTGAAAACTTCCCTAATATGGGAAAGGAAATAGTTAATCAAGTCCAGGAAGCACAGAGAGTCCCATACAGGATAAATCCAAGGAGAAACACACCAAGACACATATTAATCAAACTGTCAAAAATCAAATACAAAGAAAACATATTAAAAGCAGCAAGGGAAAAACAACAAATAACACACAAGAAAATCCCCATAAGGTTAACAGCTGACCCTTCAGCAGAAACTCTACAAGCCAGAAGGGACTGTCAGGACATATTTAAAGTGATGAAGGAGAAAAACCTACAACCAAGATTACTCTACTCAGCAAGGATCTCATTCAGATTTGATGGAGAAATTAAAACCTTTACAGACAAGCAAACGCTGAGAGAATTCAGCACCACCAAACCACCTTTACAACAAATGCTAAAGGATCTTCTCTAGGCAATAAACACAAGAGAAGGAAAAGACCTATAATAACAAACCCAAAACAATTGAGAAAATGAGAATAGGAACATCCATATCGATAATTACCTTAAATGTAAATGCATTAAATGCTCCCACTGAAAGTCACAGACTGGCTGAATGGATACAAAAACAAGACCCATATATATGCTGTCTAAAACAGACCCACTTCAGACCTAGAGACACATACAGACTGAAAGTAAGGGGATGGAAAAAGATATTCCATGCAAATGGAAACCAAAAGAAAGTGGAGTAGCCATTCTCATATCAAACAAAATAGACTTTAAAATAAAGACTATTAGAAGAGGAAAGAAGGACACTACATAATGATCAAGGGATCTATCCAAGAAGAAGGTATAACAATTGTAAATATTTATGCACCCAACATAGGAGCACCTCAATACATAAGGCAAATACTAACAGCCATAAAAAGGGAAATCGACAGTAACACATTCATAGTAGGGGACTTTAACACCCCACTTTCACCAATGGACAGATCATCCAAAATGAAAATAGATAAGGAAACACAAGCTTTAAATGATACATTAAACAAGATGGACTTCATTGATATTTATAGGACATTCCATCCAAAAACAACAGAATACGCATTTTTCTCAAGTGCTCATGGAAAATTCTCCAGGATAGATCATATCTTGGGTCACAAATCAAGCCTTGGTAAATTTAAGAAAACTGAAATTGTATCAAGTATCTTTTCTGACCACAACGCTATGAGACTAGATATCAATTATAGGAAAAGATCTGTAAAAAATACAAACACATGGAGGCTAAACAATACACCACTTAATAACGAAGTGATCACTGAAGAAATCAAGGAAGAAATCAAAAAATGCCTAGAAACAAATGACAATGGAGACAAAATGAACCAAAGCCTATGGGATGCCCCAAAAGCAGTTCTAAGAGGGAAGTTTATAGCAATACAATCCTACCTTAGGAAACAGGAAATATCTCGAATAAACAACCTAACCTTGCACCTAAAGCAATTAGAGAAAGAAGAACAAAAAAGCCCAAAGTTAGCAGAAGTAAAGAAATCATAAAGATCAGATCAAAAATAAATGATAAAGAAATGAAGGAAATGATAGCAAAGATCAATAAAACTAAAAGCTGGTTCTTTGAGAAGATAAACAAAATTGATAAACCATTAGCCAGACTCATCAAGAAAAAACGGAAGAAAACTCAAAGCAATAGAATTAGAAATGAAAAACGAGAAGTAACAACTGACACTGCAGAAATACAAAAGATCATGAGAGATTACTACAAGCAACTCTATGCCAATAAAAGGGACAACCTGGAAGAAATGGACAAATTCGTAGAAATGCACAACCTGCCAAAACTGAATCAGGAAGAAATAGAAAATATGAACAGACCAATCACAAGCACTGAATTTGAAACTGTGATTAAAAATCTTCCAACAAACAAATGCCCAGGACAGGATGGCTTCACAGGCGAGTTCTATCAGACATTTAGAGAAGAAATACCACCTATCCTTCTCAAACTCTTCCAAAATATAGCAGAGGGAGGAACAGTCCCAAACACGTTCTACGAGGCCACCATCACCCTGATACCAAAGCCAGACAAGGATGTCACAAAGAAAGAAAACTACAGGCCAATATCACTGATGAATATAGATGCAAAAATCCTCAACAAAATGCTAGCAAACAGAATCCAGGAGCACATTTAAAGGATCATACACCATGATCAAGTAGGGTTTATTCCAGGAATGCAAGGATTCTTCAATATATGCAAATCAATCTATGTGATACACCATATTAACAATTTGAAGGAGAAAAAGCACATGATCATCTCAATAGATGCAGAGAAATCTTTCGACAAAATTCAACACCCATTTATGGTAAAAACTCTCCAGAAAGTAGGCATAGAAGGAACTTTCCTCAACATAATGAAGGCCATATATGACAAACCCACACCCAAAATCATCCTCAATGGTGAAAAACTGAAAGCATTTCCACTAAGATCAGGAACAAGACAAGGTTGCCCACTCTCACCACTCTTATTCAACATAGTTTTGGAAGTTTTAGCCACAGCAATCACAGACGAAAGGGAAATAGAGGAATCCAAATCAGAAAAGAAGAAGTAAAGCTGTCAGTGTTTGCAGATGACATGATACTATACATAGAGAATCCTAAAGATGCTACCAGAAAACTACTAGAGCTAATCAATGAATTTGGTAAAGTAACAGGATACAAAATTAATGCACAGAAATCTCTGGCATTGCTATACACTAATGATGAAAAATCTGAAAGTGAAATCAAGAAAACACTCCCATTTACCATTGCAACAAAAAGAATAAAATACCTAGGATAAACCTACCTAAGGAGACAAAAGACCTGTATGCAGAAAATTATAAGATACTGATGAAAGAAATTAAAGATGATACAAGTAGATGGAGAGTTTTACCATGTTCTTGGATTGGAAGAATCAACATTGTGAAAATGAGTATATACCCAAAGAAATCTACAGATTCAATGCAGTCCCTATCAAACTACCACTGGCATTTTTCACAGAACTAGAACAAACAATTTCACAATTTGTATGGAAACACAAAAGACCCCGAATAGCCAAAGCAATCTTGGGAACGAAAAACAGAGCTGGAAGAATCAGGCTCCCTGACTTTGGACTATACTACAAAGCTACAGTAATCAAGACAGTATGGTACTGGCACAAAGACAGAAAGGTAGATCAATGGAACAGAATAGAAAGCCCAGAGATAATCCCACACACATATGGTCACCTTATCTTTGATAAAGGAGGCAGGAATGTACAGTGGAGAAAGGACAGCCTCTTCAATATGTGGTGCTGGGAAAACTGGACAGGTACATATAAAAGTATGAGATTAGATCACTCCCTAACACCATACACAAAAATAAACTCAAAATGGATTAAAGACCTAAATTTCAGGCCAGAAACTATCAAACTCTTAGAGGAAAACATAGGCAGAACACTCTATGACATAAATCACAGCAAGATCCTTTTTGACCCACCTCCTAAAGAAATGGAAATAAAAACAAAACTAAAGAAATGGGACCTAATGAAACTTCAAAGTTTTTGCCCAGCAAAGGAAACCATAAACAAGACCAAAAGACAACCCTCAGAATGGGAGAAAATATTTGCGAATGAACCAACTGACAAAGAATTAATCTCCAAAATTTACAAGCAGCTCATGCAGCTCAATAACAAAAAAACAAACAACCCAATCCAAAAATGGGCCAAAGACCTAAATAGACATTTCTCCAAAGAAGATATACAGACTGCCAACAAACACATGAAAGAATGCTCAACATCATTAATCATTAGAGAAATGCAAATCAGAACTACAATGAGATATCATTTCACACCTGTCAGAATGGCCATCATCAAAAAATCTAGAAACAATAAATGCTGGAGAGGATGTGGAGAAAATGGAACACTCTTGCACTGCTGGTGGGAATGTGAATTGGTACAGCCACTATGGAGAACAGTATGGAGGTTCCTTTAAAAACTATAAATAGAGCTACCATATGACCGTGTAATCCCACTACTGGGCATATACCCTGAGAAAACCATAATTCAAAAAGAGTCATGTACCAAAATGTTCATTGCAGCTCTATTTAAAATAGCCAGGAGATGGAAACAACCTAAGTGTCCATCATCGGATGAATGGATAAAGTATATATGGCACATATATACAATGAAATATTACTCAGCCTTAAAAAGAAACGAAATTTAGCTGTTTGTAATGAGGTAGGTGGAGCTAGAGTCTGTCATAGAGAGTGAAGTAAGTCAGAAAGAGAAAGACAAATACCGTATGCTAACACATATATGTGGAATTTAAGAAAAAATAAATGTCATGAAGAACCTAGTGGTAAGACAGGAATAAAGACACAGGCCTACTAGAGAATGGACTTGAGGATATGGGCAGGGGAAAGGGTAAGCTGTGACAAAGTGAGAGAGAGGCATGGACATATATACACTACCAAACGTAAAATAGATAGCTAGTGGGAAGAAGCGGCATAGCACAGGGAGATTAGCTTGGTGCTTTGTGACCACCTAGAGGGGTGGAATAGGGAGGGTGAGAGGGAGGGAGACACAAGAGGGAAGAGATATGGGAACATATGTATATGTATAGCTGATTCCCTTTGTTATAAAGCAGAAACTAGCACACCATTGTAAAACAATTATACTCCAATAAAGATGTAAAAAATATAAATAAATAAAATTTAAAAGTGTCGATATATGCATTACAGATTCACTTTGCTGTAAACCTGAAACCAACACAACATTGTAAATACAACTATACCCCAATAAAAATGTTAAAAAATGAAAAAAAAGAAAAAAACAATATCCCAGCTGTAACACCTTTTACGACCTAGCCTTAAAAGTCACACAGTACTTTTGCATATTCTATTGGTTGGCAGGAAGTCACAGATTCAAGGAGAGGAGAACTAGACTTCATCTCTTGATTTGGGTAAGGCAAAGTTCTAGAAGATCATGTGGCATGGAGACATTACTGCAGTCATCTTTGGTAAATACTGTGTTTCACAGACACTGATAGGATTAACTAAAATAGAATGGATTCAAATGGAGACAGCTAACTAGCTAGCTAGCTAGGATTCAGTTAAAGCATATGCATGACAGCAATTGAAGATGTGCCTGATTCCTCTGGGTTGAGCCTCCACTCAAGATGCATTTCCGTCCTCATGTCCATTCAACAGGAATAGTTGACATAAGCAAGCAAGTAGAGACTGTTCTAGTCACAGGGTCAATTACATCTATAAGTGTCCCAAGAAAAGTTTAGGAGAGCAAAGAAAGGAGAGAGGGAGAACACAGAAGGAAGATGTGAGGGAGAGCGAAAGAGAGGAAAGGGAAAGACAGGGGTTGGGGGAGGTGGGGAAAGGAGAAGAGAAGAGATAACACCCAGGAACCCTCTCCTCCTTCCAGTATCTATCTCCCTTTCGGGGTCCTTCAATCCTGTCTGCATTACCAGAACGACCTCAGGACAAAACAACTTAACTGAGCAAGGACTCACATCTCCATTGTTTCATGATCCATAGACATACTATTTGTAAGTATAATTACATGTCTCAACTCTGCTATTTGTTCCTTTTTTCCACTAGTGTGTAATTGAGTCTGCTTTTCTTTTCCACTTCACCTAGATTTACCTGCTGAGCCTCAACTCAAAATGAATCACTTTAAATACAGAGGATGATCAATTAATTTATTTTTATCCACTGTCTCTCATGGCCTAACTTGATCTCTTTCCACATTAGAAGTCATGAAACCTCACTGTTAAGATGACTTTCTAAAAGGACTTTGAGGAGTTAACTTATTTCTCTGTGCTTTAAAAAAATTTAAAGAGCAGAATTATTTCTCCCTTGGAAGTTTGAAATAATTTACCAGTAAAATTCTCCTGGCTGGGGCTTTTTAGGAGGATACTTTTGCTAGATTTCTTATTTTCTAATATATCCATTTATTCAAACTTTTAAAAAAACATTCACCAACTATTTATATTAAGGTTTAATATTCTTCCTAAGTATTTATGATGAGATTAAAGATAATTAGGGGCTTTCTAATGACAAGACTCATCTCCTTTTGGATTTTCTAATACTCCTTACAGTAACATTTTAAGATGTACATATTTGTCTAGCATTTTTTTTTTTTATTGGGAAAGACATGGTAAAGTTTATTTTTAACTGACTGGTTCAATGCAAAAATAGACTTTGCCCTTGGGTTGTCCTTGTTTGTAGTGTGCATATCAGGAAAACGAGGCAGGCCAAGCTGTGACGGGTCTGCTGATCATGGCTTTGGCAGCATAGAACCTGGGACATAGAGTCCCCTGGATAGGACTATTGATCAGGCCAACTTTGTTGTAAATATTTAGACAGAAATGGGCATTACAGCAGCTGCATCTGAAGACCCACAAGTCTGAGTATTATACAGGGTGTGTGTTCTGTTTCAGGCTTTGATTAATGTCTAAAAGAGAGAAACCCAATTGACTCCTGTCATGTTCATGTTAATTAATTGCTTGCAGTGTCTGTACATCAAATATGAGTGTGGATACTTGTTAGTTCACTTATCACAGGGACTGGGCTTAGCAGATGGGAAAAATATTACTTTGGCAAGTTTTTAATGATGTTACAATTTATATTTATCTCACTCTCTTTGGTGTGCATGAAAGGAGACTGCTACCTGTGCTTTGTGGATGAGTGTCAATGATTCGAACAGATCAATTTACAGCATAGTTGAGAACCACAGAAGATTGCTGGGGCAGAACTCACCTGTCAGTGCAGCATTGACATGAACTACAATTTGACTCCATTTTCCAAGGCCTGGTAATTTTATGCCAAGTAGTATATCAGCTGTACTTTCTCTTAATCATGGAAAGTAGAAATAAAGATATAGATTTTTTTCCATACATCTCTATATATGTGTCTGCTGTATAAATCTGACTCCTCAGTGGTGACATTTGTAATTGACTTTTCAAATGCTGGAAGCAACAGAGACATGATGTAAAAGCACATCCATATTTTCAACAATAATACTTTGACTGTAGAACATCATTTTAAAAAATTGAAAAGCAGACCAATATTAGCATTATGATTTATATGCTACTTGATGCTGAAGACTTGGCAGAGAATACCAATTATGAAAATGGTATGGTGCAAGATTTCTTCCTGAATTATTCCACACATATTATACTTTGCAGGAAGCAGGTTTAGCTTAAATGTAAATTATCAGGGCTTTTTGTTTGCTCTTTCACAGAGCTGTTTGTTGTATTACCCAGGGCTTTTCTGTTCTCTCATAGTTGAAATAATTAAGATCATTTGCAGGGTCTGGTTTGCTCATTTTGCCTAGTTACCTTGCTGCTATGGTCCGTTTTGTTTACAGGGGAGTGCCATTGTTTAATCTGAGCATCTGGAATCCATCTTGTGTAGTGAAAGACAAGATGTATCCTTAATTTTAAGCCAACTGCATGATAAAACTGATAGATGGAACCAATGTGTATAGGTGAGGAAGATTAATACTTGAAATGTATTTTGTGATTAGGAGACCACAAGGGGACTTTTGTTTTATTTCATTTTTTTTTTACTTTATTCTATTTTACTCTATTTTATTTTATTTATGACATAGCAATCAGAATCTGATTGAAGGGAAACACATCCTATCTGGGCCAGAGTTGAAGCATTTGAAGTGAGGAAAGAACCTACATTTCTCAACTCTCTCTACTCAAAGACTTCTCTTTGCTATAATCCCTTGATTGAGTTCACTGTGGCTACTTTCCTGAAGAGTCCCTCATACTCCTCGGACAAGTTGCAGAGACTACTGGCCAGATATCACAGGCACATGTTTCTCATAACCACTTCTTCTCTCTTGTCTCTGCAAGAAAGTGAAGTTTCATTGAAGTCCAAGGTTCACTTTGGTTTATTTTAATCAGAAAAGTGTATGAAATCCAAAGCACACAAACTTCATTTTTAACAATGCAAATCACCACCATGTTTATACATGTTCTCTGGTCCTTAACCTTTTCTCTTTTTTAATTTTAAGAACATCTGTCCCCACTGCAACCTCACTCGTGTCAGGAAATCCAATTACAAAGATAGAAACAAGTACAGCAGGTGAAGCAAAATACAGCAGCTCCACTACTTAATACTGGATACACAAATGATTCCCAGATGGACAACAGGGTCCCTCTACAGCTAAAAAGCTAGCTCACCTGGTGTAGAGAAAAGAGCAGCTGATGGATCAAAGTGGTAGAGATAACAGAGAGTGAGTGATGTGGATATGGAATATATTAGGAGCATAAGAATGCAGTTTGGTCAAGAGTTATTTCTAGTTATACATCTGATGAGGAGACATAGGGAAAAAGATGTCAAATTAAAAAAAAATCCTTTTGGCAAGTTTGAACTTTGCCTCTATCCTTTCTCTCTTAATCTACTACCCAGATATGCACTTAAAATAGGAATGCAGGCCTACTGGGGCATGAAATAGTTGAGAACTATTCAACAATGAGGAGAATGAGGGAAATCTCTTTAGAAGGACCTTTTGGAATTTAAGACTGTTGAACTTAAATAACCACAGATAATTTAACATGACCCCTAAACCAGGAGGAGAATTTTTATTACGAGGACTTGACTCTGTACTAAGGGTATCATCCTTCTTAGAAATTGATAACTGTAGAAGCTATTTTGTGAGATAAGGTAAGAATGACTGTTCTTCACATCTATAAGAGATTAGGGTGAATAAGAATGAGGTTAGGGATGTGAATCCCACAAGACCTCCTGCCCTCACTTCTTAGTGTCATAGACAGTCTGATTAAATCACATTTCTTCTTGCATCTCCATTTCCATCAGGGAAAGTGCCATAATAATTATGAAAATGTTTTATGAAATACTGAGACAGATGTATGTTTTTTTTCTGTATCTTATCATCCTGCAGTGAACTGAAGACTGTGTCCAACTCACTCTGAACACTTGGGAATGTAGGATCTTTTAGTCTTGTTTCACCGATGCCCAAAGTTAGTCTAAATCTTTCTAGAACACCTCTACTGTCAGTACATGATAACCACACCACCACTCCTTCTGCTTTTTCCTACCACACAGTACCTGTTAAGCATCGACTTCACAAAAGCCATTTCTGGTTCAATTTCATTCATCCTGAGATGTTAACTGGCTATAACTTTAACTTACAGGTGCAGCAATTTTGTTAGCTGCTGTTCTTAAGAAGCTCCAGCCATGGTCTCTGCCTCATTTGATGGATCTGATGGCCAACATCTTGACCAAACACCAAATTTTTAAATTTTAATTTTAATTTAGCATATTTAGTACAAAATTGGATTGCCAAGTAAGTATCCCATTTTGTTCACTCTATAAGTTATGCCACTGTTTGTCCTGAGTTGACAAATACAGTTAGACACTCAGAGGTGAAAGATGAAAGCTCAGAAGTCTGGAAATCACAGACCAGAAATTAAGGAAGAGAAGTGAACAGAACATGTTAGTTCTCCAGGAGTTTCCAAGTATAAAGCAGAGCTTTAGGAATGTGAAAAGTTCAGTTTTTTTGTTTGCTTTTTTTCTTTTCTTTATCTGAGTATGTTTTTTACATACTGCCTTTTCTGGTAACTTCATTAAGCCTGTGTAATTATAGTTTGCTTCAACCCAAGGCTGCATCAGTATTCATTATTATCTATTTGGTTCACTGTAGCAGCATAAATATAACTAAATTACTAGGGTCAAACCGTAATGGGTGCTGTTGCAATGGTAATTAGAAGAGAAATGTAGCCCTTTTGGTGAAACTCGCAGAAATGTAGAATGGGGTGTATGCTTATAGGGTGCACTTAAAGTCAGGTTGTGGGTTCAAGGTGGTAAAATGACAGATAATGAAGGTATACCATTAATCACAGTTCTAGAAGATGCTCTGTACCAACCTTCTTTTCTCTCTGCAAGGCAGCTCTGAGGTTGATGATAAAACAGAAACCAACAGAGGGCTTAGAGTGAAGGTGCAAACTTCTGTGCCTTTACTAATTGTCACTGAACAACTATAACTTAATTGAGGCTATTTAAAAGAAAAAAAAAGAAACTAGCATAAAGCATAGTTCCCCACTCAACATCTCAGTGTGGGTACTGAGATCATTACCTTTTAATTCAGTACAGCCAACATTTGATTCTGTGATTTTGCCCAGATGAGCTGTCTGTCACAGACCATCTTTAGAAAGAGCTTTAACTTAGAAAGGAATTACCCTCACTGTCCATGCATATCCCGTGGGCTTGGAAAACAGAAGCAGAAGTCCACTTTAAGCACCTTCAGTTTCTAGCCTTTCTAAGTGTGATGATTCTAGACTCAAATTGACATTGGTGGAAATGCTTAGCACAAGACCTCAAAATTAATACATACCTGCTGGTTAACTTTTTTCACTAGAAGCAAGAATTGGAAGAATTCTAAATCGATGAAATGTCTTACTAAAAACCCAAATAAGGGGACTAACAGTGTCCTTAAGCTGTAAATGCCTGCTGGTTCTGCAACACAATTGAAATAATTAGTATCTATCTAGAACACCTCATCTTAGTCCCATTTCACGTTCTCCTGGGACTCTGTTCCACGTGTAGACACACAGAATGTTCAGGGTGTGGGTAACGTTTTCCAAATTATGTCTTTCTTCCTTCATGGCTTTTTGAATTAAAAAAATATTTTTTTACACTCATGTAATGGAAGTTTCCAATTTGGAAAGCTGTTTACAGTCACGGTTGTTTCTCTAATAACAAGCATAGAGCCTAGCATATAGATGGTACTCAATAATATTTTTTTGAAAGGATGAATAAATAACTAGTTAGGTCAGTGTAAAAAGGCCCAATCTCCATCACATATATGAAGAGCAAACTAAGAAATGGAAAAAAACAATTGGATTCAAACTGCCATAACAACACAGAATAATGGGTCCGTGTCTTCTGCTTCCTTTGACTTTTCCAAAATACACAGTCAAAATGTTTCTCATCTCGCACAAAATCCCATGAAGGTCCAGAATGGTGAGTTGTTTATTTAATATATTATTCATGATCATCATTTGTCTATCTTTTGACATCACTGTTCATCTTGGGAAATTTCACAGTTAATCAGTGATAGCTTATTCGAACCTTCCTTTTTTTCTTAAGCAACTTTAAAATCAGTCAGTTGTATAGCTTTCTTTAAAAAAATAAAATTAATCAAGTTATTTATTTTTAGATGTAGATAACAGATTATATGTAGATAGTCAAATTTAAAAAAAAATGATTAAGATAATAAGCCAAAATAACTATTATGGCAAGTTGAATCAATTTTTAGCAAATATTTACTCTTCTCCCTGATGTTCGTGCCATGACTTTCGACTTCACTGTGTAACTTGCTTTGGTCAATGAGATGTCAACAGATGTGTCTTAAACAGAAGCTTAAAATGTGCTTGTGCGTTGGGCTTGCTCTCTAGTTCTACTGCCTTTTGCTATAAGAAGAACACATCTCTGTAGCCACCGGCTGGGACAAAGAGGACATGAAACAGCTGCCGCAGACCTGTGCTCAGCCTGCAGCTCTGAGCCACACCCAGTCAAACACAGTCTAGATTTGGCAGATTCCATGCTGGCCTGAAAAGATGGGAGTAAAAAATTAGTTCTCATTGCTGTAAGCCACTGAGTTTTGTATGTTTTATGTAGCATTATTGAGAAAATAGCAGACTGATACAACTAGCCATGAACTAACACCATTTTACTTTCAGGCACTTCTATATGTAGCGACTGTAACATATGATATTTCACTTAATCATGACCACAGTCCCATAAACCAGATACTACCCATATCCCTATTTTACACATTTGAAAGCTGAGACCCAGAGTGGTTAAGATACTTTGAAAACAAGATGTGACTCCAATCTGTATGTCTCCAAACCTCATGTTTTATGTTGCTTCATCCATCTAGATGTAGCTGAATGTGACTTCATATTCTCTGGAATCTAGCAAGTTCTCAGTAAATACCAATTCACTTAATTGCCCTTTTCCTTTCTTTAATTGCACTTATCAAGTTAAATGAAATGTTTGATTGGAATGGGCTAACTAAGTCCTCATATGGAATAGGAGGAAGTATCAGGAATGTTCTCTCCTGACAGGGTGCTCATAATATGGTAGTGAAAGAGAAGTAAGATGTTACCTAATTACATATTTAACTAATAGATTGACACAGTGATTGAAGCACTGTCATAAGCCAGACATAATTAATTGAGAAACTTAGTGTTTCAGTTAATAACCACTTTAGAGGATGAGAGAAAGGAGAGATTACATGCTGTACTGATCAAAGTAGGCTTAATCCATTAATGTTATCCCTTTCTTAAACTGGAGATTAGTTGATTATCAGTATTTTGTCGTTAATACACTTACACTGTAACAATGCCACAGGAATAAAGAGTCTCCCTGTCCTCTCTGAATGCATATTCTAAGTTGAATGATTAATTTGCAGAAGATGATCCATCCTGAAAAGATATTTGCATTTTCTATGCCCCTGTCTAAACTACCCTCCTCTCCCTTGTATGCTTGGTAAATTCTTTCCTGATCTTCCCATGTCAGTGGTCTTTCTCTCCTGTAAACTTCTATAACAATGATAAATTTTTTATGGCTTTTATACATTACTATAATCATGCCATGCCCCTGTCTTCTTGTGCTTGGCATGGAGTATGTACTGCCAAAATATTGAATAAAGGAATGAACACAGCTAAATCTTAAGAATTCAGCCTTTAGGAAGAGAGAGAAACAGAAATGTAATCATTTCAATCAGAGGGCTAAAAGAACTAATTCCTAATGCCAAGAGGGCATGTCGTTATTGAGTTAGGATTGGGGAATATTAACTGAGAAGAAGAAAGAAATTCAATGGAAAGACAAGGAAAAATAGTGATAGACTGTCTCCTTTTATTTTCCTTTTATCTTTGCATATTTCTACTTTTCCTTGTATCCTTGAAGTAGTGTGTCAGCTGGAATTAAATATTTATCCCATAGGTTTTTATGTGCATAAATAGGCTACAAGGATAATTACTGACATGGTGGCATTACATAAACAGATCATTCAAATAAAATGTATTAACGTAAAAAAAAATCACAAAATATTTGCCCATTCCATTTACTTCAAAGCTGGTTTTCTTCCCCTTCCCCCATTGCTTACCTGCTTTGGGGGAGAGGCTAGAGATGACAGGTTATTACAAGACCTAGACCCTGAGAAGACAAATATAATTCTGACACTAGCTTCATCTTTACTGTTGGAATTGAATTCCAGACAAAACCCTCTTTAGTCTTCCTCTGTTACACCACACATACATGAAAATATATAATATAAAAACATCCTGAAGACAAACTTCAATGTTTTTAGTCTCAGCATCACTGAATTTTTGTATTACACAAGATGCTGATTCCATATGCATAAGTTGTATTTGAAATGAGAGTCACACAAAGACATCAACTCCCTGCAGAGGCTTAGTTAACCTGCTGCTGTCCTGCACTGTGATTTAGAATAGGGTGAGAGGAGTTAGGAATTTAGCCCTTGTTTGCTGTATGTAAATATATTCATGTTTAAACAAATGGAGCTAATAGAAGCCATCTTAAATGGGGTTAATAAAATTTGCCTTTTAAAAATGGGACATTAAATGAGAAAACATAGGTATTGAAAATAATGGAGGGTTTCAGGGTTTCAATAAATATTAGTATCTCTCACCTATCTATCTATCCATCTATCTTTGTATCTATCCATCTATCTTTGTATCTATCCATCTATCTCTGTATCTACCTCTCTATATATCATTCATCTATGTGTCTATTATAGATTGTAGATGGACAACCAATGTTAATTTACTTGACTAAGTACTGGCATTCAGTGTGCCTTTCTTGGAGAAATTATAGTAAAGAAGTATGGACTCTTGAGTCAGACATTCTGGGTTTGAATATGGTGTGACATTAAGCAATTGTATTTAGTCTCACTGGCTTTAGTTTTCCCATCTATGAGACGAGGATAGTAATAGTTCTTACCTCGTGGGGTTATTGTGAGGAATAAATGAGCCAACATTTAGAACAGTAATTGATATATAGCAAAGAGTCAGTAAATATCAGTTATTGTTTCCACAGTCATCTAAACAATTATTCAGTTTCAACTTTTATTTTCAGATAAAAAGAGGAAGAAGATACCCTCTGCGTGGGTTTGTTTGTGTGTGTGATACAGAACTAGAGCAACTTGAGGAAAATCTTATAATGTGCCTAAAATGGTGAAAAGTTTCTAAATTCTGAATTCTGAAATTTAAAATAAATTCTAAGTAATTTATTTTATTTATGATCTTAATTTATTTATGACCTTTCAGTCCTTAAGTTTTCAGATAAGATAACCAAAGAATTGGCTGCAGTAAATAGTCCTTTTGGAAAATATTATCTATCTATTAACAATAAAGTTGAGAGCATAGATGTATTATTTTCATGATATTTCTTGTCAATGACCTGAGCTGAATCTGAACTGGCATTCTTGAAAAGAAAGACTCCCTTTACAAATCCCTTAAGCTCTAATGCAGTCATTTTAATTCACAACAGGCTAGAACCTTGTATAATTGTTCTCAGCTCAATACAATCTTTAACAGCTTTCGATTTACATATTGGGCAGCTGTTTTGAATAAGAAGTTGTCCATCATGGATCCTTTTGTCATCTGTCCAAGGAATGTGTTTATAAATGGTTCCAATTAGAATAATGAAGGACTCATGTGAGAACAATGATCAATGGCCAACCTTAGGAACAATATAAGTCCAAGACAGATGTAAACTGTGACAGGGCATAACAGTGTCAAGTTATCTATGGGGAATGTGCACAATTGCTCCTGGAAAACAAATGGAAATTTTCAAGTCTTTGACTATTGGACAGAGTTTGATTTCATGACACAGAAGCATTCAGATTCTGTGTTAAATAAATCATTGACCCGCACATGACTGAGACTATGTAGATAAATGTGAACAACAGTGCCTGGGGAAAAGGCAGTTCAAAGAGGCCAGCCAGATCAGCTCTGTACTGTGATTATGGACTGTACCCTGCATTAGCCTTCAGGAACAGATGTCCTTTGCTATAAGAATGAGCCACGTTGATAGCGAAGTTTCTGGGCAAACACATTTTAGACTATGTCAGACACATCTGGTCAAGGGCTTTGTAATAGCTTTATTTATTTCTTGCCTGAACTGGAACGTCAGAAGCATGCACTCCACATTAAGCCAAGAGTTCCCTTTGTTCCACATGGCAGCCACAGCTGGAACTTTTTGTTGGTTGACATAGCCAGATCTTCTGTAGAGACCATTATATTCTTTGGCATATTTCAGTGAGTTTGCATCTTTTAATCCACCTCAGCAAGCAATGGAGAGTTTGTAAAGGCCATGCGCAGAACATTCTATTAAAACTACACTGGGACACCAGCTGGGAATGCAAAATTGATAGCACCGAGGTGGCCTGCTACCAAGTTGGCCTTGGTAAGGTGAGCTCTTTGCCATAGCCTTATTCACTTGGATCATTTAGGAAAAAAGCATCAAAACAGAAGTAGATTCTCATTTTTATGAGTTGAGGTTGCTCCTAGATTACTATCTCTAGCCAAAAAGAAAAGGGCAAAATAAATTTTGTTGTAGATTATAAGAACTGTGTACAATGCACAGTTTCATGAGGATTACTAGAAAAACATCTGGCTTACAAAAGTTGAAGAAGAGACTGGTTAAAACTAAGTTCTGCTTAGATTTCTAATATAATTAAGGCTGTTTTTCCTCTTTAACCACATCAATTGAAAGCCCAGTTTCAACGCTGAATGCCTTGAGGAGTCATAAGTTAAAAGGGGGCGGGGCGGGGGGAAGAGCTGAAAAACAAAAGTAGATATTCACAAATGTGCACCTAGAATAGTATTTAAACACATGCTGAATTAATTGTATCTGGCCTGGTTCAGACAATTTCACTGCCTGCTTCTAGTTTTTGGAAACATACTCTCTCAAACATGAGAGTACTCCATCCTAGCCCTGGAGCACCTACCCTCACTTTGCTTTTCCTTCCTATTGACTTGACTCCCAATTCAGGAAGGAAGTTGCTCTAGCCTTTCCAATTGGCAAGCCAATGGCACTCTCATGGATTCCTCTTCTTAGTAAACCACTTGACCAGTGGTGAATTTCCAATTTCTTGGCATAGTGTAGATTACACTTCTGACTAAAACTGAATTTCAGGACCCTCTCCTGTAAGCTTCTCTACCAAAAGTGTCTGTTAGAAAAAAAAAAAACTCCTCCAGGGTCAACTCCATCCCCGTGAGAGCTTTTGGATGATTGAGATATCCCCCAATCATAATTTCCATTGATGTTGCTAGAGCATTCTTGTGTGAAGCAGATGCATAAAGAACTATATGTTGTTATGGACATGCACATGCATTTAGTACTTTGCTCAATATAAACAAAATGATAAAACTTCATTCTAGGAAAGGGTACTACATAATAAGCACTGCATAGAAGGGCAATGTTCAGTAATCCATAGCCAGGGCACTGCAGAGGAAACATAGACACAAGGGACCAATGTGGATATGTATGTACCAAAGATTAGAATACACATAATAAATGAGCACCTCTGAAATTTTAACACAGGAAGGTAAATCTGAGCTCATAACAAGCAGCGTATAGAGAGACCACAGATTGTAAAAATATAAAATCTAGATTTGATTCCAATTCAGCTGCACATTTGAGTAAATTTGAAGAGTAAACATCAGTTTCTTCATGTGTCAAATTGGACTAAGCATCTTCCAGTGTTATGTCATTGTATTCTATTGTTTAGAAGCAAGTTACTCAAGGATACTGGGAGACAGGAATCACTGAGGACTATCTTAAAGGCTGCTTATTACAGTGGCCTAGTGGAAATGTCACAGGTCTTGGAGACATATGTCCCTGACTTATATTAATACTTCCTGGTCCATTAATTCCTCACTATTTGACTTTAAGTAAACTGAAAAATCTCATTTTGTTACAGTTTCCTCATTTGTAAATTGGAATAATATTATCTCTTTGTAACAAATCCTACCAGTTTAATCTCATATCTGTTTCTAAGTATAATATTCGCCTGTTTAAATATATATATTTGATATTAGAAAGTACCATTGGTAAATATATATCTACATACACCATATATATATATATATATATATATATGGTATTTTTATTTTGAAAAGGTATTTGATCAAGAATTCCTTGACATCTTTGAGGACAAGAAGAAAAATTAAAGATTTAGGGCTGTCCAATAGAACAGGGTCCACTTTAAAAAAAGCTTCTAATGTTATTATAAAAATATATATTCTTGTCTCTTTCTCGTTCAATAAGTTTATAAACCCCTTGAACAAAGGCATTAAGTGATGACATTATTAAGTTTATGCATGGCACAAAAATAGAAGAGTAGCTAATTGTTTGGATGACATTCAAGACATATGCTCAGCTTCAAAAGATACTATTTAACAAACACAAAAGTTAAATTCCCATTTAAGATCAGTTAGAATTGAGAATTGAGCAGACCTTCTGTTATGGCTCATCTTTCTAAGATAGTTTGGTATTTTCATCACTAATTTTTACCTTTATTAGCTTAGAATTGAGCTTTCTAAACCAAAGGTCATGCTCTATTCCCATAGTCACTCCCTTCTGCTTGCCTTCTGAGAATTTTAAGGATGTTACCTCATATCTCTAAGAATTATGATATGAATTACAGTAGTTGATAGCAACAGATGGCCATTTCAACTTAAATTAAAATTCATTCAAATCAAATTAAATTAAAAGTTTAGTTCTTCAGACATACTCACCAAGTTTCAAGTAATTAATAGCAACGTGGGGCTAGTGACTACCATATTGGATGGTGCCAATATCATTGTGTCATTGTAGAGTTCCACTGAACACCACCAATATAAAGAAGTGCATATCAGTGGACCGAGCACTACCCTAAAGGTGGCATTTTGGAAATCTGTTAGGGCATTTTCAGTTTTCATAATGATTGAACAGAACAATCTTGTACCGTGGAGAATTGTTATATTTTCTCATATTTTTCCGTTATCCTGTATAATATTTAAATAGACAAAAAACCTATTTATAATTATCTGAGTCTATACCTAAACTTTGTAAAATATAGAGCAAAAGTAGTTTTAATACATACTCTATTCTCTAGAATGTACTTACCACGTGAATCTACGTACTTTGTAAATTCACTCACTGTGTTGGATGTTTAGAAAATCACATCATGAACAGAAACACAGCTCATGGTGTTTGAGTAGCCAATAAAAGGGCAACCTGTCTCTTTCACTGAATACAACCAAAATCCTGGGAAGAATATATAGGTCAGTTATTTGAGGACTCTGATAGATAAGTAACAGCAGGCATATTAGAAAAAAAGACTATAATTTGAAGTACCACCAAAGTGGAAGATGAACTTACTATTTTTTTCCTTCCAATCTTCCCACTGTTTAGCCTTAGAAGACAAATTAAACTCAAAGAAAGGAGGAAGGAAACACTAATTTAAAAGTACTAAAATTAGTGAAATTGAAAAATAAATGAAAATGCAGGAAAAAATCAAAGAAATTAAAAGCTAGTTCTTTGGAAAAGCACAAATGAAATGGATGAACTCCTATCAATGGCAAGAGACAGAGAAAGAGAGAGAGGAGAGAGATTGAACATAAAATTACCAATGAATTAGTAATGAAACAGGAGATATCACTACAGATACCCATAGACTTTTAAAAGATAAAAGGAATACTTTGAACAACTCTATACACATAAACTTTAAAATTTAAATGAAATGAACCAACTCCTAAAAAGCCACAAATCTTCAAAACTCACTTCAGATGAAATAGATAATATCAGTAGTTTTACAACTATTAAAGATATTTATTTAATCCATTATTTTAAAACCTAGGCCCAGATGGTGTTATCAGTGAATTATTTAAAATTTTTAGAAATCCTAACAACTTTAGACATATTCTTCTATAAAATAGAAGATGAGGGAATACTTCTAAGCTAATTTTATGAGGCCAGCATTATCCTAATACCAAAACCAGACAAAGACAATTCAAGAAAAGTGTGCACCAACATCTCTCATGAACGTAGACACACACACACACACAAAACCCTCAACAAAATCAAATCAAGAAATATATTTAAAAATAATGATATAATAGGAATAAGGCACCACAGCCCAGTGAATTTTATTCCAGAAATGCAATGTTTATTTGATATTCAAAAATCTAATAATGTAACCCACCATGTAACAATCTAAAGAAGAAGGACCTTTCTCACTGTATGCCTTTGCATGTGCTTATTTCTATGTTTGAAACATCTTCACCAATCTTTCCTTGGCTCATTCTTAAAAATTCAATTCAGTAATGTTTCCTTTTCACTATTCCGGCTTCCTCCCCAAAACTGTTCTCCAGCTCTTTCCAATGACTGTTATAATCTCGATAAACCTCTATCTCTTCACAATTTTTAACTGAATTTCAATTGTCTTTTTAATTGGCTATCCCTTTCTCTAGACAAAAGACATTTTTAGGACATTCATTTCCCAATTGGAGTTGAGACTGATAATTGAGGGCAGATGAACTATAGCAAAGGGATTCTGCTCTAGAAAATGAGGAAAGCCGTGCCTGTAAACGTGTTGGAAAGTAATTGTTCCAAAGAAAGAGATAATTCTATCAAAATTAATAACAGCTTATATCTTTCTTCAGGATTTGGGTTATAGAACAGCCAATTCAGCATGAAGTTCACACCTGCATTTAAGTGAACTGTAATCTGAAAATGGAATGTTAAGTCAATGTTTCACTCTTAATTTGTGAGAGATGTTCCCTAATTTCAAGGGAAATTATATCAGTCAAGATGAGGAGTGCCTGCCTGGGCATAGAGACAACAGGAAAAGATCCAGGAGCTAGATTGGATCTCACGTTTTATAAACAGTCTGATAATGAGACCATTAATATGTTAATTTGATCCTAGATTATGTAAAGAAGAGTAGCCAGGCAAAACTGGAAGTAACCTTTCAACTTCTCATCACAGTGATCAGATTCGTATCTGCATATTAAGAGTAATTTTTCTTCTTGTACCTAGAAAGGATTTGAAGGAAAAGTTTTTGATATATTAGGTAAGCTTATATAAATGATCAAAGTTTCTCAGACAGATATTTTTGAGAAATAAACTAGTTAAAAATTGGTGTAGCCAATCAAGATGGGAAATGTTTTTTGAGTCAATGGAGGATTATAGATCTGCTTTTCTCTAGCATAGCAGAGAAAAGGATGTTCTTAAAGGAAACGAACAATGACAGTTTGATGTTAGGGAAAAATTGACAATGAGAGAGGCAGAGGATATTAATTTTTTCCTAATGGATATTTAATTAGGAGTGAACTGAATGGTTTTGAAGATTTCCCCTATATCTAGATTTCTAAAGGGAAATGGAAATAAAATTTTTTTTGATCTCTACATATGAAAATGTTCACAGATTTTTATTACTGTTTATTCCTTAATTAAGTCCTTATGTACTACCACTTCTGGTAGGCCTTCCAGTTTTTCCCACCCACCCTCTCCTTTACCTCCTGTGCTAGAATGAGTACTAATGGTTCCAATTTCTCATCACCCGCTCTGGTCTCTTTTCCCAAACTTTCACATGTGTCATGAGACTTCTCAGTTCTTTTCCCTGAAGAGGTGGAGTATATTTCCCCCCATCTTGGTTCTCAGTGTAGCCATGTGATTTGTTTTGCCCAATAGGATGTCAGAAGATTGATGTTGGCAGAGGATTACAAAACATCATGTGTGTTTCTGCTTCTTTTCTTGCCCTTACACAAATGTCATGAGAATGTGCCTGAACTAGCCTACTAAAGGATGAAATATGTGGAGCAGAACTGCATCATTCATTATACTCCAGCTAAGTCCATACTAGATCAGTCAATAGCCAGCCAACACCCAGGTATATAAGCCAGAACAGCCAAGATCAATAGTGCCACTAACCAATATGCAAGTTGCTAAGCATCTTTGGAAGGAAAGCTTTTTAATTTGGTGTTACTTCCCTCTCCCTTTCTCCCTGATGAGAGATCTCATTTATTGGATGGTTTGTGTTGTGTCTGTAAAGTATTTATCTGGGTTAGTTGAAGTAATCTTTCCTCTATTGGCATCTTCTGTAATGTACTTTATCATACTCTCCTTTGGACATCACCTTCTATTCGTGCTGCTTTTTACCCAGATGTCCTCAACTTCAAGAAATCATGCAAATCTCTTTACCTTCTCTTTGTCCACATTGTCAGGATTCTTTAGATCTTCCGTCATGCGTCTTCTGGCCTGGGAAATGTTTATGTCTTTTTCCAACACCTCTCTGAGACATCAGGAGACCAGAGTGTGAGAGCAAGAACAATTTAGTTGCATATTACCTGTCTTGCTTCCTTCTCCACTCTATAGATCACACTGACATAGAGGACATTTGTTTGGTACTTTCTATCACAGTAATCTCAGAATCCAAGC
Source organism: Aethalodelphis obliquidens (assembly GCF_003676395.1). NCBI lineage: Eukaryota > Metazoa > Chordata > Mammalia > Artiodactyla > Delphinidae > Aethalodelphis > Aethalodelphis obliquidens. The sequence goes on from NW_020837962.1 coordinate 28,455,476, forward strand.
CTATGTTTGACCTAAGAGAAAGTCTCTTCCACCCTCAGAAGGCTCTCATTTCTGCTGAGACTTTCTTTTCTTTAGCTCAGATCCATGAGTCACTCAAGAGGCAGATTCTCTAGTTCCATTTTAAAAACTCACTCATGTTAAAGCTCTCCCTCTCTAAAATTCCCTCTCACTCCAATCAAATGAAACTTTATTTACTATTTAGGGGCAGCACAGACCTTTTTACAATTGTCTACGTAATATTGTTTAGGGCATAATCTGTGTGCTACTTTGCCTTCAGGTCTTATTTTTGGAGCTACATAATATCTGGCTTTTGCTAATAAATAGACTAGATTTTTAATACGACTGTCCTGATAGGAGTTTCAGGAGATTGTTTTGAAATTCAAAGCAAGATCTTGACTTCTTCCTCTCATTGTGTTGTCACTTAGTTGATGCTTTCTTATGTATGGAATATTTCTCATGGAATATTACAGTAGGGAAAAAGAGGGAAATTATACATCAGAAAATAGGGGTGATAATCCTTGCCCAATATCTAACAATTTTGTCCTCACACTATAAATAAAATATAATAATTAAGAAGAGATAGTCCAGAAGTGTATATACACTAAAAAAAGATTAATGACAGAATCCTGGAGAACATGAACATTAAAGTTACAGGAAAAGAAGGTAAAACTGTAAGGAAGATAAGAAGAAAGAGACAGAGAGGATATAAAGGAAGCCAGGAGAGTTTGGTGGCATACAAGTAAGGAAAAAAAGAATTTCAAGAATGAGGGAATGGTCCACTGTGTTAAATGGTGGAATTCAATGTTGCATAATGAGAAAATATTTGGTCTTTGAAATAAAGTATATCTAAGTTGACATCATAATTCACATTCTTAACAAGTTTCTCAACCTCTTTAAACCTTATTTGTCTCATCTATAAGGTATGCATAAAACAGTATTTGCTACTTAAATGGTTGAGTTGGTTAAATAAAGAGATAGTGCATAAAACATTGTCCAATGATAAACTACACAAGGAACAGTGATTTCAATATCATAACTACACAGCCTTCATGAAATCAATTGGGAATATTTTCTGTATGCTAAGGAATACTTTTAATAATTGGAAAAAGAACCAGATGACATAGGATATCTTGGGGAAGACACATTTTGACAGCTTTTATTCCACTTATTTTCCTATTCAATTTTTCAACTGCATCTTTACTCAACTTTTGGTTTCCTGTCTGGACAATGTGTATTGTGTTTCCATGGCTGAGAAGATGCAAAATAAAAACAGAGAGATAATCAAATTTTAACCAATAACCAACAGAATTTGTAAACAATAAGACTAAAAACAAAAGAAATATAAACTTAAGGGAATCCCCCATACAAATCTGACTCCAATATACACTAAGAACACAATGATTAAAACTCTTATATTTCACAAAGGATTCACCTGTTCCTCTCTCTTAGATCGTCTGACAATGAGTTTGACTTCTCAGAAGAGGGTGTTTAAACAGTATTACAAAAGCCCTGTGTTGAAAAATTGTTGGAAGCAAATCTAGATAGAGCTCTTGAATTTGGGGATAATTCATCGTTGACAAACACCTCAACTAAGGCAACATGCTAAATGAACTACAGTGTAGTTGAAAGGAACTCCATTACAAGAAAATAAAAATGTGTAGGAAAAGTTTTCACTCAATCCATAAGCCACAGCTACTCATAACTTCAATTAGGATGCCCCATCCAGAGACAACTGGAAAGCTGAGGTAACACAACCATCAATATCCGGCCTTTAAACTCAGGACTGAGGGAAGATCAAAAACAGTACCCTGATAAGGCATGCAGGTAATCAAGGAGGTCCAGCTGTGCTTCGCTTATGAAAACTAAAGGTCCAGAGAGACATCCATATCAAATATGATGTATTAGCCAAAGATCTGGCAGAAAAGAGATTGTTGCAGTCCCTATAGCTAGCTGGTATATAGCTGGTCATGCATGCAACTTAAGATTTTAATTAAAGCTGCCTTTGTCCTACACTCACTCTATTTTGGTTGTCTTATGCTAGTACCTTAGCTGGTTGGGATATTTTACTAGCGTGGTAACCCAAACCTTCATTCCTGTGGGATCTGAATCTTGGGTTACCATGATTTTCTATTAACTAGGGTTATTTTCAAAGACAATATTAAAAGGTGCTACCAGGAAATCCTCTGTGTTCCATATATGGTCCTCCTTTGCCCACATTGTGTAATATCAATACTAATCTTACCTTGTAATGAAATTCTACCTAAAACTGTAATTCCCTTTTCTGCCCAGTGACATGATAAGTCCAAAATATTGGTCCAGGGTGGAGAGTGTGAATTCATCAGAACCATGGCCAGATGCCTGGAAGAAACTTCCCCATGATGGGCACTGGGACTTCCAAGGCTCTTACATCCAAAGTTGATGGGGACAGGAAGCAAAAATTCTTTATGTGGGTTTTATGTATAAAAGTGAAAGAAGTCACTTCTGCCTCAAACACTTAATTCTTAGATTTTTGAACTCTAGCTGTATAAAGAGAGCACCATATGATGACCACTACTGTTTTTGAGGGCCATTCCTGAGTACAGTTGAAAACAACAGCTCTCTACTTCTGGTTGGTACTCATGCCATGCCCTCCCATCCACAAACCAAGCCTAAGCTTTTTCCTCATTTACTAACTGGTCATAATGAGCTTACCCTGAGTTCATGTTCATGGAATGAAGGAGAGGCAGCATAGAAAAAGGAGACAAAATGGAAATGTTACTCATGCCATTCTATTTATACCTTTTAAGGTGCTTAGTCATGGTCTCACAAATATGATTCATCTTTTATAATGGAATGCTGCTGTGCACACCCAATTTTATGGTTCAGTGGATCAGATAATGCTCAGAGCATGATAGGTAATTTAGGCTGCACAATCACTTGATGTTCCATAATTAAGTATTCAGTCTATCAAGGCCCAGTAGCAAGCCAGAAGTTTCAAATAGAGAATATCTGTTGTCTGAAGATGAAATGGCCTTACTTTAAAAACCTAGAAGTCTACTGCTAGAGGTTTCATGAAACATCATTTCTGGCCACAAACATCCCAGTACTATTGGGTCTGATGTGTCATAAGGCCCAAGTATCAGGACAGATCAGATGACAACCAAAATCTAACCTGCTATAGAATTCCTTCTTATTCCAGACCCTACTCAAAGGGCATCCTTAAGGATAACCTAGAAAATGAGTCCAATGAGCCTCATCCCCAAATGTGCTGTATATTGCCTCCATATCTAAAAGACCCAAAAGTGATGTACCTCTTTCTTGGTGGTGGGCAGTGTAACTGTAATAACTTATCTCTCCCTTTAGAAAGGATGTTTTGAAATCCCCCTGATCACAGTTTCCTGAGATTTGGGGGGTTTATTTTCCACTTTTGGCTATGCGTGTGTCTTATTAAGTAGTAAGATACTTAGTACTTCCAGCTCACTGTTGAATTTGCACAATGTCATCAATGCAGTGGGGCAGTATGGTAATCTCTGAGATATGACCAGGGTCCCACTGCACCATAGAAGCTTAACTCATAGAATGTGTATTTCATTAATCACCTTTTGCTATCATAGCTCCGGAAAAGTTTGATCAATCTTTGGACAATGACCTCTTCTTTTACTGTTGTCATAAATAATTATTTTTCAGCTTGAAACACACTAAATAAATATGCTATAAGTGATATCTCAATAATAATATTTCAGGAAAAGACACACCAACCAATTTATACTAGCCAACATTACCCAGTGAGAGCATATCACATAGAACACATCTGAATTGCACACCATGATTGGATGAACTTTTTTTTTTTTCTTTGCTTATGTAGGCCAAGTGAGAGTGATAAAGAAGGTACATCTTCTAAGCCCCTTCTTTGCTGCAGGAAGAAACAATATTTCCACATGCTTCAAACAGGCAGTTTTTCAATCATCCAGAGATTCTATTCCTTATAGAGAAATGCCAGTGTCTAACACTTTAGATGCTTCTTCCAGGGTCATGTTCTCAAGGGAAAGAATATTATTATAAGCACACCTGATTCTGTTATCAAATGCCTTTCTGAACATCAATCAACCGGACTCTCCATCACCTTCCAAAGAATGACCCCTCATATCTTTTTCCAGCATCCACTATTAAGTCTTCTCTTTCTTCTTTGGCAAGTACAATAAATTTTCAGAACATTGCATTTTATTTACAGCCTTTATTTATTTACTTTCCAATTCTAATTTATTACTGACACAAAGTTGTTTTTACTGTTCAATTAATACATTTTTCTCTCTCTTAGACTTATTAGTAATATTACATTGGGATGGCAAGAATCCCAACTTTCCCACTGAAACTTATTTTATATACATTATATATATTATGTGTATAAATATAACATATATACATATATATTTAATGGCTTTTCATTCATCAGCAGGGTTGTCATGGATGGATTAACAGTCATTAAGCAAATATATGTTTCTTATGTTAGAAATAGGAGAGATGACATATCCTTGCAGCAAGACAGTAAAGAAATAATGTTGCTGATAAGTATAGGCAAACGACTTCTCATTATCCTGTTACTAAGTACAAGGGAGAAAGCCCTTGCTAAGTCAATGGTCACATATGAGTTGTCAGGGACTGGATTGATTTGTTCCAATATACCACTCCAAAACTACAATTGTGATTGACAATACTACTTGATGAAGCATGCAGATATTTACAATCATTACGCATCTGACTTTTGCACAGGTCAAACAGGGGAGTTAAATGAGAACTGCTAGTAATTATCTTTTCTTCATCATGCAAGTGTTTTTTGGAGACAACAATCTCTGCCACTAAAAGATCTGTCTAGAAATGTGCCATTGCTTTTGCTTTAAAATATAACAGTGTGAAGGACAAAATGGAGGGAAAGGGAAGTTGTATATTCCCTTTCTTGCCATAATAACACTCAGTCTACAAGTCAGGGAGCCAGAGTGTGGATTCTGTGGGTTACAAAGTAGTCTATTTCTGCTTCACTATTTGAGATTCAGAAAATAACCATAGGATGCTTCGCACTGTTGGTGGGAATGTAAATTGGTACAGCCACTATGGAGAACAGTGTGGAGTTTCCTCAAGAAACTAAAAATAGATCCACCATATGATGCAACAATCCCACGCCTGGGCATATATCCAGAGAACAACATGGTTCAAAAGTATGCATGTACCCCAATGTTCACTGCAGCACTGTTTACAATAGCCAAGACATGGAAGCAACCTAAATGTCCATCAACAGATGAATGGATAAACAAGATGTGGTATGTATATACAATGGAATACTATTCATCTGTTAAAAAGAATGGAATAATGTCATTTGCAGCAACATGGATGGACCTAAAGATTATCATACTAAGTGAAGTAAATCAGACAGAGAAAGACAAATATCATATGATATTGCTTATATATGGAACAGAAAAAAATGATACAAATGAACTTATTTACAAAACAGAAACAGGCTCACAGATTTCGAGAATGAACTTGTTAACAGGGGGAAATGTGGGGAGGAAGGATAAATTTGGAGTTTGGGATTGATATGTACACACTGATATATTTAAAATAAATAACTAACAAGGACCTACTTGACAAGTAGGTATAGCACAAAGAACTCTGCTCAATACTCTGTAATAATCTAAATTGGAAAATAATTTTTAAAAGAATAGATACGTGTGTTTATATAACTGAATCACTTTGCTGGACACCTGAAACTAACACAACATTGTTAATCAACTATACTCCAATATAAAATAAAAATTAAAAAAAAAAGACTTGACCTTAATGCTGTCAGCTCATGGGAAAATAAGTATAGAATAAAGAATAATAGAGAAAAACTGAATAATAGCTAAGATTGTTGCATTACATATAGGTCAAATTTTGTACCTTAAAAATATAGTGTACACATTCTCTTTAAAGGGAATTAAAGAGATATTAGTGATAAATGCATTATTGATAAGAGTTTGTTTACAATGTATTAGGCCACAAAGTTCCAATATATTTTTTTAAAGTAGATTTACAATAGTCCATATTCTTTGACAACAAATAATGCAATATAAAATAGAAGGTGTAGATGATTCAAGGTTAGAAAAATCTATTAATTTAAATTAATATATAATAGCATATTTTCATTCCATTTATGCCAAAAAGGTAACTGCCAAAGTTTTACATCCATATCTGGTTCATAAAATAGAATAAAATAATAAAATAAAATAGAGGACCATTCCTTAACATGCGTATATTCAAAGTCAACACCTTGCAAAATGATGATAGTAGAAGTATCCCCACAGATCACAAGACAAGAATTCCATCACCATTATGGTTACTTAGTATTCTTTTGCCAAACTAGCAATAAATGAATACAAGAAAAAAAAGGAGATATACATTTAAAAGAGGAGAACTAAAACTTATATTATTCTCAGATTACAGGATTATTTGCCTAGGAAACAAGACAGAATGAATAAAAAACTTATAGAAATAAGAAGCATTAAAGTGGTTAGAATAATTGATAGAGATAAATGTATAGCTCTTTTTGATAAAATAAAAAACAACCAAAAGAGCTAGTAAAATATTAACCCCCCCCACAAAATACAATTTACATGAGGAAAAAGAAAAAAAAAAGAACAATTATATACCTAGAAATGAATCTTAGATATCTACAGAATTTATCAGAATAAAACTTTATACCTTTTCTAGTATATATGTTTTGTTGTGTGTGTCCACCAATGTCTCTGCTCAGTAATCTTAATGATCATCTAATGATTGTACAGAGAAACCATTAAATCTTACTGCCTTTGATGAAGGATTTTGTGTGTGTGTTGGGGTAAATCTTCAACAGTCAGGCATTTTACAACTCTGCCTTAGCCTTCACTTCCTACTTACACAGAACCTCAATGTTAGTCAGAGTTTACAGCTTCTCAAGTCTTGCCTGAGTGTGCTCACAGTCCTGGGTATGTGCACAGTCCTACATATGCCTGAGATTCTCAGGAACATTTCTTTTTAAAATTCTTTATGGACATCCCATTCCCCCCACTTTTTCTTTTAAGCTTTTTGGTTTGCCTATTGTTTGTACCAACCACTATCTACCACCACAGATAACTGTGATGTTATACAATTGTTTCTGTTTCAACAAATACTCCCAGGGAAAAGGTGGTTTATATCAGGCAAACTTCCACTCATGCCAAATCAAGAAAGCCTTTCAAGAAGTGTAAGCCTAGTGACCCACTAAGCAGGTCAAATAATGATATTTCTATAGGAATGGAATTTTGAAGGAACTCCAAATCCATTTTGCTACCAGTGGTTGTCAGGCTGCTAGTTTTCATGATAATTGCAGGCTATTTGTTTTTAGGTCCACTCTGGAGCTGAGGGTAGGAATAAGGCAATTAAAAATGCCATATAGGGGCTTCCCTGGTGGCGCAGTGGTTGAGAATCTTCCTGCTAATGCAGGGGACATGGGTTCGAGCCCTGGTCTGGGAAGATCTCACATGCGCAGAGCAACTGGGCCTGTGAGCCACAACTACTGAGCCTGTGTGTATGGAGCCTGTGCTCCACAACAAGAGAGGCCGCGATAGTGAGAGGCCCGTGCATCGTGGCCTCTCACTTACCACAACTGGAGAAAGCCCTCGCACAGAAGCGAAGACCCAACACAGCCAAAAATAAATTAATTAATTAATTAAAAATAAATAAATAAATAAAATGCCATATAACTCACTATTCCTAGATTCCGAGATTCAGCCATTTTTTCTTGAATAAATATTCCAGGAAATACCACAAGTCTTTGGTTTATTTCCACAGTTTTGAAATATTTAATTCTGACAATGTTTGCCAATGTTCTCATAGCTTTTATAGAGGAGAGGATTTTTCAGAGGAACTTACTCTGCTATTTTTGCTGATGCCACCTCAGATTATATATTGTGGACCCAAAGTCTGCATTTATGGGTTTATCAAAATGATCCTAAGTGGCCACCTCAGAAATCAAACACATGATATTGAACTTTTCCAAGGGTTGGTCAAATATCTTGAGCTAATCAATTGCAAATATCATGTGAATATTTGTATGAAGTCTCCTGAATATTGTATTTAATCTTTCAATGAGAATAAATAGCCTTGAAGTTCAAGAGAATAACGCAGTTGGTCAGTTATCGCCAGGTGACAAATCAACCTAAATATTAGTGACTTAAGACAACAACAAATATTATATTATCTCATGAATTTTGTGGGTAAGAAATTTGGAAAGAATTTTGGCTTTGAATTGTGATTGCAGTTAGATGATAACTGTAGAAACGACATATAAAGTTGGCAAGGGGGAGGGCTGGAGCAGCAACCAGCTGGCATTTGCCTGGGCATCTTTTTCTCTTCCTGTAGATTAATGCCCTCACCACGTGCTCTTTATATGATGGATAGTTTTGGCTTCCTCACAACAGGGTAGCCTCAGAGCAGTCAATGTTTTATAAGACCTCTGAAGGGCTAAAGAATGTGTATTCCAGCAAGTAAGACAGAAGTGGCATCACCTTTTATGACTCAGCCCCAAGAATTATACAGCATCATACTTACCACATTTTATTGATTACAAATAAGTAATATTCCTATTTAGTTTCATATGGAGAGAATCAGCTCATACTTCATGATGGGGCAATAGTAAGATCTTAGAAAACATATGTGAATAGAGAGAATGTCACAGCCATCTGTGGAAAATACAATCTGGCACCGATCTAGAAACATCATTAACAATTATTGGGAATTTTGGGAGCTGATGAATGCAATATATCACTCAATGAGAGCTAATAAATACCTTCGATCTTACATAGAAATCAATAGTTCATGAAATTTATAGTTAGTTGGTGCCTTGAAAAACTGAGCTTCAGTTACACGTTAGTGTAGTTGGTTTCAGTTTTCACTGTAAGTTAATTATTGGCCACTGAGATGAGGTAAATTTGCCAAACCAGTTTCACTTTTGACTCATCATTAAGTATATTTTACCCCATTACTCCCTTGGCTTCTATTACTACAAAACCACAAGCTGAAGCATTCTTCCAAGTCAATTTCTCAATTTAAAAGGCAGATAATTATTTTAGTAAGACATTATGAGGATGATGAAATGCTTCACGTATCATTCCTCTTCACAGACATCATGGTTCTGACAAGTTTCATTCCTCATTTGGTATTGAAACATTGCCATCTTCATTAAACTTGTGATATATATCTGCTGAGCAACAATTTGCTGTATATTTCCTGTCTACAAATTGCCCATGGAATCAGGCATTTGTTGCTGAGATGGATATTTGATATGCAGGTTGAATCAGGTCTCATTTAGCACAATTATTAGCATTTCTAGCAAAGCAGTATAGTCTCTAGAAATTATGGCAATTTTGTATATGTTTGCCTCTTAAGTCTTTGTTGTTTATTTTTCTGAAATGTAATATTACACTATGAAAGTGAATAAACACAGTGTACAAGTACACATCCAACCCTTGGGGCACTTCTGAACCCATGTTCTCCATTTATTCCTTCTCCATTACACAGGCTCATCCTCTTCTCACTTAAGTAACTACTATTCTGCTTTTTATGATAATCACGTTCATAATTTTTTTAAAAAAATATTTTAAATCAGTTTGGTATATAACACTAAAATATTAATTTTGCCTATTTTAATTTTAATTGGAATAGTATTGCATATAGTATCCTGAGATTTGATTTTATTCACTCACAATTATGTTTGTAAAATGTACTCAAGTTGTTTATTGGGTCTGATTTTAAAGCACTTAAAAGAGTTACTAGCACATAATTAGTGTACAGTAGATACTAATTTTCTTATTTCCTTATTCTCAAGCGTTTTTTTTTTGCCTTCTTTTTTGCCCTTTCAGATTTCACCAGTTTTAATGCATTCATTTGTGTGTGTGTGTGTATGTGTTTAGTTCCATCCAATTGTATGATGTGTAGATTTGTGTAATCACCATCACAATCAAGATACAGAACGGTTCCATCACCACAAAGATCTCTCATGCTACTATTTTATACCTACAGTCACTTCCCTCCCTAACCTCTGGCAACCACTAATCTGTTCTTCATCTCTATAATTTTGTTATTTCAAGAATGTTATATAAATGGAATCAGACAGTATATAACCTTTTTGAGACTGGCTTTTTTACCCCTCAGCAGTCCCTAGAGAGCTGCCTGTGTTCTTTAAAAAAATATATTTAAAAATTTTTTTGATTGTAGTGCAGTTGACATACAATACTATATTAGTTTCAGATGTACAAGATAGTGATTCAAAATTAATATACATTATGAATTTATCACCATGATAAGTCTAGTAACCATCAATTAACATACAAAATTATTGAATTATTGACTATATTTCCCATGCTGTACATTATATGTCCATGACATTTATTTTATAACTAGAAATTTGTACCTCTTGATCCCCTTCACCTATTTCACCCAACCCCCCACCCTTTTCTCCTCTGGTAACCACCAGTTTGGTCTTTGTATCTATGAATGTATGAGTCTGTTTCTGTTTTACTTTGATTTTTTGTTTTTTTTATATTCCACATATAAATAAGTATACAGTATAGAATCATACCCTGTTTGATTTATTTCATTTACCATAATACCCTCCAAGTCCATCCATGTTTTGCAAATGATAAGGTTTCATTCTTTTTTATGGCTGAGTAATGTTCCATTGCATATATCTCACATCTTCTTTATCCATTCATCTATCAATGAAGACTTAGGTTGCTTCCATACCTTGGCTATTGTAAAAATGATGCAAGGAACATAGGTTTGCATATATCTTTTCAAATTAGTGTTTTCATTTTCTTCAGATAACTATCCAGAAGTGGAATTACTGAATTGTATGGTAGTTCTATTTTTAAATTTTTGAAGAACCTCCATGCTGTTTTCCACAGTGGCTGCACCAACTTACATTCCCACTAACAATACATGAGGGTCCCATTTTCTCCACATCTTCACCAACACTTGTTGATTCTTATCTTTTTGATAATAACCATTCTAATAAGTGTGAAGTGATATTGCAGTCTTGATTTACAGTTCCCTGATGATTAGTGATCTTGAGCATCTTTTCATGTGTCTGTTGGCCATCTGTATGTCTTCCCTGGAAAAATGTTTATTCAGATCCTCTGTCCATTTTTTAATTGGACTGTTTTCTTTTTGATATTGAGTTCTGTGAGTTCTTTATATGTTTTAGATATTGACACCTTATCAAATATATCATTTGCAAATATCTTCTCTCATTTAGTAGGTTGCCTTTTCATTTGTTAATAGTTTCCTTCACTGTGCAAAAGCTTTTTAGTTTGATGTAGTCTCATTTGTTTATTTTTGCTTTTGTTTCCCTTGCCTGAGGAGAAAGATAAATATATATATATATTGTTAAGACAATATCAGAGAGCATACTACCTATGTTTTCTTCTAGGAGTTTTATGGCTTTAGGTCTTACATTTAAGCCTTTAATCCATTTTGAGTTCATTTTGGTATGTGCTGTAAGAAAGTGGTCCATTTCATTTTTTGCACATAGCTGTCCAGTTTTCCTAACACCATTTATTGAAGAGACCATCTTTTCCCCATTGTATATTCTTGGCTCCTCTGTCATAAATTAATTGACCATATATACATGGTTTTTTTTCTGAGCTCTCTATTCTATCCCATTGATCTATATGTTTGTTTTGGTGCCAGTACCATACAGTTTTGATTACTATAGCTTTGCAGTATAGTTTGGAATCAGGAAATATGATGCCTCCTGCTTTGTTCTTCTTTCTCAAGATTGCTTTGGCTATTTGGGTTTTTTTTTTGGTTCCATAGAAATTTTAGGATTATAAAACCAAATTCTTTCATGTTTGGACCCAAGATGACTCATTCATTTTAACAATGAAACCTAGAAATTTATATTTGAATTCATTTGATTTTCATTATAAAGCAAAATTCACTTTTCCTCAAATCCTCTTTTACAAGTTATCTATAGCAGATAACCTGTCTCTTCAAATTTTGTGAAGTCTTTTCAAATTGTGTATAATGCCAAATAGATAGACAAATTTCTTGTATGAAAATACAGAGTTGCCTTTTAAAAAAAAACTTTGTGATTTCTGAATGTATGGTGAGACAGATTCCATTGGAATCCCTTAGGTATCACAGTCTCACTTACTTTGTGCCTGACACTATTTGTTTTATTTGTGTTATCTCATTTAGTACTCATCACAGCCCTATTATTTCTTACTTCCATTTAATAGATGAATTTAAAGAACCAAAGCAAGGAAAAACAATTTGCCCAAAGTCAAACTGCTAGGGACAGAGCTGGGATCTGAACCCTGGTACTTTGTTCCCAGATCCTATGCTTATAAGCAGTATGCTAAATCTACTCTGTTAGATATACACACCCACCTTCACTGGGATTTTCCATTGAATCGAGTTGTGCCTAAGTTCTATTTTTCCTAATCAATCATCTCCATAGTTTTGTGTAAGTGAATTAGGGTGGAGGACAGCAAAAATCTTTGCCATGGGATGGAAGATATCAATAGCTGGCTGGGAAAAAAATAAGGATCACATTTAAACCCACATCAGGAGAGCTGACATTTCTCTTGGCTCTTCCATGGCCTGTTTAGAGTCAGTAGAATCATTCCCATGGGACTAACACATGGACCTTCAAAATGAACCAAGTTGCTGTACGATGCTAACAGTCAACTTCACGGGACCTTGCTGGCAATATTCTTTAAACCAATTCACTGTTTTGCTTCTTGGCCCCTTGCTGTTCCTGGCATCAGATTTCCTCTGAATCCCAGTGGTTCTTTCTACTACCCAAGCTTCTTTCTGCTACTCAGTGGTTGACTCTCAGTTTCCAACCTTATCCAGGCACTATTCTTGATCTATTTATGATTAAATTTGATGTCCTTGGGAAAGTCACCAACCTCTTTGGCCCTCAGTTTTATTGTCTTTAAAATGAGGCATTTGAACAAAATGACCTCCAAGATATTTGTCAGTTTCAAAGACTATGTTTTCTTTCCAAGTATTGGGTTGGCTAAAAAGTTTGTTTGGGTTTTCCGTTAGAAGTTGCGGAAAAACCTGAACGAACTTTTTAGCCAACCCAATACTTAGAGGGCGGCCTCCTGGGTAACATTATAACCTATCACCAGGGTTAGATAATACCAGGAGAGATTTATTTTCAGATTTGACATAAAGAAGACTAAAAATATTTTGTGTCATTTTATGTTAGAAGGAGCCATAAATATTTGAATATCAAGGAGGGGACCCATCAGTGAAAAATTGTGTGGCTAATTCAGTTATTTGGATAACTATTCTCTTGGCAGTTGTTGGCAAGGAAGCCACATACAACCCTGTGCTGACTATAATTTTCTTTTACAACCTTTGTTAAGATATTAAGTAGTTAGAATTCTCAGTTTGGTATGGACAAGCTGCTTTCATAACATGAAACAATTTTGCTTATCATTGAGTTCTTGGTTATCAATAACAATACACTGAGAAATATATTATTCTTTTAGACTTCTTATTCCCAGAATTTTGCCAAGTATCACCATGGAGGAGACTTTAGGAGATAAAATTTCCTAATACATGGCATCACTTCACTTAATTTTGTATTTTGCAAATGAATGAAGCAATAGAGGCAATACATTTAAAAATTACAGATGTAAAAAAATTAAAACAATTTAATCTTCAACTTGTTAGGCAACCAATTAAAGTCTTTTTTAACAGTATTAATTTACTAAATAAAAATTAGACCAAAATGCAGTTTAATTAGTTGTCTTCTAAGGAATAAATTGATTTATTTTTCCAAATAATCATTTTGATAGAATACCACAAGTCTGGTGATTTTTATTATCATTCCCCTGAATTTATTTGTATGTGCAAAAGCCTCATGGTTAAAAGCTATTGAATGATTCTTGTTAAGAAGAGAGATTTAATGGGTTACTTAATACTGGTCTTCAGCTATATGATGGGCTATTCTTAGGTTGGTCTACATCTTTGATCTACAAGACATGTTGAAGGGAGAATAAAATTAAGATATAGGTAAAATTTTTTGATGTAAAGAATCATTAAATAGTGATATAAACAGATATGGACATTTTGTACAGGAAGAACATAAAAAATATGAAACAAATGTATCTGTTTAATAAATTCAGCATATACTTAATTTTACTCACCTCCTTCAAATCTGCAAGTCTAACAAATCCTGCGTTACAACATTGAATTTTTTAAATACCTTAAAAATGCTAGTTTATGTCCAAGAATATTTCACTGTCTCTCTGACTGCCATAGAAACCAATCAAAAGTCAGGACTTCACTGACTTCAGGGGTAAATTCAATTCCTTAATTTCTAGTTCAGTTCTAAATCCAGAACTCCAGAGTGTGAGCCAGAGGCATTTCTTCAGTCCTATCTGCCTCAAGAATCTCCAAAGATGTGGCTATTTTACAAGTTAAAGGGCATTGTTCTGCTCACTAATATTTGATGTAAAAAATGCAGGAATATCAATTAAGAGGTTCTTCTGCTTTGAGAACCCAGTGGACAGCAAAACAGGGCATCCTTTTCATAAACTGCTAACTGTAGACAGGCTTTTAGGAGAGTAATTTAAAATTAATGGGAGCAAGTCTTTGATGCAGTTAAGATTTCAAAGACATGCCATGTTTTTATTTGTAATAAAAAAAAAAAAAGGGAGTTCCAGTAAGAAGAGGGATCACATTAAAGCTTACAAAACTTCCCTAAAGGACTTAGACTGATATAAGGATGTGGTTAGTGGGTTCCCCCTTTCTCTCTCTTTCTCTTTCTCTCATTTCTTTCTTCTTCATTTCCTCCACTCTCCCTCTTTCCCACTTTCTTTCCCTCCCTCCCTCCATCCCTCCCTCCTTCTTTCCTTCCTTTCTTTCTTTTCTCCTATGTTTTTATTACTTTAGTGTATCTGACTTAGTTAACAATGACTGACAAACCAACAGTTCCAGCTCTCCAATGTGACCAGTTTAAAAAGCTAAAAGTGCTCCTCAATTAGGAAAGATTAAATTTTCTTTAAATTTTCAGAAGGAGGAGTCACTCCTTGATTTGGAGAATTCCTTTTGGTTGGTAAGATTACTTCCAAACAGAGGAAAAGAGGAGGGAAGAAATGCAAATTAGGTGCAAGAAGATCCAACTAATGAAGGGGGCTCAGCTGCATTTCTGTTTCTGCCTCTTGCTAGGAACTGTGGGCAGCTGCTACATAGCTGAGCTGTAGAAATAATCAGGCTGACCAAACACAGTCATAAGAGAGTTACCAGGCACTTTAACAAGTTACAACTCTAGAAAACAGGGCCTAATATCGCTCCAAGCAGTTTCTTCTTTACCTCTGATTCTGGTCATGGAGGCCAATACTTGAACATCTGAAGTAGGGCTGAAACAACCAATGCCAGGGTAGCCAGTTTATACAGACATTAATTATTCTGCTCTATTAATTAAAGGTAATATATTTGATTGTGTAGGTTATGTACATGTGCATTTGCCAACAAGATCAGCAGTTTTCCTCTCCTGTCTCTTCTCCCCTCTTACCTCCTAAAGTGCAGCTAATTCCCTTTAAAAATAAACTTTCCCAACCAAATCAAAAACTTGCTCCATTCATTTTAAATTACTCTCCTAAAAGTCTGTCTACCATTAGCATTTCATTACCAAGAAACAGAAATTATTGTATTTTCAATTAAAGCTTTATTTTTGAAATATAAATATACATTTTCCACTGAGGCTATTGTTATTATTTGAGGACTTGTTTTTTACATTTTGGAAAGGTATGCTGGAGACCAAGTCCCCTTTTTTGTTTCAGAATAATTTTTGTAACAAGGCATTTCAAATTTAAGAATTACCTCAATTTATATAGTCACATATATTCTCTTTAATTATACTAAATATATTTTCTTCAACTTAATTTAATTGTAATTCAGATTTTTAAAATTCTGTTATAGAAGTTAGAAGTGGAATTTTCAGCAACCTAGCTTCATAGCTTTACTTATGGGTCTTTGACAGAAATTAGAATATAAGCTCCATGAGAGCTAGTACTTTGTTTATCTCACTGCTCTGTCTCCAGCACTGAAAGAATGTCTGGCACATAACAAGTACTCAATAAAAATTTGTCAAATTAAATAATCAGAAACTAAATGGTATTTCTTCATGGACATGAATTAACTACTAAATAACACAAAATATTGATAAAATGGAACTTCGTCTGTCATTTATTTATCTGTGTGTATTTGTTTTTTTGTTTGTTTGTTTGTTTGTTTTTTTTTTTTGCGGTACGCGGGCCTCTCACTGTTGCGGCCTCTCCCGTTGCAGAGCACAGGCTCCGGACGTGCAGGCTCAGCGGCCATGGCTCATGGGCCTAGCCGCTCCGTGGCATGTGGGATCTTCCCGGACTGGGGCACGAACCCGTGTCCCCTGCATTGGCAGGCACACTCTCAACCACTGCACCACCAGGGAAGCCCTGTGTATATTTGTTGAGTGTCCCAACTGTGGATGCATTTGTGAACAAAAACAGGTTCATTCTTGGTCCTAATGGAGATTGTAGTCTCCTAAGGAACACAGATATGAATCCAAATACCCCATAAATGAAAGTATGATGATTGCAAACTGAAATTGTTCTATGAGCAATTAAAAAAAAAAAAAAAAGAAAGAAGGAAAGGAGGGAAGGAAGGAGGAAGGACTTAACTTCAATCATGGACTCAGAAAATGCCACACTCAAGGAACTGAAATTTAAGTTGAGATTAGAAGGGAAAGTTAGTATTAACTGGTAAAGAAAGGGAGAAAAAGAACCTCAGGCACAGAAAACAGGCTGGGCAAAGGCCAAGGGCAGTAGCAAACAAGGCTACTTTAAGAAATCCAAAGTAAGCTAATGTGTCTGGAAATCTACAGAGTGGAGGATGGTGGTCACCTCCTAAATGTTCGATGATAATATGTGCCATCGTTTGGGCTGGAAGAAAACTCTTCTGAATTGTCTGGCAATGTTGAATCAGCTTACTGTTCACCAGTGCAGCACTAGGCAACTCCTGTGACCAGGAGTGGGCACTTGATTCAAAGGTGGCCCCACACAGGGCTTCCTGAGCAAAAGCCCATACATGAAGAGCTCTTCCCAGAGGCAGCATTTGCAATTGTATAAAACAGTGATTCTCAGACCGTAGATAACATCATAATCACCTGAAGGATTTGTTAAAAAAGATTGCCCAGCCCTACCCGCTGGCATTTCTGCCTTAGCATGCTTGTGTTTCAAACAAGTTCTCAAGTGATGCTGAAGCTGCTGGTCCACAGCCCACTCTTAAGGTCTAGAAAACTGAAACTAGATCCCTAAGTGCTTTAGAGATGAGGCAACAGGTCCCTAGGAAGTAACAGGATAATGGAATCAACATCTAGAAGAACAGAGAACCTGTGAAAGAGAAAAATCCAGGGGGCAGAGGTCTTTCATTCCAGACCTTATCTATCAATACCAGAAATTTCCCTTTTCCTTTGCAATAGTGGCGTATTATGCCATTGTTCTATAGACCTTATTCCTTGTTTCTTCATTGATGTGTTATAAACAAAATTAAGCCCTGATGTGCAGTGACTTTGACATTTTAAGGAGATATCTTTTCTTTAGCTTCTGATTCTTTTATCAGGGATTGTCTCTCTTAAGTTGTGGCAAATAGAAAATGATAAATTACAGTGATGTCTATAAAGAATAAATAAAAATTAACAGCAAAATACTCTCTTAAAGGTAAAGTAAGATAACTAATAATATTAAGCCAGGTATCTTATCAGGCACTTCATACACATGATCTCATTTAATCCACTCTACAACATGATTAGGTGATTATTTTTGCTATTTCACAGATGAGACCAGGGAAGCTCAATTTGGTAAGTACTGGCTGAATCTGTAAGTGTCTGAACCACATTTTACAGAGATGACTCTGTAAAAGCTATCATCACTTTTGCATCACCCTATCACCATACAGTTTGCATCACCATATATATATATATATATATATATATATATATATATATAGTAGTGATTAAAAGTTGGCCCTTTGAAATCAGAATTCCTGTGTTCAACTTCAGTTCCACCCTTCATTATATACACCTTACAGGCTGCATGAAGTTTAAGCAAGCTAATAGTTTTCAAGCACAGGGAACAGTGCCTGAGACTTGAAAACCTTTATCAAAATGTATGCTTAAAGAAATAAAATAAACACAAAAGAGGAAATTTTTACCATAGAGCATAGTAAGTTTGCATTTTTAAAAAAATCATAGGGCTTCCCTGGTGGCGCAGTGGTTGAGAGTCCGCCTGCCGTTGCAGGGGACACGGGTTCGTGCCCCGGTCCGGGAAGATCCCACATGCCGCGGAGCGGCTAGGCCCATGAGCCATGGCCGCTGAGCCTGCGCGTCCGGAGCCTGTGCTCTGCAACGGGAGAGGCCGCAACAGTGAGAGACCCGCGTACCACAAAAAAAAAAAAAAAAAAAAATCATAACAGAAAAGAGTACCTACATTCTATAGGTCTTTGAATATTGTAAATGTTCTACCTTGATTGCTCAGAATTCCTTCCCAATGGAACTGACTTCAATTGCAACAGAGTGTGGAGTTCTAGCCTAAAGAAGCTTTCAAATACAGTGGAAGTTATGCAATTGGGAGGAGCTTGGTAGACGCATTGGAGATACAGGCTAAACTGTATGCCGGTTAGTTTGCCAAAGACAACTGGGGAAAGAGACAGCTGGAAGGAGTCCTCCTGGGATAAGAGCAAGTCTAAACAGTAACCTTGGGGACTGTCCTTTGAAAACAAATTTTTTGATTGGAGAAGTTCCTATAGCAATTTAGACACCCAGGGCATAATTGAAAACAAGAGAGCAATCAGTAGGAAGTTATTGAATCTTGACAGCTGGGTGTGGTCAGGGAAAGAAGCAAAGAGACAGACAAAAGCCATGTCATTGCAGGGTGATCTTGGGCTTACTAGAAACTGCACCCCCTACTAGAAACTGCACCCCCTGAAGAGCTGTGTTAGATGCTTTACACTGTGTGGGTAGGGGGGGAGGATAATAGACTTTACTAAAATAATCTAACCCAGAGGTGAAACAATATGTGACCTAACATTTCCAGTTTTCCACAAAAAATTATGAGACGTGCAAAGAAATAGGAAAGTATTACCCATATACCCCAAAAAACAGGCAACTGAAATTACTTGTGAGAGTAAACAGATGTCAGATTTAACTGATGAAGATTTCAAGGTAGTCATTATAAATATGTTCAAAGGAATCCATCATTATAGAAGTAAAGGAAGGTACAATGACAATGTCATATCAAATAGAGAATAACAATAAAGAAATAGAATATTATTTTAAAAGAACCAAGTGGAAATTTGGGAGTCAAAAAATACAACTAAAATGAAAAATTCTTGAAAGGGAGTTAATAGTATATTTGACCTGGGAGAAGCATTGGTAAACCTGGAAATGTCTTTAATTTCTCCCTCCCTTTTGAGGGACAGTTTTGCTGGATATAGGATTCTTGTTTGACTTTTTTAAAAAGCATTTTCAATACATGGACCCACTGCAGAGATTTGTATAACCTAGTTATTAGGGTCTTAGAGAATACACACAGTAAAGGGGCAAAAATGCAAGGGTCTGAGGGTATTGCTGCCCCAAACTTGGCCTTTGTGCACTGGTGCAAACTTGAATCTTGGAGACAGAGTTTTGGGTGAAGTAGAAAAGAATAGCTTTATTGCTTTGCCAGCCAAAGGGGAACAGAGCATGTTCGTGCCTTTCAAAAACTGTGTGTCCAAACCCAGGAGGATTTGGTGAGGAGTTTTACAGCAAAGGTTCAAGGGTTGGATTGTTGATAAGGATCAGGGTGTGTTCAGGGCCAGCATGCCTTTAATCTGGCCTCAAGTCGTCTCGATCTCGATCTTCTCTGAAGAGTGCTTCATCAAGTAGTTAGCATCTTCCATTTGTTGGGGGTTTTAGTTCTGTAGAAGAACTCAAAGATATTGTTATATGTATCACTTGAGGTGGAACGAGGATCCTGTCCCAAGGCTGAACTATTGTTTCTTGGCTGCTCCTCCTTTGTCTCTGTATCCTCTCCCTTCCTTGATTAGCAACTGTTTGAACCTGCCCTTTGGAACTCAGGGAAGGTCATGGAGGCTGAAGTTTATTGCCTACAAACAAGAAACAAGGGACACAGAAAGGCTTCCATGCACAGGAGCCACACAGTGTCCTGCTTGGTTTCAGTAACAGCAAGGTAACTGAGATTATATACTTCAGGGATTAGTGAAAGAATGAATTGAAGAAACCCATTAAATAGCAGGAAAGATAAATAAATAACTCTTACTCTTTTGGCCTATGATCTGGGTGAAAAAAAATCTCCCCTGAGAATAGTTAATTTCAATTTTGTTAGAGGGATTTGGAGTTGGAATTAACTCACACTGAAGATACAAAATTGACCTAAAAATACTTATCTAAAAATAGTTATCCACACTTGAGCTGATTTATTTACTTCAAGCCAAAAAACGAGCATAAAGATATTTCCATGAAAGTGATACCTAGGGTACCTGGTGAAAGCAAATGCTAAACCTCCCTGAAAAGTCATATCTTCCAAACAGACTGCATATTAGTCCCTGCTGAAAATGAACTAAAAATAAAAATATAAAAAAAAAATTAAAAAAAATAATAAAATAAATATATAATTACAAAATACATGCAGAATAAATGTCAGTGAGTCCCCATGAAAGAATTTCAGGAAAGAAATGTTTAAATATGTATGGTGAACTATTATTCAACATAGTTTTGAAGTATTAGCCACAGCAATCAGAGAAGAAAAAGAAATAAAAGGAATCCAAATGGGAAAAGAAGTAAAGCTGTCACTCTTTGCAGATGACATGATACTATACATAGAGAATCCTAAGATGCCACCAGAAAACTACTAGAGCTAATCAATGAATTTGGTAAAGTAGCAGGTTACAAAATTAATGCACAGAAATCTCTGGCATTGATATATACTAATGATGAACAATCTGAAAGTGAAATTAAGAAAACACTCCCATTTGCCACTGCAACAAAAATAATAAAATATCTAGGAATAAACCTACCTAAGGAGACAAAAGACCTGTATGCAGAAAATTATAAGACACTGATGAAAGAAATTAAAGATGATACAAATAGATGGAGAGATATACCATGCTCTTGGATTGGAAGAATCAACATTGCAAAAATGACTTTACTACCCAAAGCAATCTACAGATTCAATGCAATCCCTATCAAACTACCCCTGGCATTTTTCACAGAACTAGAACAAAAAGTTTCAGTTTGTATGGAAACACAAAAGATCCTGAATAGCCAAAGCAATCTTGAGAAAGAAAAACGGAGCTGGAGGAATGAGGCTCCCTGACTTCAGACTATACTACAAAGCTACAGTAATCAAGAAAGTAGGGTACTGGCACAAAAACAGGAATATAGATCAGTGGAACAGGATAGAAAGCCCAGAGATAAACCCACGCACATATGGTCACCTTATCTTTGATAAAGCAGGCAAGAATACACAGTGGAGAAAAGACAGCCTGTTCAATAAGTGGTGCTGGGAAAACTGGGAAGCTATATGTAAAAGAATGAAATTAGAACACACCTAACACCATACACAAAAATAAACTCAAAATGGATTAAAGACCTAAATGTAAGGCCAGACACTATCAAACTCTTAGAGGAAAACGTAGGCAGAGCACTCTATGACATAAATCACAGCAAGATCCTTTTTGACTCACCTCCTAGAGAATGGAAATAAAAACAAAAATAAACAAATGGGACCTAATGAAACTTAAACGCTTTTGCACAGCAAAGGAAAACATAAGCAAGGTGGAAAGACAACCCTCAGAATGGGAGAAAATATTTGCAAACATAGCAACTGACAAAGGATTAATCTCCAAAATATACAAGCAGCTCATGCAGCTCAATATCAAAAAAACAAAAAAGCCAATCCAAAAATGGGCAGAAGACGTAAATAGACATTTCTCCAAAGAAGATATACAGATTGCCAACAGACACATGAAAGAATGCTCAACATCATTAATCACTAGAGAAATGCAAATCAACACTACAATGAGATATCATCTCATACCGGTCAGTATGGCCATCATCAAAAAATCTGCAAACAATAAATGGCGGAGAGGGTGTGGAGAAAAAGGAACCTTCTTGCACTATTGGTGGGAATGTAAATTGATACAGCCACTATGGAGAACAGTATGGAGGTTCCTTAGAAAATGAAAAATAGAACTACCATACAACACAGCAATCCCACTACTGGGCATATACCCTGAGAAAACCAGAATGCAAAAAGAGTCATGTACAAAAATGTTCATTGCAGCTCTATTTACAATAGCCAGGACATGGAAGCCACCTAAGTGTCCATCAACAGATGAACGGATAAAGAATATGTGTTACATATATACAATGGAATATTACTCAGCCATAAAAAGAAATGAAATTGATTTATTTGTAGTGAGGTGGATGGACCTAGAGTTTGTCATACAGAGTGAAGTAAGTCAGGAAGAGAAAGACAAATACCATATGCTAACACATATATATGGAATCTAAAAGAAAAAAGAAATGGTCATGAAGAACCTAGGGGCAAGAAGGGAATAAAGACACAGACCTACTAGAGAATGGACTTGAGGTTAGGGGGAGGGGAAAGGGTAAGCTGTGACAAGCTGAGAGAGAGGCATGGACATATATACACTACCAAACATATAATAGATAGCTAGTGGGAATCAGCCGCATAGCACAGGGAGATTAGCTCGGTGCTTTGTGACCACCTAGAGGGGTGGGATAGGGAGGGTGGGAGGGAGAGAGACACAAGAGGGCAGAAATATGGGGACATATGTATATGTATAACTGATTCACTTTGTTTTAAAGCAGAAACTAACACACAATTGTAAAGCAATTATACTCCAATAAAGATGTTTTAAAAAAATGTATGGTGAAATTACTAAAGCCATTAAATGATCAATAACAATTGGTAAGCAAAGATGAAACCCCATAAAAAGTTAAGGTGTTAAAAATTGGAGAGATTAACACAACCTCATGAAGTTTAGAGAGGTACATATATGCCTACATATCATTAAAATGCAGCATAATAATTGCTACAAGCGAGTTATAAACTGAGCACTATTCTATAGGAATATATGAGACAGACTGTGTAGCATCAAAAAAGTCTTCCTTTATTCATGAGACATTTAAGATGAAACTTTATCTTTAAGATGAAACCTTTAAGACAAAATTTGAGGAAAGGATAGTTTTATAGGAAACAGGTGGCAGGGGCACCAGTGTGAAATTTAGTGTGTATAAGGCAAGGGGGGGCAACATTATTAAGGGCAAAGGCTAAAGAAAAGGAGGCTTATTTGAAGAATTTCACAAAGCTTAGTGTTGTGTGGTGTTTTGTGCAATAAGGGGAATGGCAGGGCTTAAATTTGGTGGTAGCCTGATTATGCAAAACCTCCTTGACCTTCAAAGGAGCTAGATTTGCAACTGAAAACAAGTAAGTCCACTGAAAGATTGTGAGAAGGGGAGAGATATGGGAAGATTCACAGGTTAGAGAGGGTGCACTGGCAATGATGGAAGCTGGCCCCAGAACAGAGGTTTATAGGTGAGAAGAGAATCTATTGCACTAGCTCAGCAGACTCTGTGACCTTGGATTTGGAGAATAGGATGCATATGAATGACCTGGTTATTGGGAGTTTAGAGAACATGCATTAAAAGGGAAAAAATGCAAGAGTAATAGCAAAAAGAACTGAGATTATATACTCTGGGGATTAGAGGGGTAGGAAAGAAAATGAAGACAGGAGAAACTGTCTGTTTTATAAAGATATAGCTGAATATTAATTGCTACAGCATTAAATTTTTTTTAAGGGTCCAAGGAATAACAAACACCATGTAGGAAACAGGAAAGGAAAGGGTGTCAGTGAAACCCTGTTTCCACAGCCTGAAATGTGTGGGTAGATTATCAATATATTGAATCTTTGTTTAGTTTTTAATGTGGCCTAAAGAGGTGCCATTTGCTCCTTGGGAAAAATCTTATCCCAATATTGAGTTCTGAAGCCCCAGGTTTTCTTCTGTTACCATATTTTTGGCCACCGCTGTGCCCCATTCATAGTGCCCACCCACACTTTTCCAACAAGGCTCTTGTTCCTAGAACAAATTAAGTGATTATGGAATGTGTTTCAAAATCCAGAGCAAGGCATTTCTTCTGAATAACCAGGTTTCTCAGAAACAAAGACTTAAATTTGAGTGGAGTTGGTCAAAAATCAAGGCACCCAGCAATTCCTTTCATACAACACAACCCAAACTTCCACTTTTCCTGCCCCACAAGAATCCCACAGTTTCAGCAACAGGAAACAAAATGTTGCCACTCTCAATCTAGGGCAGTACATCCAACGGGGAGAAAAAAAAAAAAAAAAAACAACTTGGTTTTTGAGAAGCATCTTTTATTAATTCACATAATCTGAAATACCCCCTGGCCATGATCACTACCATCTTTGATGTGGCGTCTGCATACTGTCCGCACATCCTTATGCCTCCACAAGAGTGGGGGCGCCTAAATGAAAGCAGTATGGTAGGGCTGGAAAGAAATACTTAACTATTGAACACAGTGTCTTAACACAGAAGCTCTGTGGATTTCCCCTGTTGATAGGATAGTTCTCAAGACCTCACAGAAACACCTCAGATTCATTGCACAGGTCCCACGGAGAAGCACAGCCTTGCTGCTTCTTCCAGCACATTTTGGCAGCGTTCCATCGAACATCTCAAGGAAATTCAACTCAGGCAATGGCTTAACAAATGCATTCAAGGTCAGAGAAAATATTTCCCAACATTACTATTGATCTCTTGGCTTACTGCAGAGAGGACAGGAATCGCTAACTTGATTTGATGGTTAAAAGTCCTTTGTTTGTGGGCTGCTCAGAAAATAGTTCCTCTCTTCTCCTTCAGTCTTCGTATCCCTAGGGCTTTACTTTGAATGGAAGAAGGGAAGGGTAACCTAAAAATCTTTCTCTTTTTCTCTTTCCATCTTTTTTCCTTCCTCTTCTCTCTCAAGCACATAAACATGCACCACATACACAAATACACTTGCAGGAAGATGTATATATTTTTTAAAAACCCTCAAAGCTCTTCCAAAAATATCAGAGAGATCAAAATAGTGAGCTCTTTCATTAGAATCTGAAAGTTCTGTGATTTTCCCATCAATCTATCTATATCAGAGCACACAGCCACAATTTTTATTTACTGTGCAGCATTTATTTATTAAAATAATGTATTTTGACAAACTTATGAACTTTCTCCTTCACTCCTCTGTTTATTCTCATTCCAATTCACCCACCATCTCTGCAACCTACACTTTTTTTTATATTTCCCATTATAAAATCTTTCTCATCACTTCTACTGGAGGCAAGACCAACAAGGGGTACAACCTAAGCAAACCAGTTAGGCTTCTCCTCTGTCTTCCTGTCAAGCTATTCCACACGCTACAGAAACTCAATGGCCTCAGTCCATTTAGTCTGACACCACACTCCTGTCTAACTTCCCTGAAAGTGAAATTACTTGTCCTTTCAATCTGAACACAACTTCTTTTTTTTTTTTTCAGTGAACTTAATCACAGTAACATCTTAGGAGAATAACAATTTTATTTTAATCTTTCCTCCTAAGACATAAGACAAAAACCTGTTTCCTTGATTCTTTAAAGATTTTATCTGTGCTTCATTTACAGCAACCTGAATGGACCTAGGGATTATCATACTAAGTGAAGTAAGTCAGACAGAGAAAGACAAATGCCAAATGACATCACTTATATGTGGAATCTAAAAAAATGATACAAATGAACATATTTACAAAACAGAAACAGACCCCCAAACATAGAAAACAAATTTATGGTTACCAAAGGAGAAAGAACGGTAGGGATAAATTAGGAGTTTGGGATTAATAGATACACACTACTATATATAAAATAGATAAATAAAAAGGACCTACTGTATAGCACAAGGAACTATATTCAATATCTTGTAATAACCTATAAAGGAAAATAATCTGAAAAATAATGTATATGTTTATATACATGTATATATATAACTGAATCAATTTGCTGTACACCTGAAACTAATACAACATTGTAATTCAACTATACTTCAATAATTTTTTTAAAATCCAAAAAAAAGAAATAAAAAAAGATTATCTGCATTTATAAAAGATGAAGGTATAAACAGTTGAGGATAAAATAGTATAGGTATCCCCATTTAGTCCTCTCTACCCCTTAATCGATTGTTTTACTCTATAAGTCAAAGTAATACCAGCTGCTTTAACAACAATAATAAATGGAAAATGTATAATGGCTAACACTCAATGGTAGAAATTTATTTCTACTTCCAAAATAGTTCATCCTAGTTGGTAAATAGCTCTACTCCAAGTGGCAGTTCCGGGATTCAAGCTCCTTTCATACTGTTCTTCCAACACAAGCTAATGGAAAAAGAAAGAACATTAGAAAGGCAAACATGGAAGATTTTTATAAGATAGTTCTCAAAGTAGTAAAGATCATATTCCACTAGCATGAACTTAGTTACATAATCACACTTATGAATGAGAGGTGCTGGAAATGTGTTCTAGCTGTAGGCTTAAGATGAAGTCAAGACAGATATGAAGATTAGCTAACCAGTCTCTGCCAAATTTGCTTTCTGTTTAGAAAGATTCCTGTAGCTATTCTTTGAGTTGGTTTGCAAGCAAGTCTCTTGCAAAGCTAAGCAATTCTCTTAGCTTTCCTTCATCTGAGAATGTCTTTATTTTCCCTTCATTCCTGAAGGATATTTTCATTGGATATAGAGTGCATAGCTGACAGGACTTTCCTTTCAGCACTGCCTTGTAGCCGTCATGTTATCAGATGACAATAAAACTGTTGTTGAGGTGGTGTTTCTCTATTAATAATATGTTGTTACTTTCTGGCTACTTTCAAGATTTCTTTAGTTTTCAGAAGTTTCCATTATGATGTGTATTAGCATGAATTCCTTTGGATTTATCCTACCTGGGATTCTCTCAGCCTTTTGAAGCTGTGG
Source organism: Aethalodelphis obliquidens (assembly GCF_003676395.1). Classification (NCBI taxonomy): domain Eukaryota; kingdom Metazoa; phylum Chordata; class Mammalia; order Artiodactyla; family Delphinidae; genus Aethalodelphis; species Aethalodelphis obliquidens. The sequence goes on from NW_020837962.1 coordinate 28,482,575, forward strand.
GTTTATATGTCTTTTGCCAAATTTGGGAAATTTTCAGACACTATTACTTCCAATCCCTTATCAATCCTCCTCTTTCTCTCCTTTCCTTCGTCAACTCTAATGATGTGAATGTTAGCTCTTTTGTTGTTATCCCACAAGTCTCTGAGACTGTTTATCCTTTTCCAGAGTATTTTCTTTCTGCTGTTCAATTTGGGTAAACTCTATCGATCTGTCCTCAAGTTCACTAATTCTCTCCTCTGTCATCTTCACTCTATGTTTGAGCTTATCCAGTGAGTTTTTAATTTCAACTGTATTATATTTCAGTTCTAAAATCTGCATTTGATTCTTATTTATTACATTTAATTCTTTGCTGAGATTTTCTGATTTTTCATTTGTTTCAAGAAAATTTGTAATTACTTGTTGAAGCATTTCTGTAATTGGCTGCTTTAAGATTCTTGGCAGAGAATTCCAGCCTCTGAGTCATCTCTGTTGAATGTTTGATCTCATTCTAGTTGTGATTTTCCTGGCTCTTGGTATTATGAGTGATTTTCTATTTTATCCTGCACATTTTAGTATTATTTTGTGAGACTCTGGATCCTATTTAATCTTATTTCTTAGCAGACAGTCCATCTGTTGAGGTGTAGCCTGAGGACCAGGTGGATGGAGTGAGCTGGAGTGAAGCCTGAGGATTTGAGTTTCTAACAAAATTCCAAGTGATGCTGATGCCCCAGGTTTGGCTGCGGCACTGTGAGAACCAGAGGATTAGACCAAAGAAAAGTTGGGTTTCCATGCTGGGTGATTTTACTTCCCACCAGGCCCTGCCAGAAACATGCTAGCAAAAATTTGACACCAACTCAAACTTCCCTGTTGACCTAGGTGGGGTTGCTAGGGACTTTTACTTCCTTGCTGGGCCTTGCTAACACCTGAGGAGGGAGAACAGAGGGCTGACTTACACTGACTTGTTACTGGAAGGTGGGAGCAGAAGCTCAGCTGCTTACTGGGGAAACTTCTGGCACCAGAGGAAAGGAGGGAGGAAGGAGAGTGCAGATTATCCCACCTCCCACTATCCCATTATGCATCCTTGATGCCAAGTATGAGAACTTCACTATTTTTGGAATTGTCATCTCAACATGTGGCTTCCAGAGCCACTGAGACACAGAGAGCAAGCGATGGAGGATCCTAATTCTCTGAAACCTTCTTCAGTTGAGACATACCTAGAGGTGTACCACATTCTGGCAGGTCTTTCCACACTCTAAGTCCTGTTTCTCTTTTTTCTTCCCATCCATCAACAGCTAAACCTTACATTCTGATGCTTTATGACAAAGAAAAGTGGTGATTTTTATCAGTTCATACAGGTATGGAAATCTTAATGGCATAACCTAATAGCAGAGAGTGGGGCAGGAATTTAAGTGATTTGCGCAGTATGATAATTAATTTATGTGTCAACTTGGCTAGGCTATGTGCCAAGATATTTGCTCAAACTCCAGTCTAGATGTTGCTCTGAAGGTATTTTTTAGATGTGATTAATATTTAAATTAGTAATTTAATTTACTACTCTGTGTAAAGGAGATTTCCCTCTGTGATATGGGGGGGGCCTCATACAATCCGTTGAAGGCCTTAAGAGAAAAAGATTGATGTCCTCCAGAGGAAGAAGTGTTTCCGCCTCCAGACTGCATTGCAGACTCAAGTTGAAGCATTAACACCCCTGAGTCTCTAGCCTGCTGGCCTGCCCTTCAAACTTTAAAATACATATTCTCACTGAATCTCTCTCTCTCTTTCTCTTTCTCTCTCTGTCTCTCTGTCTCTCTGTCTCTGTCTCTGTCTCTCTCTCTCACACACACACACACACACACACATACATGCATCCTATTGTGTTCTTTTCTATGGAGAACCCTGACAGAGAAGTTAATAATAACTAATTTCATTGATTGGATGTCTTCTATGCTCACTATACTAAAAGCTTTAGATTCCCTATTTAAGTTTCAAAATTACTATATGAGATACGTAGTACTATTGCACTTTTAAAATGAAGCAACCTAAATGTCCATCAACAGAGGAATGGTTAAAGAAGATGTGGTACATATATACAATGGACTACTACTCAGCCATAAAAAGGAATGAAGTTGAGTCATTCGTAGAGATGTGGATGGACCTAGAGAGTGTCATACAGAGTGAAGTAAGTCAGAAAGAGAAAAACAAATGTCGTATATTAACACATATATGTGGAATCTAGAAAAATGGTACAGATGAACCTATTTGCAAAGCATAAATAGAGACACAGACATAGAGAAAAAATGTATGGACACCAAGGGGGGCAAAGGGGTGGTGGTGGGATGAATTGGGAGATTGGGATTGACATATATACACTACTATGTATAAAATAGATAACTGATGGGCTTCCCTGGTGTCGCAGTGGTTGAGAGTCTGCCTGCCGATGCAGGGGACACGGGTTCGTGCCCCGGTCCGGGAAGATCCCACATGACGCGGAGCGGCTGGGCCCGTGAGCCATGGCCGCTGAGCCTGCACGTCCGGAGCCTGTGCTCCTCAACGGGAGAGACCACAACAGTGAGAGGCCCGCGTACCGCAAAAAAAAGATAACTGATGAGAACCTACTGTATAGCACAGGAAACTCTACTCATTGCCCTGTAGTGACTTAAATGGGAAAGAAATCCAAAAAAGAGGGAATATATGTATACATATAGCTGATTCACTTTGCTGTACAGCAGAAACTAACACAACATTGTAAAGCAACAATACTCCAAAAATTCTTTTTTCAAATGAGGAAATTGAGTTACAAAGGGGATAAGTAACTTGTAGTTAAGACAGTAATATTTGATTTGAATTCAAATGTGCTGGCTCCAAAGTCTTTTAACAACCACTGTACAAATTGACTGGAATTCAAAACTCCTTGGTAACCACATTAGAGTTGTATTAGCTTCTTATATCAGGTTCAGATGCTTAAATCATCAATACAGGGCACCTTTAACTTTAGGCTTTGTACCATTTAATGTACCTATATAGATGAACTATACCTGATCTCTTCCTAGAGAATAATTCAATAGGATGCTCATCTGCCCACTTTTTTTTCATTTTCCTAACTATAAACTTAAGTAGCAAGAGGTGCTTGCTACTTCTTCACTACTGATGAAAGAGAGAATAAAAGAAAGTTGTTCAGTATAGTATTATCTTCTTCTATAGTAATTTATGGAGCCAATTATGGATGCTGCTTGGCATTGTCAATAAACCAACAAGTGTTTGAGAGTTTATTTCTTGTCCTTCCCTGTTACTACAGCCAGGAAGATATAGTTCTATAAGATACACTAACCTGTGGTGGCATTAACAGACTTTTAGGGAGCATAATGAACATATATGAAGCAATTAGAGAGCAGCATAGTCCAGAACACATTTAAGTGACAAATTGTTCAGAGAAGTGAATTTACAGATGGACTGGCATAGCTATGAAAAATAAGCTAAAGACATACAGATGGCCAAAAGGCACATGAAAAGATGCTCAGCATTGCTAATTATTAGAGAAATGCAAATCAAAACTGTAATGAGGTATCACCTCACACCGGTCAGAAAGGCCATTATCAAAAGTCTACAAATAATAAATGCTGGAGAAGGTGTGGAGCAAAGGGAACCCTCCTACACTGATGGTGGAAATGTAAATTGGTGCAGTCACTATGGAGAACAGTATGGAGGTTCCCTAAAAATAGATGTACCATATGATCCTGCAATCCCACTCCTGAGCATATATCTGGAGAAAATCATAATTTGAAAAGATACATGTACACCAATGTTCATCAGCGCTATTTACAATAGCCAGGACATGGAAGCAACCTAAATGTCCATCAACAGAGGAATGGATAAAGAAGATATGGCACTATATATATATATATATATATATATATATATATATAAATAAATATATATATATAATGGAATATTACTCAGCCATAAAAAAGAATGAAATAATACCATTTGCAGTAACATGGATGGACCAGAGATTATCTTACTAAATGAAGTAAGCCAGACAGAGAAAGACAAATATCATATGATATATCTTATATGTGGAATCTAAAGTTAAAAAAAAGACACAAATGAACTTATTTCCACAACACAAGGAAACTCACAGACACAGAAAACAAACTTATGGCTACTGAAGTGGAAAAAAGGGTGGGAGGAGGGATAAATTAGGAGCCTGGGATTAACATATACCCACTATTATGTATAAAACAGATAGATTAACATATACACAATACTATGTATAAAATAGATAACTATGTATAAAATAGATAACTAAAAGGACCTACTGTATAGCACAAGGAACTATGCTCAATATTATGTAATAACCTATAAGGGAAAATAATCTAAAAAATAATCTGAAAATAATATAAGAGAAAAGAATCTGAAAAAGAATCACTGTACTGTACTCCTAAAACTTACATGATATTGTAAATCAACTATTTTTCAATATATTTTTTTTTAAATATGCTGGAGCCACTAGAATTAGAAAAGTCAAAAGGATGCATAAAATGCAGTTCGTGCATTATTCTAGGCTGTGGTTCTCAAACTCTAGCAGAGAACAGAACAACCTGGAGGGAGGGCCTGTTAAAACATAGATTGCTGAGCCCGATCCCTAGAGATTCTGATTCAGTAGGTGTGGAGCACAGCCAGAGAATCTGTATTTACCAGGTGCTTCTGATACTACTGGACTAAGGACAGCACTTTAATAACCACTGGTCTATCTAGGCTATTCACACTAACGGGCTGGGTCTGTTAGCACCTTACACATTTCAGAGATCAACTTATAATACCTGCTGTTGGCTTTGAGGTCTTCTGATTTTTCTTTAACCTTCTTGAATTTCATTGCAATAAATATGTCCTAATAACAAACTCTAGGCTATGCCACTTCAAAGAAAATGATGGCAATGGAGCCAAAAACTGACTGCCTGGATGAAACCAACATTGATTGTTCTGTTTGAAAATAGTTCAATCTTTGATACATTCATCTACAAATCCTACATCAAAGTGAACTCCCAGGTTCTGTCAGATTTCTTCTTTCTAGTAAGAGATGAAACGTTTGTCTGCTGTCATTCTCTTAACGTGATAATTAGACAGTGTGATAATACAGTTTTCCTGGTGTTTAGAATCCTTGATCATACCTTGTAATCATAAATATAGGCCACAGACTCAATGACTTAATTATAAGTGGGATGGTAGACTGATAGAGAAAAACTTCTATCCTCAGGGTAGAAAATGAATCTTTTGAACATATTTTAGAATCAATCTATGGTAAACACTTAAAAATGGATTGAGTGCTTATAACTCAATCTCACATGGTGATTTGAATATCCCCTTGACATATTCGCCTTCATGTCTTCACACCTGCTCCACTTAGCATGTTCTCTCAGCTCATCCTCGTCACACCAAATTCCTCAGCTTTTTCGAAGCCCAGATCATGTCTGTTCAATCCATTGACCTATGACTCTTGTCGACACCCATTTATTTATCGAACACATCCTATCCATCCAGGCTCCGTGCTAGGAGCTAAAGATACAAGGTGAATGAAACACAAGAGAATACCCTGTGGTGAGGGAGACAGACTTGTAAACATATAAAGGCAATAAAGTATCAGGGGGACTATCACAGAAGTATAATGGCCACATTTTGACTCAAAGACAAATGATCAACTTTGTTTTTTGTATTATTGTGTTTTTTGTATTATCGTCTAAAATATCATGTGAGTGAATTCTGTCTTCCTCTGCCAATGTTTCATGTATTCTCAAAAAATTGTTTCTTAACAAATGTTGAAACAGTCATTGATTTATATATTTAATGTTAAAAGTGTCCTCTGTGAAGCCTAAGTATTTATAACATCCCTCTCATTATAGTGAGAGCATAAAAGAAAAGGCATCAAATGGTAAGTAACCCCAACATTCCAATAGGTTGATGAGTTCAGGATATAAGCTCTCTGAATAAATTATACATATATAACTATATATATATATATAACTATATATATAACTATATATAACTATATATAACTATATAACTATATATAACTATATAACTATATAACTACATATATATGGGCTTCCCTGGTGGCGCAGTGGTTGAGAGTCCGCCTGCCGATGCAGGGGACACGGGTTCGTGACCTGGTCCGGGAAGATCCCACATGCCGCGGAGCGGCTAGGCCCATGAGCCATGGCCGCTGAGCCTGCAGATCCGGAGCCTGTGCTCCGCAACGGGAGAGGCCACAACAGTGAGAGGCCCGTGTACAGCAAACAAACAAACAAACAAACAAACAAACTATATAAATGGACATGGAAATAATTAACATTAGATGTGGGAAACAGAGGAAATTAGATCATAGCCAGATATTTCCTTAGAATCCCCTTCCATCATTGGCAAAAAAACAACAACAGCAAAGTGATTTGTTAGTATCCTAGTGGGGAGAGATTAGAGTTTATAAGAACCACAGACCAGTGATGTCTGGCTACACTGCTAGTAGCTGTATACATATGAACTCTATTAGTAATTACACAAAAAACTTTAAACCATGCAATTCCATCTGCAGTGTTAAGAAATCTTATACTAGAAGAAAACTCAGATATTAAGTACCATAATGACGTTTGTAGGTACTTCTCTATTCTCTAAAATATGACAACAACAAGAGAGCAAATACTGATACAATGGAGAGGAGTGAATGAAAGAGTTCCATTTTTCTTGACCTGGCCTACCCTTTATCCCCTGGATTGGATCCATGTCTAAACAATAATAGATCATAGAAACATTTAATTATTAATGTGAACACCTAATTTCTGCAGAACTATGCAGTTCCAATACATGAACTCAGTGGTCCTTCTAAAATGTTATAAACTCTCAATTTCCTGGGCACTCTCACTCTTTGACAAATGGTAATTTGATTAGTTTATAGGTAACATTGAAGGTCCTATTTTGCAATAATAGTTCCCCTTGCAATTTTAAAAGCTGTATGTAGTAATCCCTACCTTAATATGAAATGAGAAGTCAAGTTCCCTAGAGCAAATTATAAATTTAAAGGAAATAAATCCTCAAAGCAATCAAAATGTATGTCTCAAAAACCTCTACACAAATGCTTATGATCTCATAAGTCATTCAGCCACTCATTGGGCACACAGCATCTCAGAAGGAATAAATTGACATTAAGTTATTTTATGAAAGCTATTGAGTTTTATGGTTTAATGTTAGGGACTTTTCTTTGTTTCAAAAACATATGGTTTAGTTGCATATGTATATGTATTTAGTTGCATACTGGAGTGAACATGCAGAGAGATTAGTCCAGCGTAACAACAATGTTGTTGAAAACCAAATAATTCCTAATTGCATGTCTACCTCAAGTCAACGTGAAGATATTAAGAATCACTGTGACAGCAAGATGGAATGGTCACTAACTGGTCGAGAGGAAATAGAGCAATTATAAAAAGTTGACTTAATCATTAAAAACAGTATAGCCAAATAGTATAGAGGCAAACAATTGCATACACTTCAAATCTCCTCAGTCCACAAGTTCATTGCTTGTCCCAAGTTTTGTTTTTTGCTGTATCTTCAGAGGTTAAATCAGCACCTAACAAGCTCACTCCCCTAAACAGTACTCAAACAGCATCACTGCTTTATCTCATTTCTAACCCATACGACTGAATTTTCCCGACAGAAGAGGTACATGAGAAAGCAAAGCTTAGTCTCAGCTTTGCTATTTATAATATTCTTACTTTATTTTCCTAGGTTGCAGTCTTGAATATTGCTTAATGAGTAGCTGTTTAGTGATCTCTGCTATATGTAAAACTATATATGCCTGTATAATTAATAACACTTAGAAGTAATTGAACAGTCCTATAAAAAAGACTGTAATCTTCACCTTACATGTATCCTACAATCAGTCAATGGATGAATTAGATTTGAAATGATGTCTTTCTGATTTCAAATCCCATATCCTAGCTCTGTCCCTCCTCTGCATTCTCTTTTTTAGACTAAAACTGCTAGAGAAAAGAAAACCACAACATTGCATTATTATAAGGAATAACACAAGAACAAGAGGATGATCTTATTAGTCCCTCTTCAAGGGCGTGATCTAAGTATCTAATTACACAAATGATAAAATATGGATCACTACTCTACCTGGCTCATACTTATTTTTGTCTCCTTGAAACTTCTGAAGATTTAGAAGTCAAAGCCAAATGAAATGGATAGTACAGGATAAAAACATTACATGAGGAAAAAGAATTACTTAAGATGTACCAGACCTTATTTAAATCTAGGCTCTTAGGAGTGACAATGTACAGGTTACACAAAGAAGAAAAGCTGGAATGGCATGAATGAAAGTTTTGAAGACACTGACACAATCTTGATTCCTGGAGTGAAACATCTGACCTAAGCATTTCCCTCATCTTCACTCTCCAATATGTAAATTGGTTGTAAAATGGGTCACATGAAAACCTCTCCTTTTCTTCTTCAAGGACATCACTTGCTATAATCTGAATTATAATACTCAGAGTTTTATAAAAGAAACATGGCCATGATTATTTCTTGTATGATTTTAATGAAGAAATTAGGCAAAAACATGAGGTTTATAGTCTCAGAGACCTGTATGTGATCTTATTTGACTTTAGTTTTCTTTCTCCACTAGATTTTTATGGATAATTCTAAAGATAGAAACATTAATTTTATAAAAGGATTTTATGGGCAGAAAATGTGGTTTGGAATCCTGGCTGATAGCTTCATCGTGAAAGAAACCATTTACTCCTCACATTCTTTGCCAAGAATTCTCCACAGGATTCAGGAGTTTATAAAGGAGAGGACCCCCACCCCATATGCTACCAGTTTCATTTCGTGCTCCACCTGCATCTTTTGCTCCAGGCACAGGACAACTTAAGTTTCCTATAATATGCCATGTACTCAATTATCCTCGCGTTTTGCTCCAGTTGTTTTATTATTTTTGTTCCCAAACATTTCTACTCAGTCTTCCTCATTTACCTTCTGCTACCTGTTTACCATTTGTTACCTGCCTTTGATAGCTCTAGTCTTCTACCTGAGACCTTTATTGTTTTCCTTCTTCCTGCTCCAGGTATAACACTTACTCACAATGGCTTTGCCTGCTCCTTTCACAAGAATAGCAAACTTCTTAAAAGCAAAGATGGTGGTGTGTCTGCTTCATACCCTCAACCCTTACAACATGCTTAGCACACAGTACCTCAGAGATATTTATTTGCAGGATGAGTGGAGAACGTGTAGATAATTTAAGCTTCTGCACTTGTGTCCTCTGCTTTTAAAAAGATGGAGCTTCTGACATATCATGAGTAGAATTGGGGCATTGCTTTGCTTTGCCAAGGGTATTTATTAATTTTAAGGGTAGGCACTTTATTTCTGGTAAATAATTGTATGCTCATAGGGAAAATTAAAAACTTTCCCCAAATTGAAAAAAAGTTATCATGTTAAGAAAGAATATAAGAATTCAACTTGCATAAATTTTATTTTAATTTCATAATTATCTTAGAAGAGAAAGAAAAAAAAGAAGCGTAGAAGTGTTCCACCCAAGGTGATAGAGTGAGTTTAGCACAAATAGTGAAATGCCTGCTTTTCCAATGCTAGGTCACAATCAGGCTTTATTCATCCTGTAAATTTCACATATGTCTCAAGGAGAGTTTTACTATCTTGAATCCATTGCTCAATCTTAGCTTGGAGGAGCCATGGGAGCAGTATTAGCCAGTTAAATCTTCACTGACTTTCTAAATCTGAATCATGCTGAGACTGTGTAGGCTGCCAAGTTCAAGCATGGTTCCTTTTTCTAGGAGAGTTTTGCCTAAGTTGTGTGGCTGAGACCACTGAATCTTTTGCACCCTCTGCTATGGGCGTTTTTTCAAACAGGACCTCACCTCACCCTCTCCCAGTGGAAAGAAGCCATAGGATCCGCTAACTGAAAGGCTGCTGAGCCTCGAAAACGGCATTGCTAACATTCTTCACAGTTGGCCTTCTCTTCTCAGAATTACACTTTAAATGGAATCAATGCCCTAAGGGTTTGGTCCTATTCATTTAATTGGTTCTAATTTATTCTCCCTCTGGATCCCTACCTTACAAGAAATGTAAACTCAGCCAAAAGAGCACATCTCTCTGTAGAATGGAGAATAGAAAAGGTTGTCATATATGAAGGACATCGTCAGAGGTAAGTCCATTTACAGCTACTTATGTTTGATAATTCCTTGTTCCTGTTTTAGGGTTGGGATGTTGGCTCCCTCCAGGCATCTCATATTTGAGAGATATAGTCTGACCTATTTGGGTGCCATAGTCTGTCAGACAATTTTAAATCCTGAAACCCCAGAATGATTATTTTGCTAGAAATTAACCAAACAATTGAAAATATGGCAACATCAAGTTATTTTAAATGCAAGAAGCTTTCCTTGTTTGAAAAGTTGGTTCTAAAGTATAAGTAAATAAACAGAATCAGAAACAATGATAAATTGGTGTGAATATAAGTTTGGATGTCGGTGGGAATAAGACCACTTCACATTCAGCTTGAGTTGAAAAAGGTAGAAAAAAGTTTTGTTGTTGCTGTTGTTGTTTTTTAACTTTTGTTTTCCTTTAATTATTTTACTGAATCACCCTACACGAAGTGTGGAAACCAGAAGTCTGCTAAATCTAATTTATACATTATTCCTCTACCCCCACCCCACCTCACCCACCAAAAATAAAACCATGAATGATGGTAGGAACAGTAGGAGTTCATAGTCGATCTTTTGTTTGTTTGTTTGGTTTGCGGTACGCGGGCCTCTCACTGCTGTGGCCTCTCCCGTTGCGGAGCACAGGCTCCGGACGCGCAGGCTCAGCGGCCATGGTTCACAGGCCCAGCCGCTCCGCGGCACGTGGCATCCTCCGGGACCGGGGCACGAATCCGCGTCCCCTGCATCGGCAGGCGGACCCCCAACCACTGCGCCACCAGGGAAGCCACATAGTCGATCTTTTTGATGCATTGAATTTGAAACAATGATACAGTGTGATGAGTGGTGAACGTCAGCTTGGAATACAGAGTAGCCTGTTTGTTAGCATCGTTTGAAACCATTGGAACAATATCTTAGTAAAAACAACTGCAGGTAAGTACATTTAGAGCACATAGCATACAATTATTTAAAATTCTAAGCTTTAGGGCCAAATTATTTCCGATATAACCCGATTCTTGTTAGGATCTTCAAACACCTTGACATGTAGATAATAATCTGAGCCCCCAGATCATGTCTTGTGGAAATTCAAAGCCCCCACTGGGCAAGATTATTGTAATTTTCTAAAGGGCCTTACATTGGTCAGGTTGGAGCAACCCACACTTTTAAATCAACCTCTTTGGTGTCTGAATCGTTTAATTTTTTAAAAGTGAGCATCAGTGTACGATGAGTCCAGGTATTCCGTGGCATCCATCCAGATGATACAGCCAAAGACAGCATGCCATTTCTTACCTAGACAGCATACTGTTTGCACCTTGTGCTTATCCCACAACATAAAGAAGTCGTCTTTCTCTCTAAATGGCTAATTGTATTAAGAAGTGCAGTGTCAGAGAAACTTCAATAGGGAAAAGTAATGGTCTCTAGGACTTGGTCTCCAATGATATCGTCTCCTATTTACAGCTTGTCTTAACCCTTTGCATTAATCTCTCTCATCATGTAATAAACTACTTCTATCGAAGAAAGAGTTATGGAAAATTTATCCACCTGGGTCTTAGTTGTAGCTATGTGGTGTGAAAAATAAAGTCTTCTTTAATCCACAAGATGTCGTTCCTTGAAGACAGCAGTCATTCCTTGAAGGTACTAATTGGGACTAGGACTCTTTTTTCTTGTTTATTAGGAGACAATAGGTTGTAATAGTCATACTTTCCTGGAAAATTCAAGCATGCAAGTCTTTCAGGTGGTAAAAACTTAGCTAGTGGTCTTCTAACTAGTTACTTTTAATAACAGAATTTTTCCTCCAAAGTGTAACACTTATACATAAAGATGGTGATAGAGGGGTAAATGTTTCGGAAACACAGCTGGGACCCCAATGGCTTGGGCATTTGGCACCTCTCTTGTTCTCTATTATAGCTCCTCATACTCTAAAAAAGTATAATGTTCCATGAAACTCAGTCAGAAAGCAGCAAGACTAAACTAAGGGAGAACTCAGGAAGATGGTTTAAATCAATGTTTATATTTGACAAGAGTCACATAAAGGTGAGCACCATTCATCACTAGCATGTCTTATTTATATATACTCCAAAATCGGTCTTTCACCCCTTGCAAAACTCATGTAGATTAAAGAATGACTGGAGAGATAAATAAATAATTGGGGTGGCTGTTTTCATCCAGTTTGGCATTCCCACTCACCACTGTAGAGTCCAGAGCTGCTTATTTAATACCCTCTTTTGTCACATGAGAAACTCATGTCTTTGCTCAAAGTGAAGAATTCATCTATTAGACACCATCTTCTTTTCACAAATCAGGTCCCACACACCTCGCTTGAGGAAAGACCCTATTAACTGGGTACAGCAAGACCCTGTGCCCCTTCTCCGAACCCAGGACCAGTTTTCAGCATCCCTAGCCTCTTCCATGGCTTTCTGTGACTAAGCTAAATGGTTCAACCCCAACCCCACTGACTTTCCCCACTCTCATTTAAATTTAAATCTTAGCTTTCATTCTGTGAGCATCTGGCTTTGACCCCACTGCCTCTTCTGTTTCCCAACCCAGAACGTCTCTTATTAATTTCTAAATATCAAGGCTATGAGTCCTTGATTGAAGCCAGACCTGCAAGGCCACAGTACTAGTTTCCCCCAATCCTGTCTCTATGCACACATGACCCAACCTCTGCTATGTAGCTGGGCTGGGACATCCCAGATCATAAGTTTAGGTAAGACTGGATCAAAGTATCTTTGAAATAGATAATTATCTCCTAACCTGAAGATGGTAGAAGATGTGATTCACTGGGGACTGGAATACTGTGGGGAAGATGCACATGCAAAATAGAATTACAAAACCAAGGAAAAGATGAATTTAACTTGACAATTAACTTTCTATTCATCTACCTTTTGAGGTTCTGGAAATTCATTTCTTGTGAACACCTGACGCCTTCTCAGACTTTTACAGCAATCAGGATACTTACAGAGCTTAAGTTTCAAAAGAAAGAGATAACTATCTGCTGAACAGTGTCATACTTCAAGCTTTGTAGATGAATTTTCTGCAGCTTAGGCCCTTGGCTCTAAGACAGAGTTTGTACTTTTAAAGAATTCCAGTCCCAACATAAGATCACAGTCACAGACTTAGTGCAATTTAGATGCAATTCTTTTTCTGTTTGTTTTTTAAGTCCCATGGTGGGCCATGGGCTTGAAAGACATGCAGGCTACTTGAGTGGTGAGTTAAATAGTTTCCTACTCAGCCAGTTATCAAAGTTTGGCACAGTTGGCCAAAACTGTTTTCTACTCAAAGTAAAGTCCTCCAGTTCATGGACCTCAAACCAGGAATCTTAAACATCATCACTCTCTGCAGGATACTCTACTTGGACCCCCAAAGGCAGGGCCATGGGCATGTGGACACTAATTGTGGGGACATGAGGATATACTTAGACAACTAGGTTTTCTAGTCGCTGTAAATGTACCTGTTTTGTTAGAGCATTATCAGCAAGATAGAGAGACTGGTCCTAAACACCAAAACCATGAGTTGTCAAAATATATCTCAGGGTAAGGGAAGGGATGAAGTTTGGACTTGACTTGTTTCTTGAGTGAGGATGGAGGGATCACTTCTCATAGAAGTATGGGTTAATTCTTTGCTCTAGGAAAGGCCTTGAACTAAAAACATAACTAGGTTGGTTATGACCAGTCCCCTATACTCATCTGGTGATTGACCCAAACAGACCCTTTGGTTTTGATGCTGGTCAGTTCATGGCAAAGGGATGACTAAGCTTTTTTGAAAATCACTTTCCTAATGATATCCTTTCCAGAGCAGTCTAATAGTCCAGAGTTGAAATTGGAATCTCTCAAAACAGACCTCCCTCCTCTATCAGAGACCATAGGTAGATAAATAGGCATCCCCACTCTTGTGAAGTGTCTTAAATTCTCACAGTTCTCATAGAAGCTCAGGAGAGTAACCATTCTCCAGAGTTAACTGACTTTATATGCATACGACTGTTTCTTACTGTTTCTTTAAACAATGTGTCAAGAAAGAAACCAAAATGCCATAATACTCAGTGGCACCCAAGAACCACATGGTAGCCATAAATGCATATGCTGGAGAGTAGAAGCAGATATAGTCATTGCATGAATAAATGAAGTTGGCTGATGTCCCTGGGCAGCCATTTGAATCTCTGAAGCAGAAGTGCAAGGTCAGGGCAGCACTTCTGCTCTTGCCACCACAAAAGTGGCAAAGCCAAAGTGCTAATGAAGGGCATGATGGTAAGTCATGGATCCAGAGGAAGATCAAGAACAGAGTTTAATGTAATTTACAGTTTGCAAAGACCAGTTCAGAACATACTCCAGAAGTGGAACACAGGTGCTAAAGAGACCCATTTTGGTATTTATGACTATTTTTAAGGAACCTTACTAAGATGAATAGATGTTTGATAAATTTTGGCCTAACCATATGATATTGCCAATATTTGACTTTGTCAATGAATTAATTCTGAGAAAATTCTTAGAATACTGTTCTAGAACTTGAGTCAAAACTTGTTGCTTAATGAGCTGTTCTAGGGAGAGGTATCACAGAAGTGGTATAAGTAATCTGCGCTTAAGAGAAATACCTCAGTAAGAATAATTTTCCATTGTGCATAAATTGTCATCAGACCCTTATGAACATTAACTCCACTTGACAAGTGAGGAAACACCAGTGTAGGAGGCTGGGGTGAGGGTGGGGTGGACTTCAGTCAACACCTCTACGCTGTTTCCCTGAGGCAGAGCCACTCTGTTTATTCTCACTGTGAGCCAAGCCACACTGTCACCTCCTGACCCAGGACCAGTTTGAAGGCATCATCTCCTCCTATCCCGTGCTAGTTTACCTAATGTAATGCCACACTTGCAGCCAAGGCATCATGTCCTCTCCTGGGACTAGTACCTACCACTGACAAAGATGTTTCTGAGAACTGTATACTCTCTCTCCCTATTGTTTTAGGTCAAGTCAGTGCAACTGTGCTTTTCCCTGATTAGTTGTCCTGGATTCTATGCCACAAATAGGGAAAGTCATCATTGCCTTACCATGGTTATCTTCATACTATTTTATATCTTTGCTCATAGAAGTTATCGTTGTTACCTTGGGATATATTTACACAGCAAAGATGGGCAGAGAAGTGACTCAAAACTTAGAACTTATAAAAGTCAAATGTTCAAGTTTACAGAGTTGGGCTAATAACAGAACCAGAATCATGTCTAGATTCCTGAATTCTTCATCGGGCTTTTTCCATTCCATCAACCTCCTTAGGCATCTTTCAATGAAGTGCTCATCTTACACCATATCCCACCTCAAATCTCCCAGAGGTGCTGATTAGCAACCAAACCCAGGACCTAATATGTCCACTTCATGATCTAATAAGGACTTTGGGGCCAAAATGGGCACTTCAATCTTACTTCCTCTCACTCTTGCATTATGCTTTTTTTCCAAGTGTGTGCATTTGAGGCTGCATGCATTTCAAGAATGCTTGGAGGTATTCCTTTGTAGCTAACAGAAGATTTCACCAATGATTCTGTCTCATCCCCCATCCACATGTTTGAATATCATTCCTCCAATGTTGTTTAGAAACCAGAGACCTCTTTTCCATTTCCTGGTAATGCTTAATTTTTTTTCTTTTTATTGCTGGTTAGTACAGGCTCATAAGAGTCCACTGTGTGCATGTTTTTCCAACTTGAACAAATGCTTGATATTAGCCATGGCAGAATATTTACACAATGGAAGTTGGTACATGCTAAAAACCAGTGATTTCAATTTTTTTTAAAGCCAATTGTTTCATTATATCATTTCATTTTCTTAATAACAGCTCTACTAAGATATAATTTGTAGAGAGCCAATTGTTACCCATTTCATTTACCAACACACTCCACTTTCTGACCCCTCAGAAGAAAGCAAGCCTCCTTATTCCAGATGACTTTATTCACCTTTGCTGAAAACTTAGGATGAGGCTCTACCTTACAATACCTCCAATAATTTTGCTATTGAACTGCTACTTCAGCCTAAATATTCTGTGTTCCCTAAATCAGAGTGAGATAGGTATGCCTGGGCCATCTTCTCCAGGCTCATACCTGTTAATACCTCAAGGAAAATAGCTCCCGCAGTTTTGCTGGCATTTATTATTTGCATTTTCCTAATTACTAAGGATAAGGCTATTGTAGACACTCTAACTCCAGCCAATCCACAGATAAATGCAGCCACTGGAGTAAGCCCAGCTGAAACCATCAGAAGAATTACTCCACAGCTCACATAATCTTAATAAATAATACATCCTTGTTTTAATGTATCGAGTTTTGAGGTGGTTTTTCACATATCAATGGATAACTGACAGAGCATCTCTCCGCTCAACATATTTACAACTGAATTATGAACAACCAAGTCCCAGGCTGCTTTCTTTGGCTTTAGGGCATCTCATATTTTTTAAAGGACTGCATCTTTGGGAAGATTCAGCCATAGGAAAAGGGGGGAAACCCAGGATAGGTCCCACAATATGTAATGGAGAGAAGAACAGTGTAGGAGAGCCAACTGAGTAAACAGAGAAACTTTACAAAATAAAGACATACAACTGCAGCTGGCCACTGAGTGAGTTCTGAAAAAAATTCCCCAGGAGCGTGTTCCAGAGATCAAACTAGAAGGATCCCAGCCTTTTTTTCTGTTGAGTCACTACAGTTGTTAATAAAAGGTCGCATTCTGCATATTTTATGCCCCTCTTCAGAGGCTTGGAATACCTGGGGGCTGCCATATGCCTTCAAAGAAGAGCTATTTCATAATACGTCACAAAATTAAGCTCCAAAGAGAGGTAGAACCCAGAGTAAGAGACTCAGTTAATGGAAGCAGACGATGCCTCTTGGGACCATTGAAAAGGGCTAATAACCATGACAAGTATCTCTTGGATGCCCTTCTGTTTTTAGGTTGCTTCATACACAGAATATACACAGGCTAGCAAGATTTTTCACACTCATCATAGGAGGCCACCTTGCCAACAAGAATCCCCTCTGTTACCACTTACCTTAGCATCTCCAGTTGGGTGCGTACACCTCAAGATTTAGCATCAGTCCTCCTCGACCATATATTTATTCTGACAGCATGCTCTAATTGAAGACATTGGAGTTGAATTAAAAATATAAAGGATCAGCAAATCCCTTCGGGTACTTAACAAATCCTTAATGCTAGAAAAACAACAAACTCAGAATTTGTAATTCTGATCATATGTTACTTTCTGGAAGGTTATACATTATTAAATCTTGTTGAAAAGGCAGAATTGTTTTTTTTCCTTCTTTATCTTGCTTTCTCTTTACAATTCACTCAGCAGAGCTTATAAAATGGGCCTGAGCAGGTTCCCATTAACTGTAGTCAGTTTTAATTTCTGGTTCTCAGGCACAAAGCTGATATGTGTAGGTTCCCAATCATGGAAGGAAAATGTCACAAAGCCATTTTTGCCATTGCTTAATTAAAACAAAAATGCACCCTGCAATACACACAGAAAAATTTAAGACAATCAGTTATGTCATGTGGACAAATTTCTTCACTACATAATGCTTTGTCCTCAAAGACCGTTTGTCCATATCCTACAAAAATTCTCATGTAAGAAGAAAGATAGTGAAATATTTTAAACATTTTTTTCCTTTATCCCAACCAAAATTAGAGTATGGCCTGTCTAAAATTTTTGTGGTAAAAGCAGAGAAAAGGCAAGCTCCTCAGTATTCAGATTCCAGAGCTTATGCTTTCCATTTAGTGCTAATGGCTGACCCCCGCATATATCGTATATCATAAATACAGAGCCTATAGTACCTGACCCCGCCTTGCTGGCTGGCACTACATTGAAAGCAAGTGGAGATGGAATACGCTATCTCATACCTGAATTAATCAGAGCTCTTTCAGTTTTAAGAAACAGAAACTTAACTCAATCTGGCTTGCAAAATGGTGAGAGGGGAAAATAGGTTCATATAATTGAAGGGACATGTTGCAGATCAGAGTTTCAGGTATGGCTGAATCCATCAAGAAAATCTTCCTCTTCATCTTTTGGCACTGTTTTCTTGAGTGCTGGCACTGTTTTCTTGAGCGCTTGAGTGCCCCTCTCATGTTGTAGAAAAGATGAGGCACAGAACCAGCTTACATTTCATACACTAAGGAATCTCAGTAGAAAGTACGTCTAGTTCAATGGTTCCAGAAAAGGCCTGGGTCTGTCATTGATCTGGCTTGGGTCAGGTTTGCATCTGTAATCAGTCACTGAAGCCAAGGAATGGAATGTGCTAATGTGCCAGGACTTGGTTTCGTCTTAGCTCAGGTTCCCCCAGAAATAGACCTAAGCCAAGGATTTCGGTGAGAACAGTTTATTGGAAGTTGCAAGGAATATAAGTGGGTGACAAAGAAGTCAGCCAATACAGGGATGTTAAGTCAGATACCAGTGAGAGAGCAGAGCTTAATATTGCAGGAATATTTCCTGGTAAAACAAATACGGGAGAATTAGCCCTGTCAAGGAGTGAGGTATTTGAGGTATATTTGGGGTATTTATACCCCCACGTCCACTAGTTATTAGGTAAAAGCTAACCCCAGGGGGACTTTTACCCCCCAGATATTTCCCACCTGCTTTGTGTGTGGGCACAGTAAATTTCATCAACATCAAGTCAGTCCTCCATTAATCATGCTTTTGCTGGCTGTCAGAAGCCAAAATTATAAGCATAGAAATGTAAAGGGAATCTGAAAGGATATGGGCAGACCACCAACACAGTCTGCTATAGGTCCCATCCCCATCCCTTGTCAAGGGAATGCAGAAATTAGTGTGTTAGCCCCACCCAAACCACATCTAATAAGTTTGGGGCAGGGATGATGCTCACAAAGGAAAACCAGGGTGCTGTCCCTAAGGAAAAGATTCTCTGACAGGCAAAAACAAGAGACGTTCATTCACTTGATTGACTGAACACTGAATTGTGTTTTCTCAACGTAAAGCTTTCAGTGCAGAGACGGGTGCTATGCAGTAAATGGGAGATTAAGAAATAGACACTGAGCTTGATCCTGGTAAAGATGTGGATCATTATTCTTAGCACTTGAGCTAAGCTCTTGGAAGTGTATCCAGTGTCTTCAAGGGCATGAAGATGAGGCTGGTATCCTCCATACCTCCATTCCTCTGGTAATCCTTGGTTAAGAAAATATGATCCTGCAAAAATTAGAGGCTAGAAAGTACTACTTAAGACAGAACAAATGTAATTGCTGCCTTCTGGGGTAAAAATAATTAAAATAGAGTTATGGAAAATGCATGAAGACCATATCTATAAATTACTATGGAAAGAACCCTGCTGGCCAAAAAAGAGAGTGACTATCAGATGATTCTAATCCCTTTGTTTTGCTTTTGCTGCCATCATCGTTACTTGGTGATGAGCCTATTTGGTGCTTGGCAGTTTATTCTTTTAAAAAAATGTGTGTTGCCAGCAGCTCTTCCAAATAAGGATCATTGCCCAAGGAGCACTGTATAAGCAGCAGTGAGACATTTGCAACCAAGCAAGCATTAATGAAGTCTGGGGTAATTTCTACTGTGGTGAGCAGAATAATGCCAAACTTGCTAGCTGTCTGGATTTCTGGCTGCCTAATAAATCCTTCCTTTGTGTAGCCTGTGAATGTTGGCTCATGATCTTCTTACAACAGGCTGGCTCTAAAGGGGCTCACTAAAATTGACCCCAACATCTCTACATCCTAACCTTAAATAAATCAGAATACGATTTTTTTCATCATTATTAATAGAATTGTTCAGTAGTGCTCAAGTAATATACATCTATTTCTTTGCTGTGTTGGTTTATGTGGGTATACAGTTTTGTTGGTTGTTGGTTGTTTTTGTTTTTTGTCTTTAATGCTTTTAAAAATTTGGGAGGACTTAATATATTTCTAGATGCCTAGAATCTGTTGGAAACACAAAGAAGATGTTCTCCCAGTAGTAGAATCCCAACTAAATTTCATTTGTCAGCCTCTGCCAATTCTCTTCTAATCGAAAGTCTCGACTAAGTTCTACATAAACACTGCTACCTTTGATACTTGTCCCTGACTAGCTAATTTTTCTTAGTAAACAGAGTTTACTTTATTTCTAAGAAGTTTACTTTACTAAGAAAGTAAATGGGTAAACAGTATGGTACACACTTTCATTCCTCAGCCCACAGTGTTCTGAGACTGGAGTAAAACCATGGAGTGAAATGACCTATGCACTCTTCATTGGGGAAAATTCTATCTACAAAACATGGCTTCCTTTGTAATAACAACCTGAGTTGGTTGGGGTAGGGAAATGTACATTGCAAATGGTCATGTACTTCTGACTGCAGATGTCTGCCATGATGAAAGAAAAGAGGAAACAAAGAACAAGTGATTCGATAGTAACCCTTAAGAGTTGTATATTTAGACTCTTACTGCAGGGGAACAGTTCTCTTCAATGAAAGACTCAAGATGTTTGGCTTGTTGCTCATAACCATCTTCAAAGACCAAACACTCGCCTTCCACTAGCGGTGATTAGCCTTACACAGTGACAAACTGTTACAACGACAGTTGACATTTTTTTTTTTTATGGTCTTAGAAATTGTCAGAATGGGTTAAAAACTCAGCAGAGCCTTAAATCCAAAGGAATGTGGTTAGTTCCACTCAACAGAGAGAATCCTTAAAATGTAGAACCTGTTGTTCTTCAACCAAAGGCCTGTTTCCCCCTTAAGCAGTGGTTTCTTGGATAAGTAAAATGTGCTAGAATTCAATGGTATATCCCCTCAGGAGAGGCCAACAGGAAGATATCTGAATCCAAAAAGGTGCCTAATAGCGGCCAGTTCTAGGCAAAGAAGAAAGGGAAAGAAAAACCCCTCCCTTAGGCTATTCCAAACTTGGCTTGGAGAGAATGTGCAAAAGGGGAGAGAAAATGTTTTTGGGTGCTTTTCTTCTTTTTTGTGTGTTCAGTCTTGTTGGCGTCTTATTGCCAGAAGATATTGGAGAGCCAACAATGTACAATGTGGAGCTTTAAAAATAAATCCTGTCTTGGAGCATTCAAAACTGCTCGCCATGAAAAGGAGACTTTCCCAGTGTGCCAGCACTGAACAAACCTGAAATCAAGCCTCCCTAATGTTCATGTTAATATTAGAGTGATGGGAAAAAGAGCAGAGGGAGGAGAGACTACTATGATGGCACAAGAGTGGATAAACACAATGGGCAGAAAATGAATGGGTAAGACTCTGAAAGTGCACAGTTCTCAAGTTATCAGCAGAGTAAAGGATGAATTGTGTGTAGAGCAAAGCACATCATTGAGAGCTAGATGCAAAGCCACTGCTTTTTGTGGAAAAAGCAATAGTGCAAGGTTTAAGGAACCTGGGTTTTAGTATGTAATTTTCCTTATGGTACTTTCTCGCCCTATAATCATGAGTCTCTAAATTTTACTCAATCCATGATGAACCTTCTCTTTTGCGATATTTATCTTCTTTTTCAGATGTTGACAGTTTGCACAATGAGAATGATTTACAGAGTTAGACCACTGAGCACATTGTTCTTTTTTTACCAGTCAAGTATAACAAAACTTACACCATGTACTATTCCCAATATACTCTCAAGGCAAAGAAGAGAAAATCTAGGTATTAGAAGCCAAAAAAGAAATGAATATAAATGTCAATATACACCATGAAAAATCTTTCAAAATCCACCATTTGGTTGCCTTTATCTAGCATCCTGCTGAATGGTAGTAATTGCTAGAGGTAATGGTGGGGGTTGATGATGAGAATGCAGAACAGAAAATAAATGGGGGAGTTAAAATCAGTAGGTATGATGGGCCTGATAGAATTCTTGTAAACTCAGTTCTTTGAAAAAACTATTTAGACTACAACTTTGTTGGGAAATTATAATATTGGAAAGTCCATGAGAGTCAAACCAAAGTTCAGTCACATTCAGGGAGAACTGATGTTCAGAAAAGAAGTTCTGAAAATTAGGAAGACTATATCATGTATAAAAGAGCATTGTAACATAAAAAAATAGATTATTTTGTTCACTTATGAAATTAGAAAGTTTTCCCTAAATATCAAGGCAAAATTCCCCACATAGCAATGATCTGTACCATCATGTGGAAGAATGAAGTCCTTTCAGTAACTGTTAGTAGTGATCAAAGGAGCTTCAGCCTAATATAAAAGAGGCAACAAAATGGAATAGGATCTTGAGCTACTATTTTCACAGTTTAATCTTTCTTTTCCAAGTCACTCATTTACTTGAGACACACTTACACTATTCCCACAGTGACCCAGACCCTAGGGTAAGCTCTGACTTGTGTCAAATGAACACACAAGTTTCTAAAGCAAATACAGTCCCTGTACTACTGGAACTTAAAGTTTAGTGATGAAAACACTAATCAAAACACCACAGGAGCAAATTGAAGTTATCAGTGTGGCAAGTGCTTCCAAAAGGAAGTCCTCACCGTTGCTCCTCTGTTTCATGGACATTTCATGAAAGACCTGAATAAAACCTTCAGTGAACATGGCACTCTTATGTCTTAGTGGACAGTTTTCAGTCTTTATCTTTCCTGGCCTCTCAGAAGCATTAGACAGTAATAACCACTGATACTTAGAAGCATTCTGCTTTTTGAAACATTCTCTTTCCTGGGCTCTAGTGGCACAACATGAACCCAGTTTTTCTCCTGCTTTTCTAGCTTCTCATTCCCTCTGTCCTTCACTTGAGCAGCCTCCTTTATCCTGGTTAAATGCTGGAGCTCTTTGAGATTTAACCTTAGAGCCTCTTGTCTTCCCTTTCTGTTTTTTTTTCCTTCTCAGATGATCACATCCTAGTACATGGTTTCAACTGCCTATAAGAAATGATCATAGATTTTATATCTATCAGATCTCTCCTCTGGGCTGTACCTGGATGTCCCAAAGGCCTTTCAAGTGCACTGTGTCTAAAACCAAACTCGCATCTCCCAACCTGGTTTTTATCATGTTCTCCATCTCAACTTACAACCGGTGATACAAGTCATGTGTTTAGAAGTAATCCTTGACATTACTTTTTCATGAATTGTATATACCCAATTAATCACTAAGTACTGATGATTTTTTATAGCCTATAAATCTGAAGTATGTCCATTTCTCTCCATCTCTTCAACCATTATCTTTCTTTCAATGTATTGCTCATTCTGTGACTACTGCACTGTTTTTTGTTTTTTTTTGTGATACGCGGGCCTCTCACTGTTGTGGCCCCTCCCGTTGCAGAGCACAGGCTCCGGACGTGCAGGCTCAGCAGCCATGGCTCACGGGCCTAGCTGCTATGCAACATGTGGGATCTTTCCGGACCGGGGCACGAACCCATGTCCCCTGCATCGTCAGGCGGACTCTCAACCACTGTTCCACCAGGGAAGCCCCAACTGCACTGGTTTTTAATGGGTCTTCTTTCAACAATTCTAGTCCCTTTTCAATAAATTATCTTCATGGTAATCCACCCACTATTACCCTATAAATTATACTTGATTTTAAGTACTTTAATAATTTCTCCTTTTCTTGTAAGGTGAAGAACAATCTTTTCATCATGCCTAAAGGGCTCTACATGACAAAAGTTATCACTCCTGGAAGATTAAAAACCTCCCTCCATTCCAGCTAACACCTTCAGTTTATATGGTCATATGCAGAGTTTGTAACACCAAGTTACCTGGGTTCAAACTCCTGCACCAGTATTTGGGACTACATGACTTTGCTTATGTATGTAACCTCGTTGTGTTTAAGCTTTCTCATCTGAAAGTATGCCTAATAATAATATCTATATCATGGGTTGTTATGAATATTAAGTGAGTTAATACATGTAAAGTGTTTAGAAAAATGTCTAGTACATTTTAAGAACTACATGAATATTAGCCACCAATACTATTTTCTGCCATTTGTACCATGTATCTCACTTTTGCAGTGCTTGCCATAGTTTCAGTTTTACATTTTTTGGTGTTATTTTCTGATTGATGGAAGCCTCCACCAGTAGAATAAAAGTTCTCTTGGTCTACTTCTATATGCCAACGTATCCTCAGCACCTTGCACGTTCGTGGGTCAATAATAGCTCTTTGATAAACATTTGTATAATGAATGAGAAAATTAATTAATAAAACCCAAGTGAGCAAAAGCTTTCAAGAAAGAGGAATTGTTCAATCCAGTCAAATGTACTTGAACAGAAAAAAAAGAAGACATTTTCTATATCATATATGCTTAAAGAGATATAAACAGCCTATTTTTATACATGAAGAACTTGGAAAGAACTATTTAGGTGGAGTTGTAGGGTTAGAAGCCAGAATGCTTAGAACTAGGTCAAGGTGGTGGTTGTCCAACATTGTTAATGAACTTATAAGTACTCAGTTGATCACTTTAAACTGATTGATTCTGTGCTATGTGAATTTCACCTTAATTTTTAAAAAGGGAAAATGAAGCTTGGCTTGAGTGAAGAGAGAAATGGAGCCATTATTGTAGGGTAATTAATACATGAAGTAGGTTGTTATTTCCTTTTTAATTACTAATCTAGGGTGATGCAAATTGGTGAAATACTGTCGGACAGGAGTCAGAAGACAGAGAACGCTAGGGAAACAAGGCAGAGTATAAACAGTCAACGGAGTCAGTTATAGATGTAAGTGTGGATAGGGAAGTGGCTGGAAGTGGAGGTTGTTCCTATGTGATTGAATTCGTTTTATCTTTGAAGTAAGAAGTAAGAATATCTGTGAAGGGTTGAATATCAAGTTCAGAGGGGAGAAATGTTTAAGAAATTTGAAATGACTCTCACAGAAAATGGAAGAGAAAGCTGCCTATGGAATCATATAAGAACTGAGGGCTCAAATGGGTTTTAACAGGATACATTTAGAGTTGCATGTGTCCATGTCTTTGTAGTTTGAACATGTGTGGTGTGTTTCCCAGAAACAATCAGCTGCCTGACTGTGGTCATAAAGAAAACAAGTATCTGGATTGGTCTAGTCTTACAGTTTTGTGTGGCATTGCTAAGTGGGGAGGATGACCAACCTAGTCTATCCCTTGTGAGAAGAGGCATATTTAACTAAACAGGGTAATGCTGTCAAACTGAGACTGCTAAAGGAAATGTGCATCAGTGTAAAGAAAGATGATCAACCTGGAAACAGGAAAGAAAAGCCAACAGTATACCTCTGGCATTTCCTAAGCAGTCACAATTGGGGGATGGGAAAAACTTGCAAATGAGAAAGGTATAGCCTGATGAGGGGTGAAGGTGTTTCCTAAGGTTTACCTGAGTCTGCACTAAAGTCGAACCTTACTCACATCCCTTTGTTTTTATTCCACAAAGTCCAAGGAAGTATTTGCCAATGAATCCAGTTTTCTAGAAACCTAGGATCCAGAAACTAGGACCATCTTGAGTATGAGGTGTGGATATTGTGGATCTAGATGTGGATACAATGGAAATACATACTTTATTATAATAAAATAAATTTTAAAAAGTCAGTTGGCTTCTCCTGTGCCTAACTAGAGTATATTTATAAATTGACTCAAATATCATATGAAAAATGACATCACTGGATATTTTGTTTATATATAATGTTCTAAAACAGAGCAACCAACATCTGGATATTTTAAAATCCTGGATAATTGTGTAAAATTTTTAGTTCATGCCTAATGCTTTCTTAGCACATACCAGGGAGCCTCTATATTTTTATTTCCTCGCAAGACTGAAAGCTGAAAAGTACCATATGAGTATTGACTCAACTGATCTGCAGCATGTCCGCTTTGAAGTAGTCATGCCCCAAGTTAATAAGATGCACTTTGAAAGGTCTGTAATTATGCAGTTTTATAGATCATAGTAATGGAGCTGATTTAACTGTCTACTGTGCAAATATCCATGAATGCAAGTATAATGACCTAATATTTACTTAAAATGCAATAACTCCTTGAGCAGCTGCAGGTGGGGGCCAAGAAGAAGAATGCGGGGATGATTTTACCAATAGGAATTTGAGGTAAATGGAGAAAATAATACCTATAGAATTATTTATTTGTGAATTGAGGAAAATTTAGAAAAACTCTAGGTCGTTATTCAACAGTGATATTAGGTTTAACATAAAAGCTTCAATTTTTTTTTTTTTTTTTGTGGTACGCAGGCCTTTCACTGTTGTGGCCTCTCTGGTTGCAGAGCACAGGCTCCGGATGCACAGGCTCAGCGGCCATGGCTCACAGGCCTAGCTGCTCCGCGGCATGTGGGATCTTCACGGACTGGGGCACGAACCCATGTCCCCTGCATCGGCAGGCGGACTCAACCACTGCGCCACCAGGGAAGCCCAAAAGCTTCAATTTTGTAAATATCATATTTCTACTTTTTGATTTCAATATGTCTATATCAATTATTCAAATACCTGTCATCCTGTTACTGACCTGACTTGGGATTATCTATTCACAAATCTCTACCAGATTATCTATTCACAAATCTCTACCAGAGAAAAACTGCTCAACAACCAGAAGCCAAATGCAGTGGACATGACAAATTTGGATGAACAGCATTTGAGAAGACAAATTTGACTACCTGGGTACGAAAATTAAATGCAGGGCATGAAAATCCCCTTGACATTTGGAACAGGAAACCATGACAAATTACAGAACTAAACACAGGTCATACATCCAGAATGTCCATTAGCGCTATTAGTCAATTATCATTAGCTCTGGAGCTTCCTTAATGTATCAAATTTTGTTATGTCTGACTCAAATTTGTAGTTTCCCATGATATAGAACTCTAAAAAAAATACACTATTGATAATGCTATTCGGAAATATAATTTTGCCTAATCTGTATTTTATTCAGTATTACTGGAAAATAAGATGTCATTTATAAATCTCACCATTTTATTTTATTTTTTATTGTTATACAAATTTATGAAGGAGAAATATTGTATTCTGTCTACCCAGTATCATCATCCAAAAGTAACCATATTAATGACTTGATGCAAATATAATTATACCATTCTGCATTTCTCCTTAACAATATATTATGATCCACTTTCCAGGACATTTCATATGGTGACACTTCACATTAATGGCTGAATAGAATTTCTTAACATGACCAGTGGTGTGCGGATAAACTGGCTGTGTTGAGGGGCTTTAAGATCACCTCCACATATCACACCAATATTACACCAACAGTATCCTCTGTTTTGGATTGGCCATGTGTCCAGTATTTAATAAAGTGCTTCTAACAGTAAAAAAAGAAAAAAAAGAAAAAATGATTACCTCCCAAAAAAATATATCACCCCCAAGTCTTTGCTAGGAAGACTCACAGGACTCAACATATGGTCAAACTCCAAGCTATGATTTATTACAGCAAAAGCGTACAGAGCAAAATCAGCAAATGAAAAAGGTACATGGGGCAAAGTCCAAAGGAAACCAGAAGCCAGTTTCCAAGAGTCCTCTATCAGGTAGAGTCACAGAAGACACACCTCCAACGTTGAATTTGGACAACATGTGTGAAATATTGTCTATCTGTGAAGATTATTAGAGACTTGGTTCCCAAGGTTTTTTCTGGAAAACTGGTCATGTAGGTGATCCTTTGCCTAGTTCATTCGAATATTCCAGATTCTCAGAAGGAAGGCAGGCATTCTGCATAATCCACATCATTTGTACAAACCATTTAGGCACAGAGAAGGCTCTCATTATTTAAGAAATGGTGAGAACTCTCCCCAAAATCCAACTCTCCAGACACTAGCCAGGGGCCAACCTAGCAAGCAGGTCTTTCTAAGGATAGTAGTCACAGGTGTGTTATATTAATTCTTTTCTGCACACTGGCTTTCTGGAAAAAAAAGAAAAAAACAGATTTGTACTGTTTACTAATTTCCATGGTGTAAGTACTCGTAAGGCCAATTTCAGCCTACTAACATGATGACACTTGAATGTAGAGTTGGGAAAAGATTCAAACAATTGGTTTTCCACAAGCCAGTATAAGCTGTCTCTAGCATACCATTAGAAATATCATTATTCATGACATACTTCCTAAGAGTATGTGCCTCCAATAAACTCTTCATCATCATTGGGTTATATAAATATCTATCTATCTACATCCTTTCATAGTCAAAGTAAAAAGAGAAAATAAGTTAGAAATCTTAGGTGTTAGAGTTAACTCTTCAGTCTCCATGATTGAATTGATTGCCTTCCAACTAAACTGGCTGAAAGAGCTCTTCTCTTCCCAATAACCACAGATAGTAAAATTTTAAAGCCACAAGGGACCTTTAATTCACATCTAACATTTCATAAGTAAACAACCTAAGAACTTGAGAATATAAGTGATTTGCCAATACTCCCTATTAATTAGGGCCAACTAGCAGAAATAAGAATCTAGCTTCCATGAGCACTCAAACCATCATTCCCAATAATTAAAAAATAAAACCCTAAAATAAGATTAATTCAACAATTTCAGATTCAAAGCCTTGGAGAATTTAATCTAATTCCTCAATCCCATCAGAAGAACTAAATGTGAATGAAAAAAATCAAAAGCTGCAGAGAAAAGGGGAAGTTGGTGTGATAAAAAGTGAACAAATTTCTCATCTTTTATAATAAAGAATTAAAACATAGTCTAAAGAAGACAAATCAGGAAGTATATGATTTCACATTTGGAAAGACAAAACCAGAGAAAACTAAGAACAGGAAGTAAGGAGGTGAACTGAGAGCAGCGGGAAAGCGAATTTTAATATTTCATTTTATCACCTTTCGTATTGTTTTAGTTTTATATAATACATAAATTTGCATTTTTATTTATTTATTTTTTAAATAGATCTTTATTGGAGTATAACTGATTCATAATACTTTGTTAGTTTCTGTCGCACAGCAAAGCGAATCAGCCATATGCATACACATGTCCCCATATCCCCTCCCTCGTGAGCCTCCCTCCCATCCTCCCTATCCCACCCCTCTAGGTCATCGCAAAGCACTGAACCCATCTCCCTGTGCTATGCGGCTGCTTCCCACTAGCTGTCTATTTTACATTTGGTAGTATATATATATATATGTCGATGTTACTCTCACTTCGTCCCGGCTTCTCCCTCCCACTGCATGTCCTCAAGTCCATTCTCTACATTGACGTCTTTATTCCTGTCCTGCCCCTACGTTCTTCAGAACAATTTTTTTTTATAGATTCCATATATGTGCATTAGCATACGGTATTTGTTTTTCTCTTTCTGACTTACTTCACTCTGTATGACAGACTCTAGGTCCATCCACCTCACTACAAATAAATCAATTTCATTTCTTTTTATGGCTGAGTAATATTCCATTGTATATATGTGCCACATCTTCTTTATCCATTCATCTGTCAATGGACTTTTAGGTTGGTTTCATGTCCTGGCTATTGTAAATAGTGCTGCAATGAACATTGTGGTACATGTCTCTTTTTGAATTATGTTTTTCTCAGGGTATA
This sequence comes from Aethalodelphis obliquidens, assembly GCF_003676395.1. Taxonomy (NCBI): domain Eukaryota; kingdom Metazoa; phylum Chordata; class Mammalia; order Artiodactyla; family Delphinidae; genus Aethalodelphis; species Aethalodelphis obliquidens. Next base: position 28,512,123 of record NW_020837962.1, read on the forward strand.
TGCCCAGTAGTGGGATTGCTGGGTCATATGGTAGTTCTGTTTTTAGTTTTTTAAGGAACCTCCATACTATTTTCCATAGTGGCTGTATCAATTTACCTTCCCACCAACAGTGCAGGAGGGTTCACTTTTCACCATACCCTTTCCAGCGTTTACTGTTTCTAGATTTTTTTGATAATGGCCATTTTGACAGTCATGAGGTGATACCTCATTGTAGTTTTGAGTTGCATTTCTCTAATAATTAGTGATGTTGAGCATCCTTTCATGTGTTTGCTGCCAATCTGTATATCTTCTTTGGAGAAATGTCTATTTACGTCTTCTGCCCATTTTTGGATTGGGTGGTTTGTGTTTTTGATATTGAGCTGCATGAGTTGCTTGTATATTTTGGAGATTAATCCTTTGTCAGTTGCTTTGTTTGCAAATATTTTCTCCCATTCTGAGGGTTTTCTTTTCTTCTTGTTTATGGTTTCCTTTTCTGTGCTAAAGCTTTTAAGTTTAATTAAGTCCCATTTGTTTATTTTTGTTTTTATTTCCATTACTCTAGGAGATGGGTCAAAAAAGATCTTGCTATGGTTTATGTCAAAGAATGTTTTTCCTATGTTTTCCTCTAAGAGTTTTAAAGTGTCTGGTCTTACATTTAAGTCTTTAATCCATTTGGAGCTGCATTTTTATCTTTTAATGATTGGACATATTTTTAAAAGACAATAAAAGACTGGGAATCCATATGTTAATAGTATTATGCCTGGGTTGTATAATTGTTGGTGAAAGTGATATTTTTCCCTTTTTTGAATTTCTAAACTTTTCTACATAAACATTTATTATTTTATTACAAAAAAATAAAGTTGTTTGCATTATTTTTGTTATGAATTTCAAAGAGTGAAGGAAAATGATATACAAATTGCTGCCTATAGACTGAAAATACTAGTCTAAGCTAAGACCCCTTAAGCACTAAAAGCTCAGATTTTTATATCAAAAAGATATGGTCACAGTTAAGTCCAAGAAAGTGTGACTATTCTCCTAAATGTTACAACAAATATGTAACAGATGCTTGATTAACAGAGTTATTTGAAATTCAATCTAGAGTTACAAAGCCTCTCTCTCCATGCTCCCAGCTTGCAGTTTTTTCTAACGCACTGTCTCAATCATGAGTAGAGAAAGTCGTGGGAAGATAATGGTTTTAGGTGCACAAACAGCAATATTTAACACAATATGTTAATATATTATCATACTGCACATGTATTTATTATAAAGAGATAGGAATATTTTAAAAAATAAAGTAATGCATGATATGATCAGGATACGTTATAAAGCAAATATTTTTTTGAGCCAGAAGTTTCACACAAGAATTCCAATATGTTAAAAGACTAGAATTAATCAAAAGCAGTTTTCACTTTTATATAAAGTCTTTCTGTTTATATGCTGGTGTCCTACCTTATTAATAAGTTAATTTTCTTCCTTATTGGAAATATTCTCATAAAACTAGATATTTAAAATCTTAAGAATCTATTTTACAAAAATACGTAATTGGACACTTAGCAAACCATTCTAAATAACTCAAAGATAAGATTCAAAGCACATTAAAGATAAAATATTATCTTAAGGAAAGAAAGCAAAGAAAAGCTGAAAAGGGGAGTTCGTATCTTCCATATGACTTTGGGTAAATTTCTAGCGAAGAAGATTTGGTCTAGAGAACTTATTTTTTCATAGGTACAATGAATCAAGTTTGTGAATTTTATTTCTTACAGCCCTGTCTTACTTTTATGGTTATTGAGGTTATTAGATTACAAATTCTAGAATTACCATGTCACTGCTAAGTGATACTCACTGCTTTGTCTTAAATTGTTCCAGCATAGGTTTTGATAACTCTGAGTATAACCAAACAAGGCTGGCCTCTGAAAAATTAGAAAGGCTGTTTGCATTAGTCCACATCTCAGACAAAATTTACATTCCCAGTTTTTATTTTAGAGCCTCTAATCCACAGATAGTATATTTTATAGGTCAGAAGTAATGGGAAGTTGAGAGATGAACAAATGTACAGTTGTTGAAAAACAGGATACAAGTATATTCCAAATGCATACACTTAATATCTGAAAAAATTCAATTTATCCAACTATTCAATTTTTCATTCATTTCTTTATTTAACAAATATATATTGACAACTTATATAGTGTCATTTATTTATTCAACAAACATATATTGAAAACTTACATAGTGATTACTAAGTACCAGACAAGTCTCCACACACTTTAAAAGATGAAAATCCAACCTGGAATTACTAGGAAGATATTGTACAAAAATGCCCTGATGAGGAACTGAGGTTTTACTTAATTTTTGTTGGGAGACTGGATTCTGACCCCAGGATTTTCCAGCTACTAGCAAGCAGCTCCACAGTGAACGGCTTGAACTCCATGGAATCATGAAGCCAACATTAGGTGGATTTTTCCTACTACTATGAAACCAGCTGGGCCAAATCTTGAACATTCACCAACCCAAGCTGTGGCTGAACTGGCATTTGGATTGTACGCAGCAACGAAAAGGCTGGTTCTCAGTAGGAACAAGGCTCTTAGCATGTGTCCTTTCTCCAGCCCTTCCATCCCCTTCCTTCCTTCTTCCTTCTTCCTGCTTTAGGCTAAAGTCCCTGAAAAACTCAGGCCCAGGAGCAGCTCTTTATGAAAAGAATCTTCCAAAAAAGATTGATTTGAATGGCAAAAGTTATGGAGACAGAGAGTTGATGAAAGAAAAATCCTAGTGAGACAGGATCTGCAATTTATTCACATCTTTGCAGGGCAAACTCTGGGAAGAGAAACACTTATGGTCTATAATCTTCTGGGGACCAGGACTAGGGCCCATGGGTGGAGTTTACAAGGAGATAGATTCTGATTCAATATAGGACTTTTTAAACTTCGGAGTTCCCTGAATTATGAAATGATTCATAATTAGATTATGAATTAGAACACTTGCAAAGCAATGAGCTGGAATGTATGCAAGATGTCTACCAGATAATATGATTGTCTATTGTAAAACAAGTTCCTATATTAAGTTGATCACACCACTTAATCGATTCTAAAAGATCCTATCCAACTTCAGTGTTCAGTGATTTTTACCGGTTGTATTCAGAGAAAGAAAACTGGCATATTCTTCTGAATCAGGCCTTGTTTTAGCATCTCTGGAACCTGACATAGGAAGATGCAGGATAGAGCATCGTGTATTCACATATGTGCAATTTGAATGGAGGCCCCTGTACTAGCTATGTGATCTTGGACAAGATAACCAAAGCTTCTGGGCTTCTGTGCCTCACCCATGTGGAGTAATAGTGGGGCAGAGCTGCAATAATTTCTCTGAAACCCTCAGGGCCATATGGTTTGGAATTCAGAATTTTCCAGATCTTATAATGGCAAATACTGCACTTTATGTACATCACATAGCTCTGTTAGTAGGACCTGAGGCAGTACATGCTAATAAAACTCATTAATAATTCTTCATTAAAACATTTGACTATTCCCATGAATTTAAAGAAATAAAATAAATGAACCTATATCTTTATGGGTCATGTTTTGCCATCAAATGAATTTTTTTTAATGGTTTCACATGTAAGGAATGGCAGAACTACACCTGCTGTGAGATCTAAGCCAGTTACACTCTGGAGAAAACCACAGTAGGTGCAGGAAGGTCACTCACCTTCCTGCTTTTTACCATTTTGGCCTTTAGGTAAATTTTAAGATTTACATATGTGACTTGGAGACAACTTGAAACCACAGTTTGGTTAGTAGCTCTATGTTGTAGAGAATGTGTTAAATAGCATCACATTTCCTGATTTAGTTCAGGTGTACCACACATATGATGAACAGTGGTCACTCTCGGTGCACCCCAGGCCCTAGCTGCCAACTCACAGCTACTTCCTTCTTCACAGAATTGTTCTTGACCAAAAAAGAGCCACCTTGACCAAAAAAGAGCCACCTTGACCAGGAGGCCAGCTGCTGACCCTATCCCTGGGCTAAACCACAGTCAATAACTGATTAAGGGGGTTCAAAATCTGGTCCCCTTGCCTCAAATTGACATTATCTCTGTGGTGCCATTCAAGCTCCAGGGCTCCGCATGCGATCAGGCTGAGGATATGGACCCACATTCTTGTCTGATGCCTTTTCCTGTCTTCAGCTTTCCTCACTGCCTTACATCATTCACCTGAGAGCACTCCCTCAATAAATCATGTGTACCTAATCCCCGTCTCTCACTCTGCTGCTAGAGAACCCAACCTCAGGTAAGATTCAATGTAATTTGTGTTCTGTTCATGCACACACTGATTTAATTGTAAAGATCCTACAGCACTCACCTGTTGCACTACTAGAGCCGAGTGTAACAGAAAGGATCCCAGCTTCTGAGATATGTCAGTCGAAATCTGTTAATCTAGTTACAAAAGCTTTATGAGCCTTAATGTCCCTGTTAAGTATAATGATATGTACATTGCAGGGGTATAAAAATAGAACTACCACATGACCCAGCAACTCCACTGTTGGGTATATATCTGAAAAAAAACAAGAACACTAATTCGAAAATATACATGCACCCCAATGTTCACAGCAGCATTATTTACAATTGCCAAGATATGGAAGCAATCTGTGTATACATATACACACACAATGGAATACTACTCAGCCATAAAAGGAATGAAAGTTTTTTCATTTGCAGCAACATGGATGGACTTGGAGGGCATTATGTTAAGTGAAATGTCAGACAGAGAAAGACAAATCTGCATGATATCATTTATATGCGGAACCTTTAAAATAAAACAAACCAGTGAATATAACAAAAAAGAAACAGACTCACAGATACAGAGAACAAACTAGTGGGGAGAGGGAAGAGGGAGGGGCAATATAGGGGGAGGGGATTAAGAGGTACAAACTATTATGTATAAAATAAGCTACAAGGATATATTGTACAACAGTGTATAGTGTTTTATAACAATTATAAATGGAGTATAACCTTTAAAAATTGTGAATCACTATACTGTACACCTATAACTTACATAATATTTACCTAAACTGTACTTCAATTTTAAAATGTAAAAAGAACTTAAAATAAAGTGCCTTACAATAACTGACAAAGCAACCACATAACATATGGACATTCCATGCCCCCATAAGAGTCACTGGTGGATTTGGACATTCTTAAGCTCTATACATATTTGCCAATCATCAACTTCTTTTCTGTGTACAGATAGAATATGGACCTGAAATGTAATGAAATGAGAGCCACAAGATCATTCTCTGTGGATGCTTCCTTATTGCTACATTGCCTCCATTTGGGATGGAAGAGCTTGGAGCCATTTGCCAGGGGCTTGGACCTTTCAGTCTATAAATGGTAATGGAATACATGAGTCCTCTTGTGATTTTCTGCCATTATCTTAAAGCCAAACACTAGCCATGTACCTGAAGAGCTCTAATCATTAGAAAAGGAGGCTGACACAGACAGCCACACCACCACAGAAGAGACACAAAGCAGCTGTGTTTATTTGAGCTTTGTTCTACCAAGTCTCAGAATCTCAGCTGTAAGAACCTCAAGACAGAACTAACACTCATGTGGCCTTTTATCAACCCCACTCCAGGAGACCCCCTTTCCTGTTCATCCTTCTTGATGGGAAAGGAAAGAAATGTCAAGAATAAATGTCTGTATGAAAAGTACAGGAACTATTAAGGGAAAGACACTCAATCACTCATATTTATTGATCATATTTATTCTCAGAGTAATCCTGCAAGAGATATAAATAGCCTATAGTTTTTGATGCATTAACTATAGCCCAGAAAGTTTTGGTAATTTTATCAAGTTATACACTAGTAAGTGGAGGGATTACTATTTGGACCTAGATCTGTATGACTCAAGTGTCATACTGTCTATAGACACTTTCCATAAAGATTTTCAAGATATTGACTAAATCTTCAAAACTAGGCATTTAATATCTTTTTCTTTGAGTTAGTTTGAACCAGAAGGTCAGGGAAATAGAGCCTCTGTAGTATGTGAGAGAGACAAGAAAACATTCAAAATACCCTTATAATTATTTTCAGATTTTTATGAAGTATCAGCAATATGTAAATTATAATAAATGAATTTAATTAGTTAGATTTGATGTTGCTTGAATCACATGGAATTTTTTAGAGATAAATGATTGGTAGATCAATATATAGGTAACATAATACCTTTCAGAAACTAACTAGATACCCCCAAAATTTGCCAGCCACACACTATGATACTAATCAATTCCCCAACTTATGAAAACTGACACTTTGTATAAAATGAAGACTGAAATTTTTAGCATGATACAGAGAATCTGCATTTTGAAAACTGTCTAAATATAAAAAAGGTCTTCCTGTGGAGTTTAAGAGGTCAAGTGATCTCATAGAAAGTTGACAGTGACACAACACGATTTGTGGCTTTGCAGGACTGAGTAATTTGCTGAAATGTAAAAAGATGTCTACCTACATTGAGATGCTTGATTCCTAACTGTTGTGTCATCTGCCTCCTCTAATTTTCATTTTTGGTAAAAAGAAAAAATATAAACTTTCAAAATTCAAATCCCACAGCTCTAACATCAAATAAGTATCCATGAAGTCATCTTTTAGCATGTCAGAATGGGAGAGAAATAGGGTAGGGAAATATGTCTGCTGCCATTTACATTTATTTCACAGAATTTCGCTAAATGGAGATTTGATTGGATGGGCAGTTCCCAGTCCTGAATAAGGAAAACCAGAGAGATTCCTCATTAGCTTTCCAAGATGAAATAGTATCTTGTGAAATATAAAAAACGTACAACATATCCACTTCTGGGTATTGTGGATATTGTATGCATTTTACTCAGTCTGAAACAAATGTACAAGCATTTTCCTTGGAGCTATTTTATATATATGTCGTGCCTTCCTTTATTCTTAATGTTCTTCTTATATCTTGCACCTGTGGACTTCTTCTTAAATATTTTTCTTCCAAATTTCATTGCTTTGCCTCTTTTTCTCTCCCTCTGAGGATTTTATGGGCTTACACCATAATCTCTCTTATTTAGGAGGCGTTGGGCAAGTACTTGTTTGATTGACTTATTGTTGACCATTTTAACCCACTCTCCTGTCACCCTCCTATTTATCCTCCCACCATTTGCTATGGGAGGGAAGAAACAGATAAGCAGTCAAATCACAGAGAAAGATGTACTAGAGCTAGAGAGTATTCATATCATTGACACTGCTGGACAGGAAGGAACAAGGGCAAATGACTCAACATGGGAAAGTTAAAATAAAGAGAGAACACATTCTTTCTTAAAATAATTAACAGCTCGTGTAAAGTGAAACTCAGCAATATTCATTAGACACTGTGGTAAACATTTTTTGACTCAATTAAATAAATCATCTCAGTAGTATAGTTCAGAAATGTTGCTCTTTTCCTAGATCTTTGAGATCAGTGAGCAAAAACCAGTCCTAACTTTGACTCTCATACTTTCTTCCCTCTCTTTGGTTTAGTAAGAATGTTGCAAACTCAGTTGCAATATCAAGTAACTAATGCTCAACAACTAAGTGCTGCTGCGGTATAAAACTGTTCCAGGAATGGAGTTTGTTTCATAATCACCAAAATTCTACCTTCTATATGTTTTAGGCATAGTTGATTTCAGGAAAAATCACTATAAGCTGAATATTAAAAGATAAATAAAGTTTAACATTGAGATAAAAATTAAATTTTACCACAAAATTTTGAAGAAAGTAATATATTTATTTTATATATACAATATATCCCTGAAATATGGTAGCTACATTAAAGGACTATTTCAGGAAAAATATTTAATTGTGCTACTGTATTTCATGGTTTTCTCATAGACTACTTCATTCTGTCCTAACGTAGTTCATTTTCCATAGTAGAACTAAGACTCAGGGAAGTTGTCACCCCTGAGGCCTGTTGGTCAGGGATCAAACCTGCTCTCACAGGGTGGAGAGAGACAACTGTGCACCTCTCTTCTCAACCTGAGCTCAGTGACTTCCCATCTGGAGCTTAAAATTAGTCACAGTGGATTTGGAAACACTACATGGAAATTGGCAAATTCTATAAATCAGGGCCTATTTTTGCTCTAAAGGGTTCTTGAGCTTTCACCAGCACACCACTGTATAGATGTCATAGCTGGTAATTGGGAAATAAAACTAATGTTTCTGATTTTTAATCCTGAGCTTTTATACAATCTCTCAGCTACTCAGTTGAGAGTGCTGTTCTTTTTTTTTAATAAAATAAAACCATCATCATTAAATGGCACTAAATATCTCCTGAGATCAAAAAGAGAGGTAAGTATGGCCATCATTAAAAAGTCTACAAATAACAAATGCTGGAGAGGGTGTGGAGAAAGGGAACCCTCCTACACTGCTGGTGGGAATGTAAGTTGGTGCAGCCACTAGGCAAAATAGTATGGTGATACCTCAAAAAACTAACAATATAGTTGTCATATGATCCAGTAATCCCACTCCTGGGCATATATCCTAACAGAACTCTAATCCAAAAAGATACATGCACCCCAACATTCATAGCAGCACTATTCACAATAGCCAAGACATGGAAACAACCTAAATGCCCATCGACAGATGAATGGATACAGAAGATGTGGTACATATATACAGTGAAATGCTACTCAGCCATAAAAAAGAAATAAAGCCATTTGCAGCAACATGGATGGACCTAGAGATTATCATACTAAGTGAATTAAGTCAGAAAGAGAAAGACAAATATCATACAATATCATTTATATGTGGACTCTAAAATATGACACAAATGAACTTATCTATGAAACAGAAACATACTCACAGACATGGAGAACAGACTTGTGGTTGCCAAGGGGGAGAAGAAGTGCCAGTGAGTACAGAATATACCCTATTAATGTATAACATCTATAATTACAACCACTTTGAAGATAATAACCTTAAAATAATTCCATTGGAGAAACCCAGAACGTGAACACATCTTTAGATAAAACTAAAAGTGAAGAGTACAGTCAAACACAATGGAATTTAGAAAGTAAGAGAGGTTAAAGGGAATGCTTGTTTCCAGCAGAAAACCAGGTGGTGGTGGAAAAAAAAAAAAAAAGTTGAATCCAGAAGGACAGTGTAAGAGCACTGATTGTATAAAATGATTAGAAAAATAAAGAAAAAATGTTACGAAGATATTAAGAAACCTGCAGGGATTTGTCATGTCAAACTATAACATAAACCAATACCCTAGAATCCCTATACTTACAACCTGCATAGGCCTGAAGATATCTGGAATTGGTTAACTTTGTTGGTATCATTCCTAGTGAACACTAAAAGATATTCGGAATGAATTTGTCCACCAGCTGCAGCTGCCCCTTCCTTTCATTTACTAATAGGAGAAGATTGAGAGAAATCTGCAGATGCATTAGGAAGGATTCATAAGTAACTTGGGCTTGTATTTCTCTCTTGACTACCTTCACATGAGCAAAAATGAGCTCCATTTCAAAAATTTGGAGAACAGAGCAAAAACAGTTCCTGTCTTTCAGGAATTGTTATAAGGTTTACCCAGATATAAAGTATTCCAGTGGATAATAGGTTTAGAATCCATTATGTCCAGGGGCTACAGCTTAAAATTGAAATTCTAGTAAACAGTCAAAAAGCGATCAAAAGATTATGTCAGTAACCAAGTGTTACATCTTCAGCCTTCTTTTTGGGTTCTCCTATGTTTTGTGCACTCATAATAGTAGAGATTCTAATTAGAAATCCAGGATAACATCTTAGGCAGAGCGAATGTGAAGAAAGAGCCCATAGTGAATTGCTAGTAGATACGACTCAATATTATTTATGGTCTTGAAATCTGTAGTGAACCAAGAGTTGAACTTGTGTGTGTGTGCATGGGGGGGTGTGCGGGTGTGTGTGTATGCATCTAAACATCTTTGCTAAAGGACACTGAACAAATGTACAAGATGCCAAATAAATATGTCCAGAGAAAATTTTTGAGGCCAAGTCTCTGGGAAAATAACCAGGAAGGAAGCTTTGGATTGACTACAACAGACTTTTTCCCCTTCAAGTAAAGGGCTGAGAACATGAAGAGTAAGATCAAAGAGTAAACACTGGGAAACACAGCCTCTCTCCCAGCTTCTTGGCACCTGCCCCTCTCTATCTCACCAGGCACAAGCTGATCCAGCCAACAGTATCAAGCCCGAAGCCAATTACAGGCTCTACTGTGCATGGGGCAAAAGGATGCTAAAATGAATGAGTGATTATTATCAATGGGCTCCTAAGAGAAACAACAGCCAGGGTGCCAAATATCAACGCTCCTTCAAGTTACTCACTTACTGTGCCTTTTTGTTTTTTTTCTTGGTCCCCAAAGGAATTGCCAGCAAGTACTTTAACACTGATTTAGACTTTTCAGGGGTGAGGTTGGAGGGTGGTTGGCTTATAAAGACCCTGGGAGATACCTAGATGAGAAGTTACCAGAAATATGGCCTCAACTGACCTCAAGAGAGACAGAACAAGAAGCTTCTGAAAAATAACCTTCTGACTGCCAGTTACACTTTTTAAAGCAGGTGTGGGCCTCATACTTGCCTGTCAAGTGTCAGAAGAGATCCAAGACATTCAAAATCTGAGTCACTGCTGAATTCCCAAATAAAATATTCTGTGCTCCCAACAGTAAAGTCCTGCTAAGTTTATCCTTAGGGAGGCCTATGAGGAAGGGAATTGGCAGCTCATCACTCAAAACCCTAACCTCAGCATACTCTTCTGAGGTATATTTTCTAGGATTGTTCATCCATTTGCCTGAGAGCAATTAAATGTGATGCAAATGAAACACTGTTTAAGACCAAAAGAAAATATTCTAAAACAGATCTCACCCTCTTTCTTCTCATGCCAGGAACTAAGCGATGCAGAAATAAGAAAATATGAAAAGGAAGTCATATTTTGAGGGAAACTCCGACATTATGTGAGGCAAAGGTATAGATCACAAAGAAACACAGGTCAGCACCAGCAGGTGGAGCTGGTTAGAAAACTAGAAAACTGTTCACAGTCTCAGAAGATCTAGAATGTTAGTAAGCTGTAGGGGGGATGGGGAAAGGGGAGAGTGAGCCACACACTCTAAGGTGTTTATTCAGAGTGATTTTCCCCCTTTTAATCCTATGGAAAAAGTCCTCTTGTCTCAATGGACTTTTGCTTGTGAGCCCCCAGAAATCTGTGAGGATTTGGGTGTTGGAATGAAATGTGGTCACAGTGTTTGACCAATGAGAGGCAGGAGTTGGCAGGAAATTCCAGAATGTTGAAAATAGACAAGAACGGGCAGGGTAGAAAATGATTAGATTATGTTACGATGTTGCCAATATTTTTTCTTTCCTGTGGGTGTGTTTTGTGAAGAAAATCTGTAAATAAGGTACACTGAAGGAAGGGTGAATTAAGTCCAAAGGTAAACAGCTGGAGGTCAGAAGTGTAAACAGGAAAAATTGACTGGTGCAGAATAAATTTTTATAATATTCATTTTCTAATTATAACAGTAACATACACTTTACAAAATTTAGAAGTTGCAGTAAAGCACAAAGAGGAAAGGAAAAATTCCTCTTTTTACCATTACCCAGAGATAGCCACATTTCCCTCAGTATTTCAGTGTTTTTCTGTTCACTCTATATTCATTCTATACACTTATATTCAATATGCTGTTTTGTTACTTTCTTTTTGACTTAGAAAATTCAGCATAAACTTCATACTTTCCCCTATTGTGATGTTTAATCTTGGTTCAGTCTTATAAGTACCTACGCCTTGAAGTACCATTTTAATGGGACAAATTTATAAGAGTAGAAAATCTTTAAACTTTTAAAGCTCATTACCAAATTGTACTACTTAATGGTAACATAAGTTTCCATTCTGAAGGGTCCTAATCAGCATTATTCTTTATAAAAACCTCAGCTAATTTGATTAATAAATTTTTAAAATATATTATCCTTTTAATTTTCAAAAAACATTTTCAATTAGGTGTCAGTAAATTCTTCCAGGAACCTTCTAAATTTTGATACATATCAAACTATTCTTTAAAATATGTTATCAAAATTCAGTATCATTTTTTAAGAGACTATTAACTAATTGCTTTATTAGTTGATCAGTTTAATTGTTGTACAACCAGCAACTATTATTTAGGGGATTTTATTTTTCCATAGAGAAGAAATTATTTCTCTATTACTTTATACTGTCACTGAAGCCATGCTTAGCTAGTTCCATTGGAAACAGAATAAGATTCCAAAACTCTTGAGAATCCACAAGCTATAGTTTTCTTAACCACCTCCACATTTCATCAAAACCTGCAGGCTCATTAGAAATTCCTACATAGATGTCTGACTCTGTCAACCTGAAGCAGGTACCAGTTGGCCTGACCTTCCCACTAAATTGACTAAAATGATTGGATCAATAAGTCCTTTCTTTCTTTACCTTTTTCCTTCCTATTTTTTTTTTTTTTCTGCTGAACATACTCCCTAATCCTAACCAAATTCTCCATCTATATAGCCAATTTTGATTCCTGACAAAATCCTGCAAGGAATGCTGACTAGAATCCTATCCAGAATTCTTATCCAGAATCCTAAGAGTATATTTTCATATGTATATATACACATATGAAAATACTGAAGGTGTAAGAATTGTTCCTAGACCACTGTGTAGTAACACTGAGAATCAAATGCTGACAACTTGATTGAAATTGACAAATAAAATTAATTTTTCATTTGTCAGGTTATACCACAGGATCAGCACAAATAAATCCTCACTGACTTATAACTTCTACATTTTCAATTATGGTACAAGTATTTCAAAATATATCTATAGGGCTTCCCTGGTGGCACAGTGGTTGAGAGTCCGCCTTCTGATGCAGAGGACACGGGTTCGTGCTCCGGTCCAGGAAGATCCCACATGCCGCGGAGCAGCTAGGCTCATGAGCCATGGCCACTGAGCCTGCACGTCCGGAGCCTGTGCTCCGCAACGGGAGAGGCCACAACAGTGAGAGGTCTGTGTACGGCAAAAAAAAAAAAAAAAAAAAAAAAAAAAAAAAA